>NC_048305.1:2000516-2351099 GCF_013100865.1 Trachemys scripta elegans
CCCCCCCCAGCTTTCATGGCCCCCACAGCAGCCCGCTGCTGCTCTGGGCTGGGGAAGGGCGCAGAGCCCGCGGGGAGCTGCTTTGGGGTCCCCCTGGGTGGTGCTGGGAGGGGATAGGGGTACTGAATGGGGCGCTGTCCTCGGTCTCTCTAACCCGGTCTTTTTGGCCGCAGCGGAGTGGGGCTGGCCCGGGCTCACTTCGAGAAGCAGCCCCCCTCCAACCTGAGGAAATCCAACTTCTTCCACTTCGTCCTGGCTCTGTACGACAGGCAGGGGCAGCCGGTGGAGATCGAGCGCACTGCCTTCGTGGGCTTCGTGGAGAAGGAGAAAGTAAGTGGCCCACGAGGCGTGGCTGCTCCCTCTGTCTCCTGCCCGGCCCTGGCCTCTCCGCTCCCCCTTGCTGCCCGCGCACGGAGCCCCCTGCACCGCCGGTGCGCCCCGGGGGCTCTGCTTTCCAGCCCCCCGCACACTGCCCCCCGTGGGGATGGGTCAGACTCGCTCCCCTGCCCGCTCCAGCAGCCCCCCTTTGGGGGTTTTGACAACTTCCAGCCCCCAGCTCGCCCCAAAGCGCCCGGGCCCGGGGAAGGGGCCTGTCCCCCCCACGCCGCGCTCCCGGTTTGCATTCGGGGCTCCGCCAAGCTCCCTGGCTGGGGGGTGGAGGGAAAGGGGAGATACACCCCGAGCTGGGCGCGCCGGAGTCTGCAAGCGGTGCGGGCGATCGGGGAGGTTTAACACTGGCTCTGTGTGTCTCCCTCCAACGCAGGAAGCCAACAGCGAAAAGACCAATAACGGGATCCATTACCGGCTGCAACTCCTCTACAGCAACGGTGAGCCGCTGCCCGGCCGCCCGCCCGGGGCCGACCCTACCCGCCCGCCCGGCCAGCGCGTCCCCTGCCCCGCCGCTTGCCAGTCCCGGGCCCGGCCCGCCTGGGAGGCTGGCGCTGGGTTTGGAGCAGGCCAGGCGGGGCCCTGCGGGAACAGACGGACCCACCGATGGCAAAGCGACACGAAATAACCTTCCCCTGCGCCCCGGCGCTCCACGCGCGTGGCCGGCGGGTTCAGACACACGCTGCCTTGCTCCCAAGCGGCGCCCCGCTGGGAATGGTTTTCTGGTGTAACATTTCCCTGCCCCCCTCCCAAAAAAGTGATTGAAGCCCCCCCACACACCCCGCAAAGCAAACAAGGCGCGTCTGAAGCTTTCCGTGGGGGGGGGGATTTTAGCACCGTCTCCCTTTCCCACGGACATCCCACGCGAGAAGGGGGAAGCACGTTTTGCCGGCGGGTGGATTTCTCTGGCCCCCCGTCTGTTTTGCGTGGGGCGCTTTGGAGGGAGTGGAAGGAGATCGCTTCGGGCTCCTTCCCCCTCGCGGCCAGGCAGGCTGCACCGGGCCGATGCCGCTCCGCTCCCCAAAGCCCCCACGGGTGCGCCGGGGAAATGCACCGACCTCCAGCAACTTGTTCACCCCCCCCCTTTTTTTTTTGTTTGAAGGGATAAGAACCGAGCAGGATTTCTACGTCCGCTTAATCGACTCCATGACCAAACAAGTAAGTGATGGGCGCCTGGATCAAGGCCCTTCCTTCCTTCATCATTATTCGTCCTACATCCCCCCCCATCGCAGCGTGCGCGGGGGGGAATTCCGGGGGCGCGTCCGTGGGGCTGGCCTGGCTGGTGCGGGGCAGAGCGGGGCTGCCAAGTTCCCGTTTCGGTGCGTGAGCCCAGCCCAGCTTGTTCTGCAGGGGGGTCGGGCCGGGGCACCCGCCGCAGCCCGGGGGAGTGAGACCCAACGTGGCGAGAGATCCCCTCGGAGCCTGGTACACCAAGCCCCCAAGGGAGGGTCTGGGGGCACCAGCCCCTGTCCCCGCGCTGGGCGCCCTCGCAGCCCGACTGCAGCGCCCCCAAACCAGCCCCCTTTAGCGGTCCCTCTGGCGAGTTACAGAGCTTTGCGACTTCCAGGGCTGTTAGCTGCAGCCGTCCTGCTCCGGGGACCAGCCGGCAGCTCTTCCCAGCTCCCCTCCTGAAACCCACCTCAGCCAGCGGCCCCTCTGTCACACCGAGCCCGCCAGGGACACGGGCAGGAACAAACAACGCGAGCGAAGCGATAAAACCGCCGCGCAGAGCCCTGGCCGGGGATGCAAGCAGCGGCTTCTCTCAATGCAAGGGTGGCTGGGAGGGGAACGCCTGGTCCCGAAAAGCGCCCCAGACCCTGGGTGTTGCATTGGTTAGGATCGAGCCGCTGCTCCTAAACTGGGGTTTAAAGGTGCAGAAACAGCCCTGCTTTGAGCTTCCTAATATCCAAGTGCCAGTGTAGATCCAGATTGAGTTCTGGCTCGGAAGAAACATTTATGAACAGAGACAGGATTAAAAAAAAAAATGGGACGTTTTTCCGTAGCTTTACAAATAAAGACGTAGAGCTCCACATTCCCTAAAGGGTTTTCGCTCCCAGGGTTTTTGCTTTAATTATGAGAATGAAAAGAAATAAGCAAACAAACATATAAGCACAAAACACCAGCCAGGCACCGTAGCAAATATTTATCCTTTGTTTATTTGCAATTACTTTGTTAGTTGTTTTAAAGGAACAGTGATTCAATCACGAGTGATTTTCACTGTGTAAACAGCCACTGAAAATATGCATGCAGGACAAGTCATTATTTTATGCATTTTACAGTCAAAGAGAACTGTAGTTTTAGTTATAGTACAACCAGCTTGAAAAATAAATGATTGAAACTAATTTTAAACATGGCATTTAGTTTCCAAAACAGAAATTAAGTGTGTATATACACACAAAAACACACAATTGTATTTGTGTATTTATATATATATAACCAGTATTTTTGTGTAATAATTTTTTTGGAAAAAACCCCCAGATATTTTTCCAAAATAATTAGCATTCTGAAGATTCTAGTATTCTATCCTGATAATTTTAAAGAGCATTTATATGTTATAATAAATTTCCATTTAAATACATTTAAACATCTTCCCCTCCCCTGGAATTTGCATCTTTTTAATTAGTTAGTGGACTTTTTCCAATTCTAATTCTATAGAAAAAAATTCTGTTTGTGTATTATTTACAAAAGCAAATTAAAATATTAAATGTCTTACACAGAAGAAAAAAATGTCAGTTCCTGTATGTTCAAAATGCTGTCATCTGCTGAGACGCTCTTCCTGTGGCTTGTAGTTTGGTTCTTTTTTGACACCAAAATATAAAGTTCCATGTGCTAAGTTTGTTTTAGAAAACTGTTTTTGATGCTCTCAAAACATCTTTTCCTGCCATTGAAGACTGTCTTTAAAAAAAAAAAAAAAAGAGGAAACTTGGAGTAATTATAATATACAATTCAACCATGCATCTGATCTGTGTTAAATATACACTTCTAAAACATAGACCAGAGACTGTATGAATTAAAACAGCAACAACATACCCTTTAACAACACAGCTTGGAAAGTATTTCCTGTGTCATTCATATTTTTCAGGCACAGATTGGTTAGTTCATGTTTAAAGTAACAAAATCTCTTCTGATACATCAGCTGTTTTTTTTTTTTGTAGTTGTTTTGGATCTCATGTATTGCATTATAGACCATACAAAAAGCATTATCGATAAATATAATCTTTAAACAGCTTTCATATCATTACAGAAATGCAAAGCTATTTTTCCCTCTGTATGCAACTGAGTTGAAAACAGATCTTTTAATTTATGTAGAGAAACGGATTCAAAATATTATTTTTTTAACAAAGGCATCTTGCATATGAGCAGTCCATCCTAAGGCACTGTTTGACCTCTTGCTCTCTCATTATTATCAAGTCATCAAGGGTCTTTTGGAGAGAGAGAGAGAGAGAGAGAGATACAGTTTATTTGTAAAACATAATAATGCAGATATAAAACACATTTACAATTAAGGGAAATTCTCTGTCTGCTTTTAATTAGTCTTCATGTATACATCTAGTGCAAAATACTTTATTTTATTTGGGAAAGCACAGTAGAGTTGATGAAGACGGTATTTAAAATAACTATCTGAATTCGGACTAAGAAAACAGTGAAATAAAGGGTATTTGTAGGAGAAAACTAATTGGCTTTCCTATTAGGTATTTGTAGGGGGAAACTCATTTGCTTTCTTATTAGTTGCATGAAATACCTTTATGTAGACATATTTATCATTTTTAAACAAAACATCTGAATGATCATGTCATAATTGTGGCATGTCCTAATATTTATTTCTGAACAGTAAATATGCTTGTTTATTCTTTATTCCGAGTGCAATTGTTCAGAGGTTTGGTAGCTTTTATTGCAGTCAATAAAATACATATTAGACAGCAAAGTACAGCATATGACACAGATTTACCCAAATATGACTATATCATTTATATTTTAGCCACAGTGAATTATATAGGGGATTCTCAAGTAACTTTCAAAACATAAAACTGTAATTAAATATTACAAACTCTGTCTGAAATTTCTCCATTTTTAAATGAAAGTTAAATATATATTGTCAGCCTACTCAGAGGTGTAGTATTCTAATACAGGAAGCGCAGAACAAATTGGATAATGAAACGATTACTTTAAAATGAGGCTGTTGCAGGAGCATACATGTTTTAGCTGGCAACAGTCTTTTTGGTGCTCCTAGATGCGCGCACACACACACACACACAGTATTGTGAATGCCTGGACTGAAATTACAGCTACTCTGAGATTTCTGGTGACAACTTAAAAATCCCACAAAAGCAAAGCTTTGAGTGGGTTAGGTCCCCAGAATATATAGTAAAATTTCCTCAGATTTTTGTCAGATTTTATATAATTGATCTGATTAATGTACATTCCTGATGTCACAGCCGTAAATTGCAAATTTTATATAACTGTCAATTGCGAAGGAGTTTTACGTTCAGGAAATCAAAACCATGATCTCTCTCGATAGAACACATTTCTCATAATTTTAGCAAAAGCTTTACATGAATGGTTATTTTGTATTATAATAGCATTTAGACACCACCTACTGAAATAGGGCCCCATTAGGGTAGGTGCTGTAAGACCCACAGAATAACAGAGAGTCTGGTCCCGTAGGGGTGTGTCTACACTCCAGCTGGGAGCGAGATGGCCAGCATGGCTAGCAGGGCTCGAGCCAGCACACACCAAATAGCTGTGTGGACACGGTGGCTCAGGCAGCAGCTTGGTTTCTCAAGCCCGCCCAGTCCCCTGGGTCTAACCTCGGCTGACTAGCCCAAGGCTCTGCCGCAGATGCAATGTCCACACTGCTAATTTTAGTGTGTTTTAGTGCAAGTCCTGCTAGCATGAGACTGTCTCCCTGCGCTGGGGGGGCTTGCTCCCAGCTGGAGTGCAGACATACCAGAGTTCATGGTCTAAACAGGTCAGGCCACGCTAGTATTTCTTGCGTGGCTGAATGTTCAACTAACCCACAAACGGACAAAGCTCTATCATGTCACAGTTCGTGGGGTGTGGATGTATTCTCTGTCATCCGTGATATTCTAGGGGACATAGGACTGGACCCTGCTAGCATTGAATTCATTGAGAATTTCGACATTGACTGCAATGTGAGGTGGATCTGGCCCATTGTGCATGTGTCCACGCCAAAATCGGAACCTGCTGTCTTGCACATCTCAAACTGGAGTGGCTCCCAGGACAGTTTTATATAGGCAAGGAATGTAGAATTGGGCTCAAAATGTGTAGTATCATGCTATTCCCAGGCTAATGCGTGGCCTTTGGTGGTTTCACCAAAGAAGTGGCGGTATGACATGCTAATTTCAACCCTTTGAGGTGACTGCGACGTTTATAAAATGCATCAATCATTTCTAAATTGTAACTACTAGATACAAATAATTAATTATATGGGGAAATTATTTTTCTAAGGGTAAAAGCATTAAATGTTAATATTGTCTTAATTAAATGTTCTTTTATGTTATCTCAGCACCTCATTTGAACTCAGTATCGCATTCCTACTGCCTTCAGAGCCCTGTAGGATCCCAAACTGGATAGCTTTTGCTTTCAGTAAACCAGCAGCTCCTACTGCAGTAGGTCTGCTGCTAACAATGAGGCATTTTGAATTTGTCTGCGATATGTGAAATGTCTCCACGCCAATCAAACTGGCGCTTTCAGACAAGGTTGGGGATCTAGATATGTAAATGCCCCCAGTCTTTCAATTGAGTGTTCATAAAGTTTTAATATTTCACTATTAGGAAATAGGTAGGAAAATAAATAGTAAATACTTTACCGATCCCCTTCTCTTTTTTCATCCAGTCATGTACATAGAGATCTGGTGAACAGAACTAAGGCTAAGGCGTCCTAGTATTTCAAGTCATGTGTGATACCTCTAGTCCACTATCCAGAGTCCTACCGAGTCAAAACCCTTCATTCAGCCTTATACACTTTGTTCATGGTTTGATTTTTTTCAGTACTTTAAACTCAAGTTGCAAGTGCATTTTTCTGTTGATTGCCCTATTGCATCTTGCTGTGCAGGCAGATATTTGATCAGCTCTCCAGTCAGTGCCTAGCCTGACTCTTCATTGGCAGCCACGTATTTGTGTAAAGGAAATGTTATCAATAAGTTCAGAAAAGACTCAGTAGAATATCAGATATTCAGCAGAAACATGAAACAAAACAAAGCCAGGGAAAGTTTACATTGTGCCAGATTTTAGCAGCTTTCTTGTTCCTTTGGTAACATGTCAAAAGCGCAGGTGATTTTAATTTTCTTGTACAGAGAGGAATGAAGAAGTTTGGAATTTGCATGCATGATCAGGACCTGTGTTTGGGAAAATGTAAACTCATCACAGTGGAAAATGTGTTGTTTGGAGTCTGGGGGTGAAAACAAAGCTGAGGATTTTGGAGAGACTGCTCAAGCCAGATGGCCTAGTGCATTCCCAGTCTGGCAGCCCAACTGCTGCCTCCTGTGTAATATATAGCCATTTGTTCTGGGATATTTACGCTAGAGCTGTTTCCATGTGAATGTTTGAAAAGCATTAAAAATGAACATATTAGGAGAGAGAAATTTATTTAATTCGTATGAATAAGTTACTAAGCTGGTTGGCGTATCAGAGCCGTAGAGAGATTGGACAAAATAATTAGATATTAGTGAATTCTATTTAGAGCTTTATAGAAAGAATTAAAGCCACTCTCTTTGATACCCAATGCTGCATTACTGATGCAGGCTAAATCCCTATTGGAATCATTGGGAATTTTGCCTGGGTAAGGAGTGCAGGATTAGGTCATTAATGGTTAATCAATCATTCCAAGTCAAAATAATGCATTGCCCTGTTATAGCTGACAGCATTTTATATATAGGTGATATAGCTATAACTCTTTCTGGGTGAAGTCCTGGCCCCACTGAACTCAATTGCAAAACTGCCATTGATTTAAATGGGGTCAGGATTTTATCCTCTCTATATGTATATGCATGTTTATGCGTATCGTTTTATATATATCTCTGTCTATATCAGCAAAGATCCTTTTAGTCCCATCTTTCAGAAGCTTGTTTTTCGTTCTCCTTTATTTCCATTAATGAGATATTTTGTTTCGTGAAACATAAATGAAGCATTTAACGGTGCATGGTTTTCGGTGCATGTGCTCTCTCTCTTTTGTAAATCAAGGCTATGACATAACCAAATAATATACTCAACATGATCTCATTCCTCCAGGATTGTTTCTAATCCAGTTCTGAAAACAGGACTGCTTGACTGGTAAATTGGCACTGGGAGCCATATTTCGCCCTCAGTTATACTGGCATAAATCTGGATTATCCTGGAGTAGCAGAGGGCAGAATCTAGCTCTGTATCTTTCCAGTTTATACACCAGTTATTTCATGGCTTGATCCGGCAGTCTTTACTCAGGCAAAAACTCCCATTGATTTAGCTGAGGATTAGACCCCTAATTTGATAGTTCCCTTTTTCATGGACTCGGTGTCACTGAAAAAGTGAAGTCCCGGAATGACTGTAGTGTGCCCAGTTTAGTCATTTTCATATTCTGGAAACAAATGTTTTACAGCTGATACTTTTTCATATTCTGTTTCATTTCACTGGAAATCAGTATCGGCACTATTATATTAGGGGCCAATCTTGCAAACTCTTTTTTATGAGTAGGTCTTACTCAGTGGACTTCTTGCCTGATGATTACTTACAGGCGTAAGGTTTTACAAAACAGAAGGTGAATTTTAAGGCAAACATTTAACATAAAGTCACGCAGAAGGAAGAAGAACCCCTTCTAAAGTGTCTTCCCACTGTAGGAAATAAATTGTGTTTAAACTACAGTAGAAGTAAACAAAAAGGAAAAACAAAATATATAATTGTGTATTTCCTTTGGCTTTCTGTTGCCATGTGATTCTGATGTGTATTTGCAAACTTATTTTTAGCCCCACACTCGCCCCACCCTACCCCACCCCCTGCCCCTGTGATCTAACTTTGTACACCGTAACTTTCACTTTAACTCTTTGTTTAATGCGATAGCTGTTTGGCATGATTACGACTGGGCCAGAGCTCTGCTGAATCCTGGTACGATGACCCAATCCAAAGCTCAGACTTCACAAATTAATATTCAGATATGTTGGAAAAGGAAGATCGTTTTGGTGAAAGAATGCCTTTATTTAATTGAACAGTGACATTTTTCACAGCAGCACCATTTTAGCCTCTTCCTGTAAAATAATCTGTGCTTGTGGCAGCTGTAAAGATCTGAAACTTTAGCAGTTCCTGTTTCCTTTCCAAAACAAATTGTAGAAATCATTTTTTATAACAGCACAGTTTGAGAGCGAATAGAATAACGAGAAAGCCAATATCAGCTGATCATTTTATTTTGTCGGGCGGCTGAATGTGTGCTTCATGTAAATGAACGGTTGTGTTCACACACCCTTTTGCATAAAAGAAATTGGGAACTATAGTATGGGAGGGTGAGTTTGGGGCAGCCTGCTAGGAAAATAACTTTCTGATCAAGCAAGGAGAAGACTGAGCTCTAGAGATGTGTATACGTTATTTTGGGAAGTTACAATATGTATAGATTCAGTAACAATAGTCAAGTGCAAACAAAGCAAAAACCGAACCTTTAATGTACTGGAAGGCTAAAGAACGTCATGCACCCAGGCAGAGGATCACTGACGATAAACATAACAGACAAGGTGATTAGGTACCATATTGTTGACTCTGTGTGTTCATTATTGCTGTTTAGTTGGGTTATTTAAGTGGGTACCTGGAGGTTAAGTAAACATAGCGGCAGGAAGAAAGAAGGGAGACGGAGAAAAGGAAAAGAGGAAATTAAATTGACTTGTTCTCATTTGTAGTTTCTGGCAGACCTAATCCTGCTCCCATTGACTTCAGTGGGCACAAGCTCGGCTCATATTAGGTGAACCATATTTTAAAATAGCAGGGCTTAAACATAATGGGTCAAATCCTGCATAGTGGGTCAAATCCTTATTCAGGCAAAATTCTCACTGGGTCATATTGTGCCAAGGATTATTACACAGAACGTAGTGGAGAACTCGGCATGATAAAGAATGGCATGACCATTGATTTCAGCTGGCATTTTGCCCAGCTAAGGGTGTCAGGAGTGGTCTGGTGTTTCTCCAGTCAGTGACTTGATTTGGGGGTAACTTTTTCTTTATCCTAGGTTAGCAGCCAAATTCCGCACGGAACCCCTCCACAGATTGTCTGGCTCATTTGTTTGTTTCCCTTTTGCTCTCCAGATTCCCATTTGACACATAAAATAAAAATAGAGCTCTTCTGTTGCCCAGTGGGTGCAGGCTCTCACCACAAGTTTTCATTATAATTGGTTCATGGAAATTACTTTTTAAAAAGCCCTCTTGGTTTGACTGGCGGCATAATCCACCTGCCCAGTTGACTGAGCTCCACCATGTCTGGGTTCGCTCCATTGCATGTGGCAATCCAGCTCTTCCAGTGTGTCTTTCAAGCCATTTACTGCTGTCCTGCAGGCTGATTGGAAACTAAGGGCCCAATCCTGCCAGGTGCTGAGTGACTCCTGTGGGGTGGGGCCTTGACCTCAGCGGGTGTTGAACTCTCTCAGCAGTCGGACTCGTGGGACCAGACTAAGGTGCCCAGTTCTGAATGGCAGCCTTGACTGGAGTGAGCTGGGATTGGAGACCTGGGATGAAATGCCCCACCCATTAGACTGACCCCCAATGGAGTGCTGGGAAATCCAGTACCTTATGTCTTTTGTTTTATCCTAACAGCAAAAACCTACTGGTGGTTGCTTTGGGGAGACACATACTAACATGGGAGTCATGCAGTGAAAATGCCCATGGATCCTGTGCAAGGATAATACTGACCAATCCCTGGTATTCTGTGTGGTATTGCACATGGTTAATATTACGTATTATTGCTTAAACCGGGTTTAAAAAATCAGCTCATGGTACCTAAGATTCATGACGCTGTATAGGAAAAACACTTATTGATTTCAGTGGGAGACACTTTTGAATGCAAACCAGTCTATCATCATCTCTTTTTACCATATATTAATTTGTTCCTTATTATTGTTTTCCATATTTCCATTTTAATTGTGTCTTGTAACATGAGAGACTTTTTTATTTACAATAACTAGTTTATTGCTGGTTTTAGGGACTTCATCATATTTAGCGTAGTTGTATTTTCTTTAAATGTGGTTTTACTGGATCAGAAGTATATGGGAACACGTTTTGTGCTAAGCAAACCTCGCCCCCCTCCAAGCATTAGATCGGAGGCCTTAGTAGCTGAATCAACTAGTGGTGTAGAGGTTCCCTTGGTTAGCGTATGTTATACCGCAATAATAACAGTAACGGTTACTGAGCAATGGGAAAACATTTCCTAAATCCTCCGGCAGGGTCACTGGGAACGGACTCCATGCTGTCCACCTCACAAAATTTCCTTCTAATGCTCCCCTCCATGGGATGGTGTTTACTGGCTTGTGGAGGAGGAGGAAGACACGAACCTTCAAAGCACCAAAGCCCTGGGATCTTACTGCCTTATGTGAATTGCAGTAGTGCTTATAGGCCACAGCAGACTTCACGGCCTCATGTGCTAGGCCCTGGACAAACACATCCAGTCGCTGCCCCGACGCGCTTGCATTCTAAATAGATGAGACAGACAAAATGGGGGAGGGCATAGGTCTCCTCACTCCCAGTGTAGTGCCCTACCCACTAGACAACACTGCCATGCCCAAGGAACTGTACTCCGAGCCCGTGACTCCTGGGCTGCTCTAAACTGGGCTGGGCCCTCCATTGTGTTCTCCAGCTCCCCTATGGCAAGGTGGCTTTGTGCTGCCATTGCCCGTCCCGGCTGCTCCTCATTTCCTTTCCCAGGGCAGAGGGCAGTGCCGACTGGAAATTAGTGCTGCTTCTTGCCCACTCGGGTGCCACAGAGCTTCAGCCCCACGGGTGACCAGACAGCAAATGTGAAAAATCGGGACGGGGGTTGGGGGGAGGTAATAGGAGCTTATATAAGAAAAAGACCCAAAAATCGGGACTGTCCCTATAAAATCAGGACATCTGGTCACCCTAGTCCCATGCAGCTGCCCTGGTATGTCTTCTCTTGGCTCCGGGGAAGGGGTTGTTGGGACTTGGTGACATTTCCCAAAGTGCCTAAGTGACTTAGGAGCGTAAATCCTATTAGAAGGGACGTGGGTGCTTTTGAAAACGTAACCTGGCACCTCTGTGCATTCTGGTTGACTCCCCTCCCAGGGGACTGGTGCCCGGGGCATTGCTGGCAATGTGCGGGGCTGTACTGTGGCAGGGTGACATTGTGGTATGGGACTGACCTAGTTTAAATGTTTTCTAGGGCAAAACAATAGCGATAGATCATCCTTTCTTGCTACCCGCAGCAAATGCAGCTATGCTGCTGCTCTAGGCATACCTATCGCTGCTAAGCAGGTAGGAACACTTTCTAAATCAGCTGTGAGCAGCTTTATTCCCTTAGCCTGGCATGTAATGCCAGTCCATTTACAAGACACCCTTTAACCGAGTGCCATTTGGGTGTCTATTGCAGGGGCAGACCCTATTTTTGATGTGACTGTATAGTATTCCCAGTGTTTTTTGCAAATAATAAGGATTTTCCTCCTAACTCAGCTAAGATCATGTATCCATCCCTGTTTGTTTTATTCTCACCCACTTCCCAGTGGTCTTTGCATTCAGAGCGCCTGATTCTCATCTCATTTATACCCCTGTAAATCAACCGAGCACTGCGGGTGGGAGTGGAGAATCCATCAGACCCTAACTTTTCTGGTAGCTAGTAGGAAAGTGCACAGGCGGTACAACAGACTTGCTTTTGGAATTAAAAATACATGAGCTGTTTTTTTGATTAAAAAAAAAAATAGGCCCCGAAAAATGCTAAGCCCTTCTGGGTTTTAATGCTATTAGGTCTATATTTTATTCTGAATTGAAAGGAAAATTGTGGTTGTCTTGACTACTAAAAAAGTCCGTCCTACACACTGCTCTGAAGATGTGCATAATGTATTGGTTGAAATGGGAGAGGAAAGAAACTAACTCTAGTCAACTACAAATCTTGAAAGCAGTCTTTACGGTGACGCAGTCTGTTTAAGCATGCCATCCAGCCCGCAACAATAGTTAAGCATTCAGTTATTGTGATGCATTTTATTTTCTCCAAACTCAGTTTGGCGTGAAGCTAAAAATGTATTTTGTTTCTAGGCGATAGTGTACGAAGGCCAAGACAAGAACCCAGAAATGTGCAGAGTTCTTCTCACACATGAAATAATGTGCAGGTAAGAAAGACCCTGTTTCCAGTTAATTAGCAAGGAGAAGATGAATTTGTCTCTCAAAATCTAGGTTGGACCTCGAGCTATTTTAGGACTTAAATGTATCTTTCTTGCATTAAACAATCCCAAAATAACAGAGTTCTGCTCATGTAATTAGCAGCGAAGTCTCAGTCATCATACCCGTTTTCAATTATTTATAAAGGTTTGTCCTTAGCAGTCGGCTACTGGTTTGCATTTAGACACCTTAGCATTAATGGGCCCAGAATAGGTTTCCTCACCAAAAATAATAAAATCAACTGCAATCTTGCTATCTGTAATTATCTACCCTCACAACCATAGCTGTGCTAATAAAATGACAAACCAGGTGGCTTTAATTCAGCTGGGTTCAGACTTGAAATTTATAGCTCTCTCTTCTTCCACTTAACGCAAACCTTCCTTGCAGTTTGTCTTTACTGGGGCTTCTCTTGTCAGTATGGGTTACAGAGTTAGTTAGTCCCCTGTTCAACTAGCAACATCAAAACACGGGGGAGTTTTCTTGGTGATCTCCTAACTTACCCCAGTGCAGGTCTGCTCTCTTTTATAGGAAGTTCCCCCCCCCAGCATGCCTTTCTGGGGCTGGCCCTTTAAATTTGGCAGAGCCAAGCAGCTACTCTCCCTAAGGTGGCCATTTTAAAACTGGTGCCTACCCCTGTCTCTTTTCTAGCTGGTAAGAATGCTTAACTCCTGTTTTCTCTGTCTTATTGCTAAGGAGATCTTTCCACAGAGTCCTTAGAGCACGCTCATGACCCTGACTCTGCAATCCCAGGGAAGTTAGCTGGTGTTTTGCCTGCTTGAAGAGTGCAGGAGTTACCCAGTAAACAGTAGCAATGCCGAAAAGAATGAATTCTCCAGTGGGACACAGGGAATCTTGGCATGAGTTAGGAGCAGTCATTTGAAAGGGTGAAAAACGCATGCTTAGTACTTGCATGCGTGGTGGCCTTTAAAAATATTTACTAAACAGTAGCAGTTTGGCCCAAATCCTGGTGCCTGCTCCTGAGTGAATGAGCTTTGCCCCGACTTTCCCTGTGGATCGGTGAGTGCCTGGGCAAAGTCTCCAGGCGGATTCTCATCCACCAGAGCCTGCCTCTTGGGTGGGTTTGGCCCATTGATCTGCACCGTTGCTGAGCCGCTGGCTTCATCCTCAACCCCAGCTCTCTCGAGATGCAGTGTTCCCCCCCTGGCAGTACCACCTGGCACATGGGGTAAGTGGATTAGGCCCTTTGCATGGCCAGTCTTTGGCTGGGACCTGCAGCCCTTTTAGTAGGATTTGGCCCTTTAACTTGCAGCTCATTTTTTGCTAAAATGCACGTTTTCCAAGTACGTTTAGGTAATCCGTTGCAGCATGGAATGATTAGGCAAACGAAGGTCTGCAAGAGGTGCCTGGTGCTGCAGTTGGGATTTTGCTTTACTATGGAGTCCCAGCTCCTTCTCTGTTCACAGATGGAAGCAGAGTCATGTCAGTAGCTCAGGGATCCACCCTACAATACATGGGCCCTGTTTGTACTGCTTGCTGTCTGGAGACCCAACAATGAACTGTACATACTGAATAAGGCCCCTGAGCTGCACAAGCGTCCCTTTTCGCACATAAATAATCCTAGAACAACAATGGCACTGGTCACTTGACTGAAATGAAACACCCGCTGAAGGGTTTGGAGGGTCAGTGCCCATATTTGCTGCTGTTACTGGATAATGGGCTGATTAGTTCTTAAATTCCAGGCTCTTTGGCCAGGGGTTGTCTGCCTCTGTCTGTGTGTACACCTGATTAGGGCCTCTGGGTGGTACCACAATACAAATAATAACCATTCTACGTCGAGGACCTGACCATGCTGCTATTGAAGACAATAGCATGACTCCCCTTAACTTCCACTGGAGCAGAAGCAAATCCCCATTCTAAACCCGGTAGAGTGTGGCTTCATTTTCTGCAGAGCCAGTGCCAGCAGAAATCTCACTCAATGCTCTTTGAAAGACCCCAAGAACTCTGTGTAGTGCGAAAGCTTGTCTCTTTCACCCACAGAAGTTGCTCCAGTAAAAGATACTCCCTCACCCACCTTGTCTCTCTTTGAAAGAGTAGGAATTATAGAGACTTTGATGCATTAATTTTCCTATATGTCCTTTTTTTAAAAATTGGAGAATATACACACGGCTAGATTTCAGCCAATGGACCAACACCTATCGACATCTAAGATTTACACTCATGTCAATATATTTTGACCGAGATAAAATGTATTCTATTATTGGAATGCTGAAAAATATGACATTCAAATGCAGTCTTCCCTTCTATGAATGCAGTTTATGCTAGTTCCTAAAATGCCTTGGCTCAAGCTCTTTATTATGATTGTCTTCCTTTACCCCAGTTGCTTTCTGTGTTTTATCAAAAACACAAAGTATGGGGTAGAAAAAAAATTCTCAGACCATTGCAGGCAAATGTTGCATGCCTGATAGGGAAAAACCAAATTCAAATTTCATACTGCAAATGTTAGAGATTACGATTTTCCTCTAGATTTGTAAGGGGTGCTGTTTGTTTACCAGGCTGCTTGACCCTATTACACAAATCTGTCATCTATTGTGTTGCTAACACTCCTTTAAATTGCAAATCTGATGCTCTTTAGGGGACTCCAGGAAAAAAACCATCTCTCTCCACACCATTCTATTTCTCTTGATTTCTTGCCTGTTGTAAGTGGAAGTTGGGATGTGCTGAATTTGCACCCGGGGTGCAAATACAGCCTCAATTATAAGCATAAAATTAGAGTCTGTTCCCCATTAATCAGCCCACCTAATTGCTATGCACTACCATTAGCCATATGGTGTGAAAGACAGCTTGCTCTCCCTAAGATGAAATTTCTTCATTTCAGACATGAAATAGTGCGGGCTCTGTATTTTAAAATAGCTTGTTTTAGATATTTAATTCCTAAACAACTTTCTGCAGTGCTTTCTATCAAGACTAACTGCACAATAAAACTTTGCATTTCTGTGACAAAAGCTGTTTATTTATAGTGTACTAAAACTATGGGGTGGATAAGACCAAGAATTCAAATGTACAGGAGAGACCCTTGACTATTGTAGAAAAAAGTGAGTGAGTTACATTTCGGGTGTTTGTTTATCTGTAGGGATTTCATTGTTCTTTGCAGATTACAAAATAAGGCTGGTCTTTTGGCTGCCATGTTAATGGTTGAGAAGAATTCATGGACTCAATGGAATTTATTATTGTTATAGGCAGCGCAGGTAGGGACACCGATAGTTAGAATTGCCTGACACTTTCCTTTGTAAAACGCTGTTTTCCGTTGCTTATAACTTTGGTAAAGTTGATTACCGTTCAGGCTGAAATTCTCTATGCATGGTGAATGGCTAAGGCTGTATTTTTGGGAAAGTTTAAGCCAGGGATCGGCAACGTTCGGCACACGGCTCGCCAAGGTAAGCACCCTGGCGGGCCGGGCCGGTTTATTTACCTGCTCACATGGCAGGTTCGGCCGATCGCGGTCCCCACTGGCCACGGTTCGCCGTCCCGGGCCAATGGGGGCGGCGGGAAGCGGCGCGGGCCAAGGGATGTGCTGACCGCGGCTTCCCGCCACCCCCATTGGCCCGGGACGGTGAACCGTGGCCAGTGGGGGCCGCGGTCGGCCGAACCTGCCGCGTCAGCAGGTAAATAAACTGGCCCGGCCCGCCAGGGTGCTTACCCTGGCGAGCCGCGTGCCGAACGTTGTCGACTCCTGGTTTAATGGCTTAATGGTTTAATGGCTCTGCCATTTCCAAGAATGAAGTTAGGGAAAATATGTTGTTTTGTCCATGTTAAAAAAATTACAACTGTTGTGCTGAGAAACTCCACCATCTCCATGCCGTGGAGCAGGGACTTGAAATTAGGCAGCACGGTTGCCTTGATGTCAGACAGCTGCCTTATGCCATCTCCATGAAAATCCACCCATATTTGGCTAAGTTATCAGCCTCTTGAAAAAATGCAGTTTGCACATGCTCAGTAGAGACTTGTTGAAGTTTGGCATCTAAATCTCGGAAGATGCCATCTGCACTGAGCATGCTCCAGCCCCTCACAGCTCCCCCACCACAGCCCGGCTGCAGCTCTGCTCCCATCCCCGGTCGCGGCCCCGGCCCAGACCCACCTCCAGGTGTGGCCCGAGCCTCTGCCCCCTTGCCTCTGTCTGTGTCCCCCATCCCTGAGCTGCAGCCCCATTCCTGGCCCCAGCTCCGGGATGGGTGAGGGGCATGGACAGGTTTGGGGACACTGCTCCAAAACAACTGAGCGTGCTTCTGCATGAGAATGCATGGGTTGAGTGGGACTTGGCCTGAAGTTGCTCCTCCTAGCTGCCAGGGGCATCCATGGTACTGAGTTCCAGGACTGAGAGAAGGGGGAGTGTCTGTCCTGTGCTCTCAGTAGAAAACCCACCCCCCACCTCACCAGAACCTGGAATCGAATCCATTATTCCTGAGTCTCAACGTTGTATTGCTGTGAATCCCACTGCCAAAGTGTCTGTCTCCATCTCCCTCTAGTGGCAAGTCTAATCTGAAGATAACAGCCTTCTACTGCTACTAGTTTTTCTGTTAGCTCAAGGGGTGGTGGACTGTGTTGTGGATCTAAGGATCCTCACCCTGCTGATGACCCATGTCAGGGTTTCACGTGAGACATTTTTGTTTTTAAATTTTTAAACTTTGTTTAAAAAAAAAAAAAAAGGAAAGGAAATCCATCCTGTGCCGTGAATGAGGCAGTTCACTCTGGCTAGAGCGGTGGTTGTGATTGGGCTGTATTGGGCTAACTAGAGAACATCGGCCTGCTCTACTGTTGTTAATTATTATTATCAATAAAAACCCATTGTTCTAGTGCAGTCCATGTACGCAGCGGTTTGCACACAAGGGATACGCCGTGTTCAGGGCTCCCTAGTGCTAAATCTAAGGGCTGGATTGCACGGGGGGTGATGTGGAGACGCCCACCTGACTCCAGAAGAGCCAATGAGCAGGATTGTGCTTTGGGAGCTCTTCTGCATGCAAGGGTAGTGCAGGAAGCACCCATCCTAACAGTGTAGCCTGCTGTTCCCTTCCCCCACCCCCCAGCCCTTTCCATGGGCAGGTGCAGAGTGGGGAAGGAGGCCAAGACCCTGCCTTCTCCCCATCCCCTTTAGGGACATGGGCGGCCCCTAGGAACCATAGAGGGACTAGCCCTTGTGCTCCCAAGTGCAGGGACTGTGATGCCAAGAGGCCCTTCCATGGCGTGTGCAAGGGGAGGAGGCTCCCTGTATGATGCTCCCGTCCCCTTCCAACCGCACAATGGCCAGTCACGGCCTGGCCCTAGACAAGGTGAACATCATCGATGATGTTGGCCAGCAGCTCAAGGGAGGGAGCATATAGGTGGTTGGTGTGAAGAAGGCAGGAAGGATTGCTGGAGGAAGGAGGCTATAAGGAGGGGAGAAATGGTACTTGGTGGATGGGAAGCAGGAGGGCTGATCTGGACGTGAAGAGAGCAGCATCTGTCTGATATAGAGAAGGAAGAGAAAGCAAAAGGAGCAAGACGAGCTAGATGAGAAGGGTACATTAGCACACTCCCTTTTTCCTGTATTCAGGTCAGATTTGGTTGGGAGCCTCTTAGGGGCTTCTTTTTTAATGCATTTTAAATCAGAGAGAGATGCAACCATCAGACTCTGGGTACCACTTCAGAACGGGCACTGGTGTTCTTGCACGGTGTTGAGTTTACACGTGCCCAGGTATGCCAGCACTACTGTGACGCATCGTGCAAGCTGCCTGGCCAGTGTCCCATATGGACCTCCTCGAGAGGTCAGCGGGGTGGAGAGTTGAACCTCCGTGCACAATGTTTCTTCTTGGTTCTTCATAAGAAAAGCGTGTTTTAAAAGTGACCCACAAGGGAGGAAAAAATTGGGATTGTGCCCTTTCCCCGCATTCATTATGATTATAAAGAAAAGTTTTTCTTTTCTTTTTTAAAAACAACAACAACCCTTTTGTACTTTTTAACTTTAGAAGCATCAAGAATGTCAAGTCTCACCTTCCCTGTTTTAACCAGAGGATTTCTTGGAGGACTCAGCTCCCAATACTCTTCTCTTTCTCGGTTCTCAGCTGAAGGGATGAGGGAGGTGGATATTTAGCACAGACAGCTGTCATCCCAAGTGTTAATTAGCTATTAACAAAACCCAGAGCGTTTGAATCAGACTGAATAAAAAAATCACTTCTCATGTCAGTTTATGAGGTTTCAAATTGAGGCTTTCTGTGATGTCTTAATTCTCCAGTTGTCCATAGAAAAACCGGGATAGACAATGCTTGAATTTCTAATATAAAAAACAAGTAGGGAAAAAAACTACTTAAAACCCAACATTTTGGCCCTTCCTTGTATTTCACTAAGCTGCAAGGAAAAGGGCACAGAGCCATTATTTTTCACCTTCACATAATACACAAGGGCTGCATTCGTCCACTCTTACTCCTGTTTACTGGTACCTTACTGCCCAGGAAATCCTATTCAGTGGCCACTCAACAGCAAAGCAGTGTTCCCCAGACCTTTCAAGGGTAGCTTCCCTGCAAGGAAACAAAACCAATCCATTCCCCCTTTAGCCTTAGTATGTGTTAATCCTCCCCATCTTCATTTATGCATCTTCGCCCACCTTGGCTTGTTCTTTACAAGGGGCCCCTTCAAGGGGCGCGTCCCAACACTAGAGTGAGGTGTTTGGCCCTGATCCAGGAACTTGTTCCATGTGAACAGACCCCCCTATTGGGTAACATGTGGGCACTGGCAGGGTTGGGGCCTTGAACAGCGTAAGTAAGAGTGGCAGATTCTGGCCCCATGCGCCAGGTTTTGGTACCCTCACATTCAGTGCCGGCTTGCTCTAGGAATAATCCTTTTGGCCTCGGTGGGGCTACTCACGGGATAAGGTTCTTCTAAACGGCCCTGGTTTGCGTTAGTCACAAGAACGGTGTGTCTTAACTTGCACCAACTAGGCTTCTAATTAAAATTTAATCATTTAAAAATATTAGTGGTTTTTATTACTTTGTTTTTGGGTAAATTTTGCCATCCCACATATTCTAGCTAAATTCCCTTTTATAAACAAAAAAGGGGGAAAAAAGTCCCTATGACCTATGAGCTTATTTTATTCGTTCCTAAATTCTGATCTATTTTGTGTGTCGAGGCTTTTAATTTTGTTGGTGAATCAGTTATGGGGTTGTACTGTAAAATGAAACCGCTTTTGGGGCTGTCCTAAACAATGTGACTTGCACAGAATTGGACATCCTGCACAGGCATTACCTGTGAAACGCTTCAGTCCTGAATAGTGGCCTTGAAACTTTGACAGTGAAAAGCATTATGTATTTTTTTCCTCTTTGAAACTTTTTTTTTCCTGTTGGAAACCACATTTCAACAGGCTGGGTTTGTAAAGCCATTTTTTTTTTTTTGTTGTTATTTTTAGTGTGGCTAGTGGCTGTATTGCTAGTCTTGGTGGGTTACTGTACATTATTCGCTCTATTGTTCAGCCGCATAAGAGAACCTTTGTCATACTCCCAGCAGAGCTATTTATATAGTGTGGCATTTCTAATGACTGCTTCCTGCGCTGGTGTTCTTCCACATTCCGCAGGAACAAAATAGTCCCTCTTAGATGAAGTAAGAGGAGCCGTAATTCCTACCAGAACCCTAATCCTGAATGTTGAAATTGAAAATTGGCATTTACAGAAAGGTTTGTTGTATATGGTGAGGCTTGTCAGTCCCAGTCAGTTAGGGTGACCAGGTAGCAAGTGTGAAAAATCAGGACGGGGTCAGGGGGGGTTATCGGCGCCTAGATAAGACAAAGCCCTGAGTATCAGGGCTGTCCCTATAAAATCAGGACATATGGTCACCCCACAGTCAGTAAGTCTGCCAAATACAGAGGGGCCATCCTCTGTGGCGAAGGTGGAAACTAGGGGTAATATAGGCAGAGCCATTGCTAGGGTACGACGAATTGGAGCGACTGCTTCAGGCCCTGCGCTTTGGGGGGTCCCCAGGGGCCGGCATGGTCGGTCCCAGAAGTGACGGAATCGTCACTTCTGCCCCGGGCCTTGCACCGCGCTAGGGCCGGCCCTGAATATAGGGGACCCCAGCCCTAGATCCACACACAGACAGGTTCCTCCATGAACAGATCTCCACCCCGTGACGTGACAGGGAAGCTTAGTCATCGCAGTGGCATTGTCAGCCCAGGCACTGCTGAGGTGACGGTAGGGATCTGCGTCGGGGGTGAGGAATGCGGGGCAGGCCAGGCCTGGGCTGCACTGGCGTCCTGGTTGTACAGAGACAAAGTTCCCCTATGGCCTGGGGCTGTGTTGTTTACTTCTTTTACTCCCTTACTAAGGGGAGTCATGGGGGTGGGGTTGTAAGGGGGAATCCTTGGTGGGTGGATATTTATGTTCTGCCACTAGGGAGATGAAGGAAGTGGGTAAGAACCTGATTGGTTACATGGGACTGCTCATGAGAGTAAGAGCTTTGAGGTTTGGTTCCCAGGAAAGTCCAGATCCATCTCTAACTAGTTACGTCCTGGAGAATTTTCTGCCCTAAGCAGAAATGGGTATATATTGTGTGAGAGATCATGTGTGATATTTTAATGAGTCAGGCTCTTAATAGACAATAAGCCCTGACAAGAAACCATCACAAACAACAACTTAACTCTCTTCGGAAACAATGAGCCATCTTAGTTCAAAAGAATCCAAGTCTCAAGGTCAGCAATGGAGCAATTCTTTGGTAGAGGGAGCTTACGTTTCACATGCCTGCTTTGTATCTGACCTAATACAGGGCACCAGCCAGCAGCACTGTGCTTTCCATAGTACTATTAGCAATCATTAAAATTCTCAGAAAACTTAGAGAAACAGATACACTCAAGCATAAAAAGCAGTAGCCAATGGCGTTTCTGTTTTAGCTTCTCTGCTAACAACAGTATTTTAAAAGGGGAAAATATTGTGCTGGGAATTTCTACTTCCCCTGGAAACCAGTAGTATAATATGAGCACCAACCCAGATGTTAAAATTATGTGCACTGGAAAAATAGCCCACTCTTGTTATTGGTCTTGATGTGTGTGTATTGGCCCCATGAAAAGGGGTAGAACACACTCCCCATTTGAAGTGATCCATGAACTATTGTTCGTGAAAGTGGGCGAAACCCCTTTCTCTTTATGTTTGCCGTTACTAACCAGCTGTGCAAGAAGTTAAACATAGTAATTAACCCATATGTGACCCACTAAATTCGACTGATTTCCAGACAGGGACAGAATGGTAACTCTAGCTTGCAATTTGAACCTCCTGTGTTCGTAATGATGATTTTACAGTGTAATGGTTGCACTAAATCCTCTCACTTTTGCTCTGTAGCCGGTGTTGTGACAAGAAAAGCTGTGGCAACAGAAATGAGACTCCATCAGATCCAGTGATAATTGACAGGTAAGGACCGCTATTGTTTCCTTCAATTTTATTTTATTCCTCATTATAATGAAACACCTGCACGGTGTTGCTAATGGGAAAGGGGCTATGTGTATCTGTGGATGAAATTTTGTTGTTGATACCGAATTCGTTGCGCTGTGCAATTGTGATTCCCATGGAAGGGCCATATGGAATGTAACTGTGAGACCTGCTCTTTGGAATGCTCTAGTTTTCGTATCTGATTCATGTTCATAAAGGGGATATTTTTCTTGCTGACTTTCTGTGGCTCAAATCACATGCTGTGCCAAGGAAGCTTCAGGAATAAAATAATAGTTTGTGATTTATGGAATGTGGTTGGGTGCTTATAAATATTTAACTTTAATTTGAAAAATGTTTGAATCATTATCACTTTTAGCTCCAGTAGTTCTGTTGGATGCAATCCATCTACATTTTAAGGTTTTTATTTATGCATAAGAACAGTTTAAAAAAAATCTGCAAACTAAGATTTTCTCCAGTTATTTTCTTTGGTTGGAGTGCTATTTTGACTATATTGTCAGTTGATTAATTCATTTTGCCTGTCTTAATTATTGTGTTTTTAAACAGATCCATATTACTAATCTGACATGACCAAGTAAATCACTGTAGAACGATAAATCTGTTTTAGTTGTTCTGAGCAATTTGCAGTCTGTTTGCAAATTATGCAAAGTTGTAGCCAAATAGTCATTTTTGTATTTTAATTATTGAAATTCATTGTACGGAAACATATATGATAAACAGTTTATTAGGTGGCATTACTCTGCGAGAGTTAAATGGCCACGAAGGACTGAAACTGTCTGTCATCAAACAGGGAAAGCAATGCCACGCAGTAATCAGTGAATACAGGGACCCTGAAGGGAAACTAACCTATGCACAGGAAAGGCAGAGTATAGAGTATAGTTCTTCTTTGTCTTATTGTCTGAGTTAATGTTCGCTATATTATGTTCAAAATACCTTCTGTGCTGGAGTGTCCGTTTTTATGAAAAAAGGTAGAGTCAGATCTGTTCAGCACCACATCAAAACAGAATTATATAAAAGAGAACATAGCAGAGAGGCACCACTTGGCATTGTGCTTAGGCAGGCTTTCAGGGTTATGTCTTGTTTGAGTTTAAGCAAGCGCATGGTTTGGCAGCTTAGAGAAAACGTTTTGGTTTGTTACAATATCTAATCCTGAGATCGTTTTAATCTCAGAACATATATATTTTAACTATGCAGCCGTTCACCTGATATTAGAATTAGGTGACACCAGGGGAAGTAAAAGAACACATATAAAACCACATCTCTGTAGAGATCTCTCTAAGTAGGCTGCAGAGTTGAACAGTATAAAATAGGGTGTTCAAGTGGCATTTTGAGCTACACGAAAGCTACAAAATTCACATGCATTTCTCATTGTACTGAAAAAAGAAATGTTAAGATGTTAATAGCTGGTTTACAGAAATATTTTGTTTAACGATCCAATATGCAGAGCTGTTAGTTGCAACTCATTTAAACTGTGACCCTACAGATTTTCAGCAGCTTTAAGGGAAAAAAAACAACAAACCAATTATATGAAAAAGTGGATTTAACTTCCTAGTAGTGATCAAATTAGCAGTATTTACTTAAACTGATACAAAGCTTGCAATTTTGAACACTAGGTTTAAAAAACAAGTTGAATACTGTTTAGATTATAATATAAATCTTACCTTGCCACCCGCACTGAACCCCCTTTTGCTTGTGAATGGGTTAAGCTTTTAAGTTCTTCACTTGGTTTTAAATTGTGACTTTGATACAGAAGGTTGATACGAGTGTGGTTTGAATAACATTTGATTTTGACCTGTTCCTGTGGGTTGCAGTGGGATAAGAAATTTGACTCAGCAGTGCTGTAATTAGCCTTCCCTGTGTTTTTGAACCAGGATTGTGTTACCTGGATTGCATTAGTGTGGCTTCTATTGTTGCCGCTTTGCATCTGTCCCAGTAGGGTACTTAAAACCTTTTCTTGGCCGTGGCTAGCTCAGACAATTTAGGCCAAATAAGTATGTGCTTTATACAGTTAGTGGCTTTAGTGATGTTTCTTGTGACATTTATCCTATTCATTTTTTTTCCTTTTGGTTTGAAAAGTATAAAGACATCTATATGGAGCTGCTATATCTTAAGAAAAGTACTTTAACAATTGTTGTAAAAAAATGTCTGCACAAGTCAGAACATGTGTTTAGTTGTGCTTGTTGTCACTTCTGCATGCATAAAATCTTAAGCTATTGTGTCAATTGATATGTAAAACCATATTTAGCTATTTTTATTTGCATGTGAGCTTGCAGAATTCATTTGACGTTTGGGCTAAAGCACTCCCACATGCCTTGCAGTCTGATAAAGCCTAATCTTTGAATTTAATCTGACTTTAACACAGAATCACCACTTAAACTCTTACCGTTTTTTAAGACAACCATACTTATATGAAAAATGCTGCCCTATTCTTCCCCCTGACTGTCTTTTTGATTGGTTATTCAAGAAAGCCATTTGTGGGATACAGATAGAGCAGTCTTTGTGGCTACAAAGTTAACTTGTACAATCAACTTAAAAGTTAGATTTTTTTACTAGATATTTAGGAAATATGGATTGTACCTGTTTATTTACTTAAAAGTGTGGTTAAAAATTTCAGTAGGTGCATGTGAGAACAGTCTAGAAAATTACTTTATATTTTAGTCTATTATAAAAGTGACCTAGAGAAATGTAGTGTCCCTCTCTTCTCTGAAGAGAGGTATAAATCTATTATTGTTAGAGACCAGTCATCTCAAGGAAGCTCATGGAAAAAACACAATGTATGTGGAATTATCTTTTTAGAATTGCCTGTATACTTGATCATGAACCCAGTTTTACATGTATCTAAACGAAGCTCTGTCACCAAGAACGAACTGTAAAAGGGTATTACTGTCACAACACAAATGCACAATGATTCCTGTTACAAGTGAAGCAATAGGTTGCACAGTAATCCTAGATAAAGTGAAAATGTAGCACTTGCTGGTATTATATTAAGTTCTAGATTGATTTAACATTCAAATTGTAACTCATATTTGAATTTAAAATATTTGCAATAAAATTCCTGTGCAGAAATTGAATAAATTGTAGTTTTATTACCACACTAGATATCCCTGTGTCCTAACCTTTTTCCTTACAGTTATCTTAGTTCAATAAATAAAACCTCATTAGACTATTCCCATTTCAACAAGTTTATTAAATTTTACAGGAGTAATTAGCATAAGCTGTGCTAATTTTTCTGGAAGACTAATGAGAGAGCTCCCTAATTAGGTTTGCTTTGTAGGAATCAGAAAAGATGATAATGACAAAAGTCACATAGGGTGGAAAGTGGAGCTTTATATTATTTCTTGATTTGGGAAAGCCACTTCCGTATCTTGGCCCCCTTGCAAACTTTTTTTTAACCCACCTGACCATTGTGGATCTAGATATTCAATTGAGATACCAATGCTTGCTGTGCTTTTCTTTCCCTTTTATGGATGGATCTAGTCAACAGTAGTCCTGCTGGTTAAGATAAATACAGACAGTTGTTTCAATCTCCAACATGTGGCAGATTAACTTCAGCATAAAGGGTCACGTTCAGTCTACAGGTTCTATACGATTCCTGAAATCTGTCCTTACCGATTTTAAAAGAGGACCTATTTAGGTAAATTTCAAGACTGGTGTCTTTCTAGAAGATGCACTCTAGTTCAACTGTAAGTTGTTAGGCTTGATGGAATCCTTACCAGGTGAATTTCTATACTCTGTGCTTTGCAGGAGGTCCGACTGGTGATCATAATGGATCCTTCTGGCCTTAATTTGTGAAAACTTTGAAGTGCTTCATGTACTGCCATCTTTCCTTACATTGAAATGGACCCAACTTCTGAGGAGTAAATTGCATTTGTCATTTGCTTACATATTTTGGCCCAATCAGAGCTGTTGTCAATAGGCGTTATCGGATCGATCAATATTTTTCTCTTATCTATCTGGGATGCACCCAATCACCAGGGTGTCTGACTTGCCTACAGGCGTTTTTGAAATCGTTCAGTCTCTAACCTGAAGACGTTTATATTTGCAGGTAGGATTTCATAGTGCAGTGACGTGAAAAGAGGCGTGAATGAGTTTCACTGCCTCCGTTCTACTGCTTTAAAAGTCATCGTGTAGTGGATTGTATTTTATGGGCCTGATCATCCTCTTTCATGCCAAAATGCCTTGCAGAAGAAATACAGATGTGTTGTAGGAAAGTAGCACCAGTTATACCCTATTGCCTCCCCAAAATCTGCTGTTCAGGCCTAGTGCAGATGTGGCAATGAATGCATTTAACAGTAGCTTTACATGCCCAAGGAAGGTCTCTGAAGTGCCGTAAAGTCAGGTAGTTTATAGACGCTTTTCCATCATCAAAGAGGCGAGGTGATGTCAGGATGGGGTTTTTGCTAGTGAGGAAGCAATGGGTGTTTGAATGCAGGGGAATAGCTCAGTGCCCACAGAACCTTGATTGTGGAAAAAGATGGTGGGGCACAGGCCCAGAGTGGCAAAGGAGATTTCAGCACATGCCAGTGACATTGGAAACAGTCTGAGATGGGTGCTAGTAACACCTAGCGAAGGGACATCTGTCCCTCTGACAACAGACTCTGTGTTCTGGTCATAGACGTACAAACAGAGGCCCAATCGGCTGTATCTGAACCCAGGTCCCATTACCAGCAGTGAACTGAACTGAACTAAACCACCAGTGTGGTCTACAAGACTGCGTTTTAAAGCTGTCTTCACCTGCCTTCATTTATGCTCCCTATTGGCCTATTTTTACATATGGCCAGTAGAGGAACACGGGGGATAGCCCTGTTACCTTGGGCCATCCCTCCATTTTGTCTCGCAATCAGGCGTGGGAGTTTGATGGCAGTCGCTGCTAGGTGTATTTTGGGAGATAGGAGGTTTGTCTAACATGTGCTGCGTCTCCAGCTTGCCCTGCATCAGAAGGCACGATGCCTTTCATGGAAATGTAGATTGTTCAGTGGAGAATGCGAGCAAGGGAGTCCATATTAATGCAAGTGTAGAATAAACTGAGAAGCCATTTTGGTTTCACTAATCCAAAATGAGGTACATTGTAGGAACAGAATAGTGGCAGTTAATGATCATGTGTTGGTGAAAGGAGGATTGTGGCAAAGGGAATATAAAATATGTTACCTACGTGCACATACATGAAGTAGGCTGTCTTGTCTGTACCAGCAGTCTGAGCAATATCTCCCCTGCCCCCTATAAAGTTCTGCTACTCTTTTATCATGCAGACTAAACGCATTAATGTTCCAGGCAAGTTCTCAGAAGGGACAGAATTCAGCCTAGATGAGTGAATGTTATTTGCTTTAAGCCCATTACTTGACTTTTTGAGAGGGTAGCGACCAAACACCACTCTACAGGATTTGGTTATGATTAGCACATCTGCAAAGTATTATCTAAAGTGTTTTTCCATGTAAATTAGGTGACCAAAAGAGTCTTGAACCTTCATAACATAAATGGAGGCTCCAGTCAGTACAAAGTTGTCACTTAGGAGAGTCAAATACAAATGTCTGAAACCCCTCCCCCCCATTAAATAGGCTCTAGGGGTACTCCTAATTGGCATAGAAATGAACCCTGATGTGGCATCAGTCCTGCTTCAAATAAAATAGAATTGGGGGAGAACTTCACAGGGGTTTGTGCAAGAATTTTTCTTTGGTTTCAGTCCATGTGGGTTGTGTCTCTCTCCCCAGCTCTTCCTTACCTGCACTCTGGAGTTCCACTTTGTGTTTCAACTTTGTATGAACCCAAAATCTCAAAGCAGAAATTGGCCTAAACCAAACGATTTCCATTTGTTGTTTGTTTGTTGGATTTGATGGATAAAAACAAAGAATTTTGTATGATTTCAGAACCTCTCGGAAACTCAGTTCCGAATTTCCAGTTGGTTTTATGTTGTTTTGGGTTTCTCTAAAATCACACGGCACTAATAGTTACTTGATTCTCTCAGTAATACTTTTGAATCTGCAGTTAGGGTTATGGGCTTTGTTTCATTCAGATCTTATCCCTAATTATTATTTAATATCACATTAGTGTCCAGAGACTCCTGCCAGGATCAAAGCACTCATCAAAGTGCTACATGGTGTCCAGTCTCAGGTAGATAGATGGTCTCTGTCCTGAAGAGACTTTTTGCCTTTATATGGTTTGAGAATTAAGGGTTGTATTTTCAAAGGAATCCAACAGAATTAGGCATCCAACTTCCATTTCATTTCACCGTGATTTTGGCACCTAATTCCCTTAGGTTAGCTTGAAAATCCTAGCCTTGGTCACTAGGGGCCAGCGTTTTCAGTGGGCATTAATTTTGGGTTCTCAATTTTTAGCAGCACACCCTAGGAGATCTTTGGCCTAATTTTTCTGAGGTACATCCCAAACTCCAGTTACATCACTGGGAGCTGCCCAGAACTTTAGACAACCAGGCCTCAGGTGTGGAAAGCTGGACACTATAAATTAAAGGGCATCAGCAAAATTTTTAGCTGACGGTGCTTGGTGCTACGGGCCCCTTACGAAGTTCAGAGCATGCTCAGCTCTCCCCCTGAAGTGAGCCATTCCCGGGAGAACTCAGAGCCCGCCTTGACTGGGGACTTTCCTTTGTTTCCATTCACAAAACTTAAAATGTGCCCTTCATACCTATCGATTTCTTAGTGCTAACTGCTACCTCAAAGCGTGTCGTGGAACAGAGAGGACGTGCTCAGCCTAGGGAGTTTTCTGAGTCCACACAACTCAGCATAACTCTCTCCTTGTTTGGTTGGGTTTTTTTTGGAAATAAAAAAATTCAGAAATATTGTGTTATCTCAACTGTCGCTGCTGAGGATAAATTTACCATCCTTTCTTCACCCCCTGATTGATTTCAACATTTGCTGTCACAGTGGGAATACACACGCGATTGCTAGGAACGAGAGGGGTATAAAATGTGTTTGTGGAGATTATACTAAATTTGGCTGTAGATTGGCTAAAATTGTTTTGAAGATGAAATGTGTAGCCTGTGTCTCTGGCAGCTTTTTGTGCAGCAGAATGTAACCGAGAGCACAATCCTGCAATTGCTTATGCAAACGAGTAACTTTCAATGTGCGAGCTGTCCCGCTGACCATCACATGCATCACGGTTTCCAGAATTGGCCCCTAATTTAATAAGTGAATGACAATCTGTATGTTTGCATTTTATTGGCCACGCCTGCGAAGATAACCATGATCTATTCAAATACCCTTCACTACACTGGAGATATATCACTTTAACACAACATACTGCTAATAAATATAAAATACAGTAAAAAGCAAGTAGTGGTTTCTATGTAGATCGTAGCTGGAGTGACATCCTAGAAATGTGTTTAACGTAGTGTCTGAAACAGCTGCATGTCACGTAGTAGAAACGATAAATTCTGGTATGAGTTTTCTCTTTTCCTGTAGTATCAGTTTTTCTTCTGTAACAGTTCTGGAAAAGTACAGAAAAGCCATACAAAGTTTCCAGTGTGTCACATTAGCAACTTTGCAGAGGTAGTTTGTGATCAGAATATATTAACTGTATCAAATAAGTGTTTGCTTTTTTTTTTTTTTTTTGCGAAGGACAGTATTTTAGACTTTTAAATAGTATCATAAATAGTTTTCTGTACTACTTTTAAAACAGAATGTTGCTATATGAAAGCAATATTTCTGGAGGTTTTCATTTGTGCTTTATATGAAGCAATTATTAAAATATTTTATTTCATTACCCTGAAATTATATCCTGGACAGTGAGAAAGTGACCCAGTTATACAGACTTTCACTGCAGTCGTTGAAATACTGCAAACAGTGCTGTTTTGTCTTTAGTTTCTAGCTGCCTCTAAAGGTAAAGGCCGATGAAGATAAAAACCTTAGAAGGGCTATTTCTCCAATTACAAGGCTTTGTCCTAGAGAAAATAAAGGTTTAGACTTATAGTATTCATTTATAACAGAATTTTAATTACCTTAACCTGGCAAAACTGAATCTGAATTTTTTTAACAAGATATAGCAGAAGCAACCCGTGAATTCTGCATATTCCATGTCCTCTCTTATTAAGGGCACAGATTTGAAATGCAATGAATCTAATTCGGGAGTGGGGCGGAAATCACAGTGGCTGATCAGTGTAACACACACCATGTTTGTAGTGGGAACAGAGTGGTCCTCGGTACACTTTTGGACTCTTTTTCTTTTGACGGTGAAGTGCAGGGTTCTCTTTCCAGCAATACAGGGCAGGGGAAGGAACAAAAATAAAATAAAATGTAATGTTTTAAGCAGACAAGCTGGCAAATCTATATAGCTTTATAACAACTCAATAACCTCCAAAATGGCATACTGCAACTATGCCATCCAGCTAACTGTTTGAGACACAATAGTTTTGTAATATAATATAAAAAGTAATAGTGTTAGCTAACACATCTTTAATAAGATATTGTCCACTGCTCTGCCATATGCTACAGAGCAGGCTCTCACTCCGTGGGGCTTTTGATTCTTCTCAATAAGATTATTTCAAATACTCTAATCCTGAATCATTGACATGAATACAAAAGCCTAGTGACATCTAATAGATGCCTCTTAGCTTTGCTTTTCCTCTTGTTCCTTTCCTTTTTCTTCTCTTTTTACCTGACAAAAAGCTTCCAGATACTTGGGCTCTGTCTCTCAGTAGCAGCATGTGGGTCTCCTCATGAAATATAAAGGAGGAAAAAGGACTGACATAGGGCTGATAAGCCATAGAGCAAAGGACCATAGATTAAAAGTAAATGCCAGTAAATCCTACCCTGTACACTTGTTCTTTTATTGTTTTCTTTAACACTTTCAGTGCCGGGGAGAGAGAGAGAGAGGAGATTTTGTTTTTAAGGATACAGGGTATTGTATCCTAAAATCTTTCTGTGTAATCAGATTTAATTGACTGATTTCTTCCCCCCCCCCAACATTCTAAATGTTGTTATGAAATGTTCATTTCAGCCACTAGGATTGTTCAGTCAGCTCTGTGCTCAGATACTTTTTTTAAAAAGTGATCTTTTCTTGCACAAAAGAAAGTCCGTCATACCAAGCCGTTGTTCCCCTTCAGAGGGGGCTTTCATCTGAAATGAATTTTTAAAAAATATTAAAATAACATACCTAGATGTCTGGTAATGTATTAATAAGTTCCCTTTTGATGACAGGGTCTTGCCAGGTTGGCTGTTTGAGTCAAGAACTCCTTTTCTTTACTTCACTGTCCTCTTGGACCCTTCCAAAACTGTTCATGAACTGAATATCAAAAGTATTTTTGGAAGAGTTTTTAATACAGGCTATAGTCAGCGGCTCTACTGGGTAAAAAAAAAACATTCACAAGGACTGAAAAACCATGGTTAGATCAATTCTTGTAACATCAGATGGTATTCAAAAAATCATTTTCAGTAATTTTCTCCATCATTGTGTAGGCTGCCTTCCAGGTTTTTTGACTGGAATAACTATCCACTCCTATCCAGTTGGATTCTCATCGTTTTTGTAATCTTTATGAATATAATCTTTCAGTTAGACTTTTTGGCATCTATATCACTACATAACCATTGGCTGACATCCCAGGTGTTAAGTCGCTTTGATAAGTGGATGTTAAAAAACATATTACCGAGTTTGTATTTTGTAGAAGGATGTCACAAGAAGGGGAGAAACGTATTCCATTGTCATGATAAAGTTCTGTGCTTCAAAAGAAGACGAAAATTAGCCATGCTTGGAGCTATTTAGCGCTGATGTAAGGATTCTTCCCAACACGCTCCATGTTTCTCCGCATGACTTCAGTCTTGTAATGGCCAAGTTCTGATCCCAGATGCATCTCTTGGAGAAATCTGCTGCTACCTGTGTGCTGGCATGAGCAAGAGCAGACTCCAAGATATATTCTGATTGATGCCACTCATGTAAGATTGGAGTCTGGCCCCACGTCCAGATGTGCATTTTTTACAAAAAAGATACCCTGTGGATTCCCACTGTAATACTAAAGAGCCCACTTCTTAATCCAGCGCTGGATTCTTCTTGGTCTAGAGCAGAGACATTGACACCCCCCCGTGGAGCCCTCCTTCCATCTAGCTGGCCCCTCTGCTATTTAGCAATATGGAGATGTCAAGGAGTCAGGACCACCCTGACACCTGTTTGTGATCTTCCTTGGGGGTCACAATCTCCCGGCTGAGAACTTCACAATCTGGAGCTCCTTACATTTTGAAAGCCCCTCCATAGAATTTGCTTTCTTATTAACGATCAGTCTGAGGCTCCCTTTCGCTCCACGGCATGGCATTAATGACTCTGTGGGTTGTATACCTCCTCAAGGAGTGGAGCAGTGGGCAGCTGTGTGGCGGGGGGAGAGCCCGTGGCAGCATGTTTCCTGAGGGAGCCACTCTCCTGCCGCTAGGTTGGCTTTGTCCGAGGCTTCGTAGTGCTAGGCGCTGTACAGTCACATAGTAGAGACAGTCTCTACCCCAGCAAGCTTACCATCTAAATAGACAAGACAGTCTCTTGGCTACATCGAGCTACTTTGTTTTAAAGCCTAATTAGTCCAGAAAGAATAGCTCTGGCACTCTGGAAAACTTAATACCACGCTCTGGCGTAGGAGGAAAACTCCTAGATAAAATCCGTTATGCGTAGGAATTGTCGTAGCTTGTACACCTTACGCTACGAGAGAAGTTCCTGTTTCAAATGAGTGCCGCACTGTGCCAGGGGTAGCTTAATTTGTCAGAAACTACCAGAGTATTAATACAGTGGAATATAAATACCTTAAAAACAATTAGGGATTTCTAATATTGGAATATTAATACCCTTCAAATCATCGAGGGTTTCTAATGCCTGGAGTATTAATATCCTTAAAGGCATTTGGGCTTTGTAAATGTATGTTTCAAATATTTTAACTAACTTACTTAGCTATTTTTCCTGATTATTAACTCTTGGAGTGTATTCATAACAGAGCCAGCCCTGTTCACATTCTCAGCCATCCATGTGTGAGAGGGGAACATGCTATTAGTTAATATTTGTGTTGCTGTAAGTGGCAAGATTTTTTTTTTGTAAATCTGAGATTGTTCTGGGGGAAATAAAAGAGAATTTGGTGAATCCTTTTTTGCCATGGTAACACAGTTATGTCCCATTAGTCTGTCAAATATGAAACAAGTTCCCAACTACAACACATTTAAACAAGCCATTGTTTTACACAGCCCTGCAGAAGGTTGGAGCGTCGTCGCCTTCTACCTCTCGCATGCAGTTATTATATTCATGGGCTGCTTTAGTTATTGAAGGGTTAATGAATTGCAGTCTGCTCCTAGCAATCCCATCATGTGCCTGGTTGACTCTGAAAGAAGGGGCTTGCAGTTGCCTAATGGGCATCCTTTCCCAGCTTTCTCGTAGGCCACCTGGGCAGATGAGATCGTGCACAGTCTATCCCTAGGACACAAAATCCAATCAGGCGTTGCCTCTTCTGGTCTCAGTGACCTGTATGCTAGGAAAGGGAAAAGAAACTGGGGAGCTAATCATTGGTAGGCTGCATCTTTCTGGCTTTAGGGGACTCGTATCTCTCCATAAGGAAGGAAGTTTTCCCTTCATTTTCAAGATAAGGTGTCATTCATGAGAGCAGTGTGCTGAACTAATCAGGTTAATTGAGAGGCCCTGAATAGCACTCGTTGAGCTGATCTCGTCTTCCTGTTAAAGGCAGATAGTGCAGACAGAGATTACACACGTTTTAAACTCTTTCTTGCCATCTCTGAATTCTGTGCAGAATCCAGAGTGGTGAATGTCATTAGAGACAGGAGCCAACCCATTTATTTTTGGTGTGAAGAAAGCATTATTTATATGACGCACATTGGGCCAGATTCTCAGCTGGTATGACTCACATAGCTCCATCCAAGGCAATGAAATGATGCCTGGTGAGGATCTGACCCACTGTTTTCCGAAAGACCCGGTGGACTAATATTGTCAGAGGATTGGTTTAAGTTTGACATGGTTCTTGAGTTTTGTTAATATTTAAATTATTTTAGACCTAACTCATGGCAGGTCTGCAGGAAACATTAATTTTGAAAAGATTTTGTCAGTGTTTGAAGCAGATACTGTACCAATTGTTTTTATTGCTGTTACAGTATCATTTCCCTTTAAACCCATTCTGATCGCTGTGGCTACACATGATTTTATTCAAGTTTACCAAAACCCTCTGCTCTTGCCAAATTAGGAACATCCAGGCTCCAAACCTCATTCTAATCTTCCTACTAGCCGCGATCTATTACATTTTCTTTGCAAATGTTATAACCATTAGAGGAGAGGAGAGTTAAAAAAAAATTCTATAAAAACAGGACTCTTTTTTTGCCCTTCTCCAAAGCTAACTGGTTGTTAATGTAATTTAAACAAGGTCATAGGTTCCCCTATTTCCCCCCTCTTCCTTGGAAGTTTCGGGAATGACTTTAATTATCTCTATAGTCAAATTCTCACTGCTGTCCCTGTGAAAGCGTGTAGTCATGGATTGCTGGGATTATTTTCTTTAGCACTTGGGGAATAGAGAAACTGGTTGTTTCAAAATTAGAACCAGCTGGGTTCTCATAGCTATCATTTAGGGAAAGACGCTTGGCACACAAAGCCGTAGCCCAGGTTAGTCATTAACTAAAACCCTAAATAAGCAGGGTTTGGTTTACCACACTTGATTATGCAATGTAAGGAATGATTTTGTTTATCTCGTTAATATGCATCTTCAGTGCTGCTACTGTCAGACCTCACTTTAAGATCAGCTACCATCCAAACTTCTTTGCTACAGCAAATTTAATAGCACAGGGTTCTTGCGACTCAGTCCTCAGCATGGTATTTTGATGTTCTAAAAGTAGAAAATAAAATTAAGCCTACAGTACAAGATCATCTTGTGTCTGACGTGCATTATACAGATGAAAGGTAAGCAGGTAAGCTGCTGAACAGATTAATAGAACAAAAGGAGAAGGAGAGAGAACTTGTATTATCGAACATCTTTTGTTACCTTGTAAAACAAGCAGCAGGGGTGATATACTGTATATATTCTGCCTGTCTTTCCAGCTTGGATAAATTAGTTGTTTGTCATACCTTATTAATCTGTATTAGTGCCAAACTCAATTTGAAATTAGGATCACACCTTTTAGTCAGAAATTATGTGAACCCAGAATTCTTCCTGAGCATTTTGTCAAAGTGAAAAATGCAGGGTCCTATTCTGCTCTTAGTTATATGAATATAAATATGAAGGAACACCACTGAATTTAATGGAGATGCTCCAGATTTGTAAGTGTGAGAAGAGTGTGCTGTTTGATATATGAGAATCTCTCTCTTTGTGTGTATATCAATATAGAGCTACAGTCTGAACTGTGTGCTGTGCTTAACAGTTTGCAATTATCAGGGTGGTTTATTCTTGAAAATGATTTTTTTAAGATAAATTAATTTCTAAAACTCAAATGTTAATTAAAGCAGGATTTATAGAAAAAGGATATTCCAGAAAGATATTCTACAAGGTTTTTTTATTAAAAAGCTTATAGCACAAAAATGATTGATTACTCAGCTTTGCATAACTAATTTAAATGCCTTAATGCTGTATTTAAAAAACAAAACAAAAAAGATACCTGAAATGTAAATTTTTTTTACTCTGTTAATAATCTCTGAAGCACAGCTAAAGTATTTTTAAAGACAGATTAAACCATTTAGTGCTGTACATATTCAGATCATTATTTGACCTGAATATTCTTACATATAAACCCTTTCTTAGGATTTCATATTGAAACAAATAGGTTATAAGCACGCTAAGCTTACATTTATTAGGTTTTTAATTCTGCATATTTTTTTCTGGAATACACGTATTCAATGCTTCAATTTGTTATAATACAATATATATATTCTGTTTTTCTTAAAAGGTTTTTTTTAAAAAACAAATAACTGTTACATTTCCAGTCACTCAAATTTGGACAGAATTTTACTTCCTGTTTCAAAGGTCAAGGAAAGCTGACCTCAACAGCAGTGTTGAGGCTGCTGAATTATTCATATCATTGACTTTGTGTCAGCTTCCACATTTGTGCAGAGGGATGTTTTATTCATTTATCTCATTTAGGGTCCTTCTCTGCACCTGTTTCTACCATTAAGTACCCTGTAATTTGCATTTGATGCTAATTTAGTTTCATATCAGCCTGGTCCCCCCTTGTTAATTTAATTTTCTAAGACCCTTTTCATTACAGTAGAAATGTTTCCCTCTTTAAAGCAAACATCTATACAAGTAATTGTATAAACTGCCTTTTAAATAATATCTTTTAGAAGATTCCATCGTTTAATTCCTTAATTCCTATAATTAGCCATGGTTTGATTAATGTTTCAAAGGGTTAAGTTAAAATGCAGAGTTACTCAAATGCATACTTGAATAATTTTCTCTGCAGATAATATTTTCTGCATTGCTGCCTTAATTCTATTTATGATTCTGATAATTACATGCATTAACAAGCCCTAATTTTCCTTACTTAATGATTTTTATTTTGTCGACTAATAGCTGTTTTTAAATATATAATCACCAGGATCTTAACACTGCTGATGTCATGCTTAGTTTTTCTTCCAATAGATTGTAAATGGTTAAAAAGAAATGCTGGAGCTGAAAAGCTACTCTAGGCTTCTCTCAAAGCTGTAACAACTTAAAATATCAGGACAGTTTATTTCTCCAGAAGAGGAGATTGAAAATATAATTGCTGTGCTCTCTCAAACAGTGTGATTAGCTGTGATGTCTGAAAGTGGTATACTTGGGAAATATTTTAGTATACAGCCACTGTATGTTTGTTTTTACAGGTCAGATTTTTACCTAGAGGATGCTACTATGGGGCAAAAAAGTACATGATTTTCACGTTCAAGGAAGTTTGTAAGCCTTGGTGTAAGAAAGAAAAAATAAATGAACAAAGGGCCTATGAAGGAAAAGTCAAGTAATTTTGCCCTCATGGGGGCTTATTTAAAACAACATTGTATAATTGCTTCTGTGCAATGGGTATTGTGCTCTTATCTCCATGGTGGAAGGTATTTAGACTGTCCTCCCTCACGCACTTTAGGGCAAGAGAAAATGTAAAGGAGAATGTGTTTTCATATACACATAACACTAAGCTACTAGCTCTCTTCCTTTCAGAATTAGACCTGAAAACATAAATTGGTGTAAATGCATTCCTGTGGGTGAAAGGAGCAAGCAGCAAAAGAGTGTGTGTGTGTGTGTGTGTGTTTGCTCCTGTGTATAGTTGCATAATGATGGACAGGTGCACGTCACTCCTAGGAGGCATGTGACCAAAAACTTGACTGGCAGGCCTCTTGCAAAATTCCAGAGCTGGCCCTATAGGCAGGATGTCACCACTTCAGCTATCAGCACCTCAGATGAAATATCCTTTAAAGCTGTGAAGTTTATTGGTACTATGGGCCAGATTTTTAAAGGTATTCAGGTGCCTGCAGATGTAGGTAGGCACCGAGTGGAGTTTCCAAAGCTCCTATGTGCTAACTCCCGTGGATTTCTATAGGGCTGCTTACCTGAGGAAAGATTCCTCACATCAATGAGGGTTGCAGGGTTAGGGCTTTGTCACCATCTGTGATTATAGTACAACTTTTAAGAGAAAAAGTGGGAGCCCTGTGCCCTGCATCCATGGGGGAGTTTGTCCCCAAGTTTTTATGGTTGTGTTTTACCCAGCATGTTTAGAATATAGGTTACAAGCCAAAGGCGACTGGGAAATCCCTCTCTGGGTATTACATTTAAATATTGGCGATATCCTCCCTGGTCGCTCAGCTGCAAGGTTTCCCTGATGCTCTGAACCATTCTTATGTTGCATCAGAGAGTGATTTTTCTCCCTGCTGGTACATTTCTGTTCAGGGATGAGTCTTTTGGGGTGGAGGAAAGGAATCCATTCCAAAGCATGCACATCTCTGCATTAGCTTGTCACCTAACCCAGCCAAGAGGTGACCCTCCTGTTCCTGGAACTCCCATTGGAGTCCCTGGGAGATCCAGAGATGGAATGTTTTCAGGTTCAGGCTACGAGGGTTTTGTTCTGCTTTCACGTTCAGCGTGCGTAGCTCCCACTGATGTTATGGGGGCCCTGTGTACGCATCCTGGGTGTGGGATTTAGTCACTGAGCTGGGAGCAGTCCTCCCGACAGCATGCGTTCATGTGTACAATGCTCCATTTAGAGTCATTAGCCTGAAACTTGGACTCTGGAGCTGCTGCTGTCATGACCATTTCATCTGCAAAATATGGATTAAAACAAAAATTCTGTAGTTGTGTTTATTTGACCTGTCTTCAACCCTAAATGTAGTTCAGGGAATATGTCATTTGGGGCTGATTCTGTGCCCATTACAGCCACTGTCAAAAATCCCAGAACCAGGCTCTGTAGCTGAGGATGCATTATCAGGTGAATTCAATACTGCTTGGGTCATCTCTCAGCATGGATAGTTAATGGAGAGGGGCTGAATGCCCAGTACGTAACTGAAACGGCATCACCAACAAAAACGTCTATAAGCTTATTATCCCTCCCCCCCGCCTTTTTATCATATATTCACAATAATGATCTTAGTGCAGAGTATTTCCTGAGTATTAATGACCTGCTGAGGTTAATGGCCCTTGGTTGTACCTCGGGCCATCAACTCCTCCTGGCTGGTCATTAATTCCTAGGAAATGCCCTACGCAGAGGTCATTATTGCTTAATTGTCTCCATACACTTTAATGTTAGTTTTGACAATATACAGTCTCGTACTGTGAATTGTGTACTTTACAATTCATTAAACAGCTTATCGTTAAAACTGCAGATGATCTTGATTATTATTTATTGTTTTCCCCTTTGATTTATTTGGGTCATCCATGTTTGTACCGTGGAAGGGACAAAGGTAGATTGGGTATGTGTGTGATGGTGCAAGTCAGCAGGCAGTAGCCAGTGGTGGATTAATGCAGGACGCCTGGTGCACTCCGTCTGGATCTGGGCTTGTGGAGCTGCGGTCTTCTAGGCATCTGTCATCAGCAGCCTGGGAGCAGCAGTTTGCACCACAGATGTGTATGCCTGACGGCTGCCTGGATTGCTCAGGGCTCAGCTCACGCTCTCTTTGAGGGCAGACACAGGGAGCTGAGGGAGGAAGGCTGATGAGTGAACTCAGTACCAAAGACACAGTGAAGCAGTGGAAATTAGAATCCTCCCCTGTTCATATGGGAGGGAGCGTGAAAGGGCTGCCCAGAACCTCCTTCCCACAAATCGGATTGAGGAGAAGGAGCGGAGACTCTCTGTGGGTGGATAGAAAGGGAAAGCAGCAGCCAGCCAAGGGGCTTCCGCCATTCCCCTTCGCGGGAGCTGCCTCACACCCTACCGCCCAGTAGCCAGAAGGAGGGGTGCGCCTTGTCCCACTAGGCATGTATGTTTGGCTTGATCTCCGCTGGGGGTGAGATTGTGAGCCCCTTGCTAGCCTTGGTGAGTCCTGTCTAATGCGTATGGCGCTGTGAGTGCCATGGGGACCGCTGGCTCAGGGGTTCACAGTCTGGCCCTTTGTGTCCTGCATTAAAGTGCCAACGTTAGTGTTTTTAGTTCACTTAGCTGCAGTGGAGAATAAAAAGGGCCGGAGTTAGCCCAGGCAGTAGGGCAGCTGTAATTCCTACACTCTATTTATTTTTTTTTCCAGGAGAACCTTATTTTTAACTTGCTCATTTAAGGAAACACCCCCTCTGTATGGCATGGCCTTCCCCCCCCCCAGCTCCTTTCTTGGATCCTCTGTGGTTAATTTGAACAAGGCCGGGGGGGCAGGGGACATTTCTTTAAATGATGGAAGGGTCCACATTCTGCACAATTGAACCAGACAGCTGTGCATTTGGCTCCCTCCTTTAAATTCCGGCCATAGACGGCGGTGGGCCGGCATTAAGTGATGTAAGGATCTGGTCAGAGAGATCTAATCATCTAGGGAGCCCTCACCTGTATAACTCTGAAGGCAAGTAGATGGTTTTCTTGTTTTTGTCTCGACCAGCCTGGTGCTGCAGTCTTTTGTCACGCAGCGCTCCTACTGGCTGTAGTGTTTTCCAGATTTTTTTTGTTCCCCAGGCTTAACATTGAAAAGTCAAGAGCTAGGGATTTTAAGCCTTTGTGTTTTCAGCTCCCCTATCAGGTTCCCCCACATCCACGAGATATTTGAATGTTCAGGTGTGACATGCTTCCAGTGACTGTCTTGACAAGCCGGGACTTTGTTTTTAGAAACTCCCCAAACCAATCAGAGGAAGGCTGAGAATTTGGAACTACAGAGCAGGCTCACAGGGGTGATTCATGGAAATGTGGCAGGACTAACTGACAATACCACTGCTTTTACAAAGAACCGGATGAAAAGTTTTATATATGGTGGCTTCCAATGCTTTTTGTAATCTACATCCTCCATAGCTCTATGGTGCCTGTCTAATTGTCGGATAGCTCTTGTTCTTTAATACAAAAAAAATCTGATTCTGAGGCATATCATCCCACATCTTTTTTGTTATTGCAATTATTTTTGTGATTGCTGGGAAGAAATGATGTTTGTGGCTATTTGGAGTAAAATACCGGCCCCATTAAGTTTTGCCATTGACTTCAATGGAGGCCAAGATTTCATCCATCGTATTTGCTGTTCTCCCTCCCTGAGGTCTATGCCTAGAAAACCTACTTCTGAACCGATTTTAACCACCCAAGCAATCTATTTTACAGCTCATCTTTTTGGCCCCCATTCTGAACAGGATCTTTCCGAGAGCAGGCCAGGTTTGATTAAACTCTTACCGTCTTTCAAAAACAAACATAGGTACAAAGAATGACAAAAAGTTCAAGGAAAGTTTGAATGTAGCATGTTGCTGCTGGGGAAAAAAACCCAATGGATCTCCTCTTACGACTGTCTCAGGAAAAAAACAGCGGGTTGAAGCAGATCAAAAGTTGAAAGTTTAAAAGAGAAAAAGGCAGTGAAAGGAAACAACATTTATTTATGTAAGGGTGGGGAAAAGACTTCTGACAAAATAAAGGAAAAGGGGCAGTGTTCTGGATTAATGCCGTGTGCAAAGCACAGGCTTAGAGTCAGGTTTTCAGGCCGAAGGGCCGCAGAAGTGGGAACAAACTGGTATTTCCCCCACCCCCCTCCTCTCAGTAGTGGCATTGTAGGTAGCCATGAATTAGTTCTTAGATTGGTGTCTCCTTGCTATAAATCCTGACCATAGTGCTGCGCTCCCGGTGGGCAGCGAAGCACAGAGAAAGGGCAGGCGCTGTTTGTGTTGTTGTTAGCGACACGTAGCAGAGTTCCTCCTGAACGGAAAAGCTCTGGCTCCAGATTGTCGCCAGTGAAAGCAGAAACATAAGTCGCACATGTGGTGAGAGAGAGAGAGAGCATTGCCTCAACTGGCTGGATTCACTCCGTGGCTGCAGTATGACTTGGGGCACTGTGTGTGTTTGGGGAGGCGAAGCGGAGGGCGTGGGGAGAGGGTGTCAAAGAAAATACCTGCAGGGGAGCTAGAGAAGTGCTGCTGTCTCGTGACTTTCCTCTGTCATGTTTAATTGTTCCTTTACTAAAAAGTCAAAGGCAGAGTTAAAAATATCACTTCTGCGTTGTGGCTTATGGGTTTGTTTGGAGGTATTTTTTCTGCTCTGTAACTTCCTTTGGGATCTTCAGTTTTGTGAAAGGTAAAGACGCTTTCACCTTTAAGAGGCACAAAAGCATGTGGAAACGTTAAGCGTAAGGGACTTCTAACACTTTTTCCCATCCTCAGTATCCATATAATTACTGTTAAGCCACACGGAAAAGCCCGGGGCTTGGTGATCACTGGAGTAACGTTACATTTCACAAGCAGAAAACTGAACTTGGTACTTAGAAAAATTGGCTACCAACTATATGTCATATGCTGTAAAACTAGACAAGATTTTTTGCTAGCACAAGCGAGTAAGCAGAGGCATTCAGATTTGTTACCATATGGAGCAGATTCCTTTAGTTTCATTTAAGTCTGTCTCTTTCTTCCCCATTCATTGAGACTGTCCTCCGCAACGAAGGGTATTGATATATTTGTTAAAAAGAATAAACAGTATGAATGAACAAAGCATTTTTGGGGAGGAACAGATGAATATACAGTGATGTTGTTGCTTTTTATTAAAGTTTAAATTTCAGAGTGGGAGCTCTGGAGAACGGAGGACGAGCAATGTATTCATGCAGCGAAAGGCTGCATTTGAATGCAGCTTTTTTTGTTTACATTTTCAGCAAAACCAAGATGACACAGCTGGGCACGTTCAAAGCAAAATAAAAATAGGAGTGAATAAATCAATAGGAGTAAAGAATAGTAGTAAATAAAGAGGAAATAGAGCGGCATTCTGAGCATGGCAGAGGCACCCTCCACCTGGAGAAGTGCGGTGAGGCTGCGAACATGGTGTGAGCAAGGATCAGTTCTAGGAAGAAACTTGGTTTGGTGGCACTGGGAGGAAAAGGAAAGTGGTGGAGACTGGCACAAGAGGGTGGGAGTGTTAGAGCCCTAGATCTTCAAGTGGGGACCCTTCCTCTTGCGTGGCCCTCTGAAGCCACCAGAGAGTAAGGAGTGCACGTTGCAGATGCCTTCGTGGGGTCGGAGTTTTCCTGCACTAGGAAAAAGACAGGCCACAGACAATGCATTGGTTTTTCCCATTCAACTTAAAAGGCCAGATCCTCAACTGGTGTAAATCACCTTCTCTCCATTGACTTCAACTGAACCATTTTATTTTTTACTCTACACGAGGCTCTGGCTCAACTGCCTTGTCTACACTAGAGACATTTGCCATCCAAACTGTTGTGGGGTCCCCCTATAATGCCTGTAGCACACTCAGGCACCCCTGGTGTGTATATGAGCCAAGCCCCATATGGAAGCGAGTGTGAAGCAGGAGGGCTGGGGGTGGGGCGTGGAAGGAGTCATGGGAGCAGAGGGAAAGGTCATCGAGGAGAGCCTGGTGCCTTTAAACAGAGAAATGGGAGGGGGACTGAGGACGCTCAGAGAATATGAGGGCTTGGAAGCTGAATGAAAGAGAGAGGCTGGGAGACCTGGAAATGGCAGGCAGACAGACAGAGATAGATAGCAATTAGGATCTCGAAGCAGACTGGGAGATAAGGAGTCACTGAAGATTTACTGTATGTATATGGACAGGAAGAAAGAGAGAGTACATTGGGAGCAGAGAGGGAGGTGTGTACATCTAGTAAATCTCAAGTGATGCCGTATCTCTGGCTGCTTCTGCATCCTAACTGCTGGCTGTCCCTCTTTGGCTGCTGCTTTCGGGGTCCAGCCTCTTTCTCTCTGCTCCCCCTTTCCACCTCGACCCCCTCCATTAACTGCCTGTATTCTTGGGCTGCCCCGGGGTCGGCTTAGCTCCCAACGTAACTTAGAGGAGCCTCCTCAGCGCTGCTCTTCTTTGCCCTCTGCGCTCTAGGGGCTCCGAGGGGCCCTGGGAAGCAGAGAACGGCCCTAGTGCAGAGTGTTCTGGCCACACCCCTGGTACTGCCCCCTGCACTGGGTGCTTGGGGCAGGTTGGTGTACAGCCCTTAGCGGATGCTACACTGGTCCAGGATGTCTCCTGCGAAGGAGGTCTTTTCAGCAGGCTTTTCCCACCAAGTATAAGATTCCTATATGCTGCCAGAGTGATGTAAAAGGGCTTTAGCGTAACTGAGGATCAGGGCCACTGACTTTAAGAGGCGTGGGACGAGGCGCTTTTCCTGCATCAGCTTTTCCCCCCGCTGGGTGTACCCGAGCCTAGCAGCTGGCAGGATCAGGTTTTCAATGAGACCACGTTACTCTGGTCTCAAGAGATTTTTAGTCAGAGCCACCACTCTGAAATTCACTTTCATGATCCCATTCTTCACCCAAAAGCAACCTGGAAACGTCTGACTGTGTGGAACGAGCTTTCTTTTTTACTTGACAACATGCATACCCAAGGAGATTTGTGTTTGATTTTTCTCAAGTCAAATTCTGTTTGCTTTGCTCACGCGAGTAGCCCCCAGGACCAACGCATGAGTAAGGTGAGCAGGATTTACCCCTTTATATCGACAGGGTCGTCATCTCTTCATTATTCCAGCAGCACCCGGTGTAGCTTTAACTTTTACAGAGACTTTTTTCCAGACCAGAATAAAGTCTTCGAAGCCGAATTATCTTGTTCATATTCTGCACATCTGAGAGACCATTTCTTGATTAGTTTAAACTCGTGCTGGTGTATCAGTAATGCTTAATTGGAGTAGTTTTATATCAACTAAATATTTTCTTAAATGTATAATTTATTGTGTAGGGAAGGAAGAACTGCAGGAATGGAAATCATACATCATTTCATTATTAATGGCAATGTCTAAATAAAATGCAGACCTTGTCATATTTAATGGATGGCCGAGTACATTCTGCTTTAAACACAAACTGCTTTTTTTAAAGGTGCCTGCATAATTTCAATGGGCTTAGGTGGAATTTAATATTTTTATAAGCGTATTCACAGGAGCTGAGGTCTAAAAATCTTTGACAGCAAAACTGTAAGGGAATGGTATTGTCATATTTTGAAAATCAATGTTTTGAGGGGGTTTTTGCCGAACAAATTATTTTTGGTTACTTATTGCAAAATGCATCATGCCTGCCTGATCATTTAAAATAAACCTGCCTAAAAAGTATGAACTCAAATATTAGAGTGCAAGATGGATTTTCAATTATTGCACAAATTTGCTACAATTTTATTTAGGTTCTCTACCAGAAAAATTGAGTCGAATTCTGCTCACTGTAAGTGTTTGTTACTAATTCATTTCTATTATGGTAGTGCCTAGGGACTAGCTGAGAACGGGCCCCCTGGGGTACAGAGTATGTTTACAGTGGAGGAGCTGGAAGGTGTAATTTCTGGTTCCTGGAGTCATACCCACGCTAGGTCTGGTTGTGCTAGTGTATTAAAGATAGAAGTGTAGCCATGGCAGTGGGACGGGCTAGCTGCCCTGAGTGCATTTCCAGGGCCTCAGGGGATTATACTCAGGGTGGCTAGCCCGTCCTGCTGCTTGTCACTACATTTCTGCGACCGAGCTAGTGTGCTGGTGCAGTTATGTCTCCTGGAGCTGGAAGTTCTGCACGAGGGCCGGAATGTGGACATCTCTGGAGAGTAATCGGCAGTCCCTGTCAGGAGGAATTTACAATCTAAATAGACAAGGCAGACAAAGGGTAGGGGAGTGAGGTGTAATGTACCAACTGCCTCTTGTCAGTGGGATGACTCACCTGAACAAAGCAAGTAGGATTTGTTTGATCAAGTAAAGAGCAGATCCTGCTTCTGCTGATTTCAGTGGAAGTTGAGGGTACTCAGGATCACCGTGGCCTTCACTCTCCCTTGGGAAGCTTTTCATAGTTTCCTCTGTGCAGCAGTCTGGATTGCAATACGAATCTTCTTTAGCTGGGGAAAGTGGGTCTAAAATTAGATCCAGGGCGGAACAGTCATGAGGCACAAGCCCCTGATCCCCACACATGGGCAGAACCCCACTGAAGCCAACAGGAGAGTACGGAATTTGCGTTTGCAGACACCCGTTTGGGATCAGAGCTCAAAATATTTTCTTGCACTATGAAAAGGATGTGCCAGATACGTCCATTTTGATTAAATGCAAAGGGCCAGATTCTCAACTGGGGTAAACTGGCCTCTCTCCATTCAATGGAACAAGGCTGTTTTACACCATATGAGGTTCTGGCCCTTTAAGCTTAGCCAAGGAGGGTAGATCTTGCCTGGACTGGAGAATCTTACCAAACTAACTATTGTGTGGTCCCCATAGTGCTCCGCATGGTGTAGACTCATGCCAAACACTGTGTGGGTTAGACCTCCCCCTGGCAAGGCTACTGATTGTGTCAGTCTGCGCTGTGTTAGTTCCCGGAGTGGCAGTGCATCAGTGGTGGAAAAGCATCATGTGAATACCATTTGTGTCCGACATGAATTGGTGACTTTTCAAAGTCTACCAAACTCCCCTGCTTCTGGGAACTATGCTGGGAACTTTGAGAAAGACACCTGTAGACCAGGGTGATTGCAATGATGGAGTGGAGCGCTAGAGTGACCTTGAAATATCATGGCCTCTGCGGATATGCTGTAGTATTGGTGTGTAATTGGTTCAGTTCTCTAGTGTGGACGTGGCTGGAGTGCTTGGCAGAACCGTCATCTGTTCCTTGTCCAGGGCAGACCACAGAACCTTCTGATCTGAATTCTAGAGACCTCCATCTCTTCCTCATCGTAAAATCTTTAAAATATTGCAGATTTGTTCATTTTTGAGCAGCTTTAAACTCAGACCTTTGATGTTGCGTTTAGGAAGTTAAATAATAAACCACAGTGTTCCCCAAACGAGGGCTTTTGTAAGAACACCTTGCTTTACAGTGAAAAGAAGAAAAACATAAATAAATGATACTCAAATATTTATAAAGGTGTTCAGCAGATCAAAATGTTTCATTCTGCCGTTAGTTTGTTACTTCATGTCTCCCTGTGTGAGGGTTTTATTTATTTTTAGCCATGGTACGTAGAAGAAATTTTGCTTTTCCTTTAATTAATTTGCAATATTTAATTGAGCTCTTTTTGGTAGGGAATTGGCAGGTATCAGAGGTGATGTGCAAATAAAGGCATGGGCCTGTGATGTGTCCATTTTGCTGGAGGTTATGCTCCTAGAGGGGCTTCAGGATGGGGCGCTCTGTATGGTGTGGGGAAGAGGTGGGGAAGAGGTAAGGATGATGGGTTCAATATATTAATTCTGGTAGGAATTTACCCTTCAGCGCTATTCAATTTGGGTGTCTACATATTTGGGAAATGCTCCTACCCCTGCATCCAAATATTTTTATTACTCTCCCCATTTCCTGCTAGGACTCCTGGGTTCTCCACATTCATCCTTCCCCCAGATCCAGGATTCCCCTTCCTTCCCTTTGATGTATTTTGGAGGAATGTCCAGAGGCCCACAATCCTTGTCTCTGCCCTGGCATTGAGTGGCAGCTCTCACTTCTGCACAGGTTTTCATGCGGAGCTGGCCGTTGTTCCCTCTTGCCAGCCATGTTCAGGATTGAACTGGGGTGGTTCTTACTCTCAGCCTTGAGCCTAAGAGGGGACTTCTCTGGGGGCCGGGAATGCTGCTGCTCCAGCGGCTCTGCCGATAATGCCTCGGTGTCCCAAACTACAGCTCTGGGGCCTCAGGTATTTGCTCTGGAAACCTGGGGTTTGAACTTCAGGGCATTTGTCTCCAGCTCAAGCTGAAGAGTTTCCTACTTCCACTGGTGCCTGAAGGGGGATTGGTGGCCTCCTTATGGGGCAGTGATCACTCCAGGGGCTCCCTTGAAGGTGGCTGGTAGGAGGCCTATCCCGGGGTGGGGAGGGAGATGGTGGAGACTAGGAAACAGCAAGTTGCCAGGCAGCCAACCCCTTATAAGACTAATCCAGTAGTGGTTCCTAGGTCTTTTGGTCAGGGAAATTGCCTAACGCCTGTGGGGGAAGGAGCCCTAGAATGCAGGGTGAAAACCAGAGCGACTAGGAGCCATGTGCGTTCTGATTAATATTTGGGATCATTTAGCACTGAGCTATTTGGGACAATCTCTGTTCACGTTGCCCATCCCATATATTTTCACCAGTAGCACCTGACCTTGTTTCCACTGAAGGCAGGGAGAAGTCTTTCACTGTCATCAACAGGAACTGGGTCCTAGAACATAAGAAGGGCCATACTGGGTCAGACCCAAAGATCCGTCTAGCCCAGTATCCGGTCTTTCGACAGTGGCCAGTGCCAGGTGCCCCAGAGGGAATGAACAGAACAGGTAATCATCAAGTGATCCATCTCCTGTCGCCATTCCCAGCTGCTGGCAAACAGAGGCTAGAGACACCATCCCTGCCCATCCTGGCTAATAGCCATTGATGGACCTAACCTCCATGAATTTATCTAGTTCTTTTTTGAACCCTGTTATAGTCTTGGCCTTCACAACATCCTCTGGCAAGGAGTTCCACAGGTTGACTGTGCATTGTGTGAAAAAAATACTTCCTTTTGTTTGTTTTAAATCTGTTGCTTATTAATTTAATTTGGTGACCCCTAGTTCTTGTATTATGAGAAGAAGTAAATAACACTTCCTTAATTACTTTCTCCACAGCAGTCATGATTTTATAGACCTCTATCATATCCCCCCTTAATCATCTCTTTTCCAGGCTGAAAAGTCCCAGTCTTATTAATCTCTCCTCATATAGCAGCCGTTCCATATCCCTAATAATTTTTGTTGCCCTTTTCTGAACCTTTTCCAATTCCAATGTATATTTTTTGAGATGGGGCGACTGCATCTGCACGCAGTATTCAAGATGTGGGTGTACCATAGATTTATATAGAGGCAATATGATATTTTCTGTCTTATTATCTATCCCTTTCTTAATGATTCCCAACTTTCTGTTTGCTTTTTTGACTGCCGCTGCACATTGAGTGGATGTTTTCAGGGTCAGGTCCTTAGACCTTTGCTGCGTTACCAAAATTGGACACCAAATCAAAGTGGGAGAAAATTGTTTCTTACTCGTAGTACGGTAGCATCTAAGATCTGCAGTCAAGGCTCAGGGCCCCATGGTGCCAGGTTCTGTACAGAAAACAAGACCATTCCTGCCCCAGAAAGCTCACAATCTATGTATCTGCTGGACATGACAGATGGACTAAATAGAGCAGCAGGATGGAGTGGGTGGGAGGATGAGGTAATAAAACAAATGGAGTTTAGCAGAAAAATTGAAGTCTTCATTGGCATTTGTAAGTGCACATGTCCAGGTTGGTTGGTTGGAGGGAATATGCAAAAAAGTGTCTTACTATATATCTGGGGGAATTCTAAATAAAGATTTTAAAGGTGGTTCGGAATCTGCAAAATTGGCCTCCCCTTCACGTGTTAATTTTCATACTACTCTTTTCTTGAATGTGAATACTAGTTTTGTTATTTTACTATTAACCAAGTTCTGTTTGGTAGGCTAGCCCAAAAACAATCAGCACTTACTGTTAAGCACTTTTAATTCTGCTAAAACCTAAATCTGGGTGAGCTGTAGCTTTTGTTCCTAGAAACTCAGATTCCTGGGATCCTCCTGTGAGAATAAGATTATCCTATTTTTGCCGTTTTGAACTCATCATATTAATCTTTTGCTTTTTGTTGTTTAATCACCCATAGTCAAAAAGAGATCCCATTGTGAAAAGGCAGTTTGAAATGGGTTAGAAAAGCCTTTGATAAATTACGACAGGGGTTGCACCATTCTGACAACAGAAATTACTACACGACCCCCAGGAGGGGGGACTGATGCCTGAGCTCGCCTGAGTCCCGCCGCCCCGGGGAGGTGGACGGGGGGTGGGCAAAGCCAAAGCCTTCACCCCACCACCCTGGATGGGGAGACCAAAGCCGAAGCCCGAGGGCTTCAGCCCCAGATGGGACGCCTGGAACCGAAGCCCTGCCACCCAAGGCTGAAGTCCTTAGGCTTCGGCTCTGGGCGGTGCGGCTCAGGCTTTGGCCCCAGCATGTCTGATGCTGGCCCTGGCAACGCCATTCAAAAGGGTTCGCGACCCACTTTGGGGTCCCGACCCACAGTTTGAGAACCGCTGAGCTAGAAAACCCTGGAAAGTAAAAGTTTTGAGAGATCAGTGCTTCAGTATCTGGATTTTCTTGGCAGGTTAGGTGACAGCTGCTGTGTAGAGCTGTGAAAAACACTTTCCCTGCTGGTCCAAAATATAAAAAGAAATGGTGGCGGCTTAAATTCTCAAAGTAACTAGTGAGTTGGGTACTTGGCTTTTTGGGGACCAAACCTGAGTTTACCTTAAGGAGGCTTGATTTTCCCGAGAGAAGACTTCAATTCCAAGAGCCATTTTGTGTCTCTCAAGTTGGGCACCCGAAATCACTCGTCCCTTATGAGAACATAGGCCTGGGAGTTTTGGGAGCTTTGCCAAAGAATTTATGGGCATTTTGTCTGGATCATGAAAAAAGAAACATTCAATGAAATCTTCATATACTGCTCCTGGTTTATAGTCATCACTGGTATAGTTCCAGGTGGTATTTTCTCCCAACCATGATTGCATTCAATTAATAGAGGTATCGCTTGTATATTTATATCACCTCTGGCTACAAGGTCACTTGCGAGTAGCGTGTGGCTGGAATGTCCCTTTCCCCTATGTTCTGTGATCTGACTTTAGTGCAGAATGCCCTGTGCAATGCGTGTGATTGGGAATGCAGTATGAGGGACCTTGTCAGGATGGTGTTACCAGCTGCAATCGTGTTGCAGTAATGCAAGTAAATCTGTTTCCTGACTTTTTCTTTCCGATGTGGGTATAACACTGCGTGGCCACATGGCATCACTTTCCATACAGTCCCCTGGATGAGATCGTGAGAGATTTCACTGTGTTGTTTCCCACCCTGGATTTTTCATGAAAAGAGTAGACCGAAAACTGTCATTTGGCTGGGGAAAAAATGCCCTGTGGTATTTTGTGGCTGTTGTGTGGGTGCTGGCAGGGAATTTGCAATGGTGACTGAGCCCCATGCAGAGAGGTCAATCAGGAAGAAGACTGGCTGCCCACAATTACTGATTCCCTAGCAGCAGCCTCCAAGGTAAAGGCCACTCAGAAAAAGGGGGGCGGGGGGGAAGGAGGTGAAGTCATAAAATGCGTGAAAAGAAACTCATGCCGTTCACTCTTAAGGGGGTGACAGAGTGGTGGTGCTCCCCGTAAACGTATGAGAATGTTTCAGGAGCATGAAGTAAACACACTGTCTCTCTCTCTCTATAGGCGTGAGCTTGGTGTATATAATACCATCTGCTGGCGTTTGGCTGTTGATCAATATCTGACACGTAGCAATGGCCGGGCAGGTGATGATCTGAGTCTGCTGCTTATTAGTGCAAAAACATGCTCGTTTTACGGTTCCCTCCTCCTTGGCATCCATCTGTTGTGTTTTGTCAGAAGCCTAGGCCCCAGACCCAGTGTGATATGCCTGCGCGAAGCCCCATTGACTTCAGTGGGGTTTGGTGTGGGTGCCTGGGTCCACCTGGGTGCATCACGTTGCAGGAATGAGGGTCTAGGCCGTACGCTGTCTGGGACGGAGACTGTCACTTCGCTACATGTTTGTACAGTGCCTACCAGAATGGGGCCCTTCTTGGGATCTCTAGACACGAATGTAATACACATAAATAATAACAGTAATAAAACCCCTTGTGTCTACTTGGGGGACTAACAAGCAAAAATCGGTAGCTTTGACAGTTCCACTGATCTAGCCACAAATTTATTCTGATACGATGCTTAAATAAGATTAGCTTTCTGCTCTGGCACATACAAAATGCAGCCTTCCAGCACCCAGCCTTGGCAGTGAGGAGAAGAGTTGGGATTGGGGCCTGTTTCTAAATGAGTGGGATTAAAATCAGGTATGTGAATCCTCTAATTCAGACAAGCCTGTCTCTTATTGTTTGGCAGTTAGACTGTAGCTTCGGTACATGGGAAAAAATTCTCTTCCAATTACACAGCAGTTTTGTGGTGGCTGAATGCTATAATGGGAATGCTTTGCAGCCAAAGAGATCTCATTCATAAATCCCACTCTTCCACTCTATAATTTTTCTCTTTGGGATAGATCAGTATTCTGTGGTCATATCAACCACAATCATGCAAGCAAAAATGAGTAGTTAAATATTATGACAGTCCTATAAGTCTTCTTAAGGCGTTGTGCATAACAGTTATTCAGAAGTGTCACTCCATGTGTGGAAGGGAATTGACCCTGTGCTAATATCTTCCAGTCAAAACCCTTCACTTACCAAAAAAAAATCACTGGCGAAATCTCTAGGTGAGAATGGCTACGTTGCTCCATTGCTTAATTTTAGAGTAACTACAAAATGTTTTATCATGGGAAAAGGTTACGGTATCTGCATTTTACGCATAGATATCTGTGTGTGTGTATCCATATGTGCCATAAAAATGCAGGTACGATATGTGTACTCTCATACTTCATCCATTTTCATGCTCATGCCCTTTATATAGTGTGTTTATGAATTTAACATTACACACACACACTCTCTCTCTCTTTGCCGGTCTCTGGGATCACCTCAGCAAGTAAGCTAAGAAAATTAAATATGTAGCAAAGGAAATTTTCCCATAAAGGAAACAAATACCCAATACTAATGCTCTGCACAGATGTACATATTAAGATACAATACTTTAAATACATCCCATGAGTCCAATTCTGTATTCTGTGAGGACCCGGAACGTCCATACACATGGTATAAATTGTCATAACAGCTGAAATCAACGCTGTGTTGGTTTACATCAGCAGAGGATCTGGCTTCTGAAGTGAACGGGACTCTTGGGGGCGCTGTCAGTGCAGGATTGGGCCCCATACATACACACGGCGGGTTGTGAACGTCTCCAGATGCATGCATCCGAGTCCCATTTATGAGTTGGAGTTCACATGCACACTGGAAGGAGTGTGTGTGTGTGTGTGTGTGTATGCACCCGTGTTTGTATTTCTGTACATGTTTAATTTTTCAAAGATGCTTGCCTATCTAAAATGCATGGAGCAGAATCTTTGTTTTCAAAGCACCAATAATAGATTTTTTTTTCTATTGCTTTCTTTCCTCCTCCCCCCGCCTTTTGCAGAGCTGTCTGTCGAAGTATAAATTCACAGAGAGAGGTCTAGTTAGCCCTTATTAAGCACGTGTAGCTCCCATTAATGTCAATGAGAACTTCACCTGCATATCAAAGGGGAGAATAAATTCATATGCTGTGAGCTGGATCTGAAATTCACATTTCTAGTTCATGTTGTATTGAATGGATAAAGTCTTTGGCACCGAGCTAAAAACTCTGAGGTGTTTAAAACATTCCAGACTCCCTCCTTTTTAGTTAAAAGCAGTAGCAGGGAGCAAAATGTAAGTCGGTTTCTCTTGAACTCAAAATGCACATATAACAGAGTAACTTTTTTCTCACTCTTCTAATTTCTCTGTAATGGCTTTCCTGTTTTTAAAAACTCACAGATAGTGACCTCCAGGGGCTCTGAGGGCTGGACACACTTGTGTGGCCAGAGACCAAACTAAAATGAAAGATTAAAGCAATTCGGAAAGATTTCCTGATAGGCCCCTGCCAGCGCTACTTCAGAAAAAAAGTCCCCTGCAATCTGGACCGCAGCCATTTTCATGGCCACCTCTGTGGATTTCGAGGAGATAGTGCTTTCAAAGTCTGGGCTCAGAGCTTTTGCGGAACTGTTATTAAATATTTAAGCGTTTCCTTTTTTCTGCCTCTAATTCAGCCATGGGAATGAGAACAGTCTTTTCTGAGCACAGTGTAAAATTGTCGCTTGCATTAGTGCCTCGTAGCACCAATTTGGGGGGATGGAAATTGACCTTTATTGCACAGTCGCTTGTTATAGAAGGTTTTCAGGGCCGGCTGTCTAATATTTATTGTCTCCTGGTTAGAAATAACATAGGAATTGCCATAACCGACCAAAACACTGTTTTCTCTAGTCCAGGACCGTGTCTCCTTTCTGTTGGCTATACTTGGGCAGGATTTCCATTTTCTGAAGGCTACTTATTTTGCTCAGATAATGTCTCGTACTGTGCCATTTAAGCATGCGGTCTTTTTTTTTTTTTTTTCCTGTTGCCTTCCTGGGGGGAAATCTTGGCTCCATTGAAGTTAATGGCAAAACACCCATTGATTTCAAGGAGGCCAGGATTTCACCTGGTCAGGGGTATGCATGCTTTCTGTGACTCTTATTCTGTGCTTAAATAGCCTCCATGCTGAGCCCAAGGTTTTTAATTTTTCCTCTCAACCACCTGGATAGGCAGTCATTTTTATGGTCTTTCACTGAGTTAGCCTGAAAGGAATCACAGTTTGGAGCTCATGGAATGGTTACTATTGTATGGGAACTAAAGCAAACAAAGTCATTGATCTTAACATCATATATTCTATTTAAAACATTTTTCCATTTAGAAATATCATCCTTTTTGGAGTCTCTACGAAGTGCCGGGATTGTTTAGGATTTTTTTATATATATATAGAATAAAACCTTGCAAAAACATTTGTTAGATAAATTTGAATCACAAATACATTCGAGGAAGTCTTAATCGGCTTGAAGAAAAAGATACGAAATCCTTTGAGTAAATTCTTTGCTGCAGATTTGTTTGGGTACGCCTGTTACTGTAGTGAGATACAGCCCAAATTGAACGCTTGACACTCTGTCTTGCATCCCCTCCCCTCCCCCCCAAAAATATTGCTCAAGATCTTTGCTAGATAACGTAGTACACCTCTCCCCCGATATAACGCGATCCGATATAATACGAATTTGGATATAACGCGGTAAAGCAGCACTCTGGGGGGGTGGGGCTGCGTGCTCCAGCGGATCAAAGCAAGTTCAATATAACGCGGTTTCCCCTATAACGTGGTAAGATTTTTTGGCTCCCGAGCACAGCGGTCTATCGGGGTAGAAGTGTATGTGTAAGGTGAAATTCACCCCAGGGTGTGGATAGCTGGAATAAGGCCCAATGCAACATTTGAACTCCAGTGGGAGGCAAGGGGGAGTGTAGGAGATTGTGTGCGCGCCCAGGGAGGTGTATTCCAGGGTAGCGCTGCATTGTCTGGTGAGCCAGGGGGCGATGTGTTTGAGCGCGCTCACTGAATCCTAGACTGTATTGTCCAGTGACCTAGATCCTGCAGAGGAATGAGGGGGCCATAGTCTGGAATAAAGGGCAGGGAGAACTTGAGTGGCCTGCTGGATGGGTGAACTGTATCCCCGGACCCAGCTCCTCTTACATCTCTGTACTGAGCCCAACTGGCTGGCTCCTTGCAGGGAAGGGTTAGCTCACCATTCTTATCTACACAAGGGTTTTAAGTGGAGTCAGTGGGATGAACTAGTTTAAAAGTTTATTAACAAAACAAAACCCACTGTTAATGTTTAAATACTATTTCCCCCCTAAAATCGGATTTTGAATCTGAAGGCAGTTTTATAGTTGAATTACTTTAGTCACTAGATTTATGGTTTTGTTTTGTTTTTTTAAATTGACAACGGCCCTAAATTAAAGGCTAATGTAATATGTAAAATAAATACACATAAAAACTGAAAATCCTGCCTCACCACATTGGTTGGGGAATGTCAATGTACACAGAGGCCTACAGTGGTTTTATTTGAGCTAGGACAATATAACAACGCGACATGCTGTGAAAAATAAATAACGTTTGAAAATGCATTTTCCAGGAGTGAAAGTAATATTGAGAAATGACTGAAGTAATCACTTTTGTATGGATTCTAAGAGTGAAAGAGACACAAAGAATAATTCAGGGCTTAATGCACAGGGTTACAGGAAAGTGTAAAGGGCTTTATACAAATACAAGGCTTAAGACCATGTTGTAATGTTACTTAGGGTCTGATTTTATGAACTACAAGTTGAGTAGTGCCTTATTTTGCAAATAGTCCCACTGAGGGATAGCTCAGTGATTTGAGCATTGGCCTGCTAAACCCAGGGTTGTGAATTCAATCCTTGAGGGGGCCACTTAGGGATCTGGGGCAAAATTGGTACTTGGTCCTGCTAGTGAAGGCAGGGGGCTGGACTCCATGACCTTTCAAGGTCCCTTCCAGTTCTAGGAGATAGGATATCTCCATTAATTTATTTTTATTTTAAATCAATGAGATTGCGCTGTAAGATACTATCCAATGTGAATAAAGATGACAGAATGTGGCCCATAGAAGGTACCTGAGCTTGTGAGGCTTCTTAGTTCTGCTTTGATTTTCAACGGATACACTTGTTTGGAAAGTAAACTGGACAAATTTGGATCTAATCTGGCTCCTGTTGGCCTGGAAATGTCTACACTGCAGTTAAACACCCGCAGCTGGCCCATGCCAGCTGATTTGGGCTCGGGTTCCTGGGCTTATTAATTGCAGTGTAGACATACCCAATGGGAACAGAATCATGTCTTCACTTTCTTTTTTGTTCGCTATGGTCTCCCTGGGAACTTTCTCTTTTGTTGTTATACCTTGCTAGTGTGTTTTTCAGCTCTTCGATCAGAAATTCAAGTCCAATGAACTGTCAGCAAGTCTTGGAGTGTTTACCTGTATTTTCAGTATTGTTTAAATTTGCATTTTAGGAGTGATTGACCTTAATGATTTATAAACTATTGGGCCAGGTTTGCCTCTGGAGAACACTAGTGTAAATTGGAAATAACTCCACTGGAGCCAGTGGAATTCCAGTGATGTGGAAGAAGCATTCTCCTGGTAACACTGTAGGAGAATATCAGAATAGTCACAAGTTTTGCTTATTCCTGTAGACATTTTAAAGAATACGTTACAAGCGTAGTGTAATTCACTGCTCAGTGTGTTACAAGTGTCCCTGTACAGATAACACGAGTTTCTCCTGAGCTCAAGTTGTAAAGAATTGGACTTTTAGTTCTGGAGTTCCCCAGTTCAGTGCCTGGGATTGGCCACAGTGGCAGCAGTTGGAGCAACGTGTGGCTGAAACTAAAACTATGCAGTTCTGCTAGGTTTTTAGAAGGAGGTAATGCATGATTTAAAGCAGGTGGGTGTTCTGTGTAGAAGGGGGCCGGAGGATTTCTAGGGGCTTGGCTTGCGCTGGCGGGGCAGGAAGGTGTTTCTCTCTGGGGCCCTGACTTCTGTGCCTAGATTTATCCATAGAAATTTGGGCGACAGATAATATAGCTCAGTGCTGAGTGGCCGTGGCTGGGTGAGGAATCCTGCAGTTGGTTCCACATGAGCGGGCCCCTGCACCCACTCAGGACCCCAATCGGGTGGATCCCAATGAAACTCCAGTGGAGCGAAGATGCTTGCAGGCTAAAGCCCTGAAATCACTTATCTGTGTACATTGTCTCATCCTGTACTTCCCTTGCATGCAGAAACTCCCATTGGAGTCAGTGGGGGTCCTGGGTGCACAAAAAATACAGAAGCAGACCCTAAGTAATTAACCATCCCAAAAGGTACTTTATGTGGCTTTACGTTGGTTTTAATTTCCTGGTGGAAAATGCTGTTAATCGCCAATGTTCTCCTTTACACATGCAAGAGAGGATATTATTCCTGTAGTGATCTCACCACACTTTTATTGAGTAGCTTTTATTTGTGGGGCTCCACCGTGACTCAAACATTGTACCAAGTCGGTAGGGGTGGAGGAAGACCAGCGTGACTTGGGAATGGTTCAGTGTTTGTGACACACGCAGGACATTCTATGCATCCTATTAATTAGGTTAGTCTTGGGATGGACTTGAAAACCTGCACGGGGGCAAAAAATCTGTATTTTGGAGCAAGAACAAAGGAGTCGGTTAGGCTTGCCTTAGCCAGACCTACGGAGCAGCATTGAGCTGAAAGGGGCCGGTCGCTTCTCTCTTACAGCAGTTCTGTATGTGTAAAATGTTCTATACGGGCAAGAGGGGGTTAATTCAATAAAATAAATATAAAATACTCTCTGGCTGTCGGACCGAGCTGGAAGGGGGTCGGAGGTCACGGAGCTGCTCTGCTAGCGCACTAATCGATTTGCTGTCAAGGTAGTGGTGCCGGGGTTTCAAGTAAGAGAAGAATTGACTGCTGCTCGGGCCCAATTTCCATAATTGCTCACTGCCTTTAGTGTACAACCTTTTATGAAACACAAAAAATATATCACTGAATTGTATCGATTAGCCATTGGGCTGAATAATTCACTTAGTATTTATTACCTGACCCTCAGAGGTTAAATAAATCCACTATCTAAGTTTGGCTTGTGAAAATATTACTTATTCATAGAAATGTGGACTGATTATTACACAATAGGAGTATATCTTTGTTGTTCTTTTACTCTTTCTCTCTCGAAAAGCTTAATCCCTGCTGCATTTTAATGGCAGTGAATTAAAAGGAATATTTACTGATAGCCAGGAGCGCTTTCCAAAATAAATACTGTTACATTCACAATGATATCATGGCTTGGCTTTCTTTTGGAAGCTGTTTGTTTTCACCCCATGTTTTGGGTCAAATTATGGGGGCAAATTTCAGAACGGCCCATCCTGAACTTTTATGCGTGATGGTGAAATATATTCATAAACAAAGTTTTTGTTGCAAACATGGAGTCTTGTCATAACAGACTTATTGCTTGTGATGGGATCCAAGTCCATTTTTATGACACTATTTTTGGATCGCTCCTGAAGGACATAAATCTTGCTTTCATATTAAACACCCTCTGATAATTAAATTCCCAAAGAAAACAGAAACCTTTCCTAACATGAAAAGATAAAATTTAAACCAGTCAACCATGGACAGCTCACTGTCATTACAACAAAAATAATTTCACATCGCCTTTACAATGTTTTGGATATAATCTGCAGGGCATTTTATGGCTTTGTTAAACATTAAGGCAATAATCAAATATTTAGCAGTGGGTATTATTTAAACATTTTGCATATCTGCACAGTCAGATTGCCCCGTTTTGTTGTTGTTGAGGGTGATGCACCTTTTCTCCCAACGGTGTGCTCTCTAAATCTAATTATTGATTCAGTTACCGTAAGATCTAATCATCTGAGATACAAATGTGCAGTCGCTTGAAGTATTCCCTCCAAAAAAGGTTTCCTAACTTTGTGTAAAGTCTTTCCTCGATTTCCGGCCTGCATCCTCCTACATCTCAAAGTATTGTTTTTGAAGTTCGATGGAATTTGTGTTAGGTCAAGAGGAGGAAACTATGTGAAGCCTTTTCCCCCCTCTTTTCATTAAATGTAAAGGAAAAACCTAATGTGATCTCAGTGCTACATGGTGTTTGTTGATAGTTGTGTATGTCTGTATCCAGGATCTGGGCTTATAGTTAGCAGGAGTTAGAAACCTGTGTTCTTGGTGTTATAATCCAAACCCTCTTTTCCTGTATCACATAATGGAAGGAAAAGTCTGTCAGAAAATAATGAGTCCTAATATGCACAAAACTCTCTCAAATGTTTCAGGTGGCCAACTTCCTGTGTTCCGAGGATAGAATAATAATATCTGACAGCATACAGGGCTCTTCATCCCAAATGATTCCAAGTGTGTACATACAATACCAATGAAATGCAGCCAAATGCGTGTGTGTGTGTGTGTGTGTGTGTGTGTGCACGCATGCGCTCGGGGCAGCCAATGCATTGCACAACAGTGGGTGGAGAGGAAACTTTGTCCATACAGACCAGACAGAGCCTCAGTTTATAAAGCGTCCTCTAAAGTGCCTAAACTGCCTAAAATCAATTTATCCCTCTCATAAGGGAGGCAGCTGGAGGAGAGCTGTTGGGAGTCGCACCTGTGGATCCAAAGAGTCTAGGTAATTCAAACTGGGTGCTTTACACGGCTAGGGAGTCATTTCTGCAAAAACATAAGCAGAAGCATAACTGTACGTATCTGAGTACTGAGTACTCCCCTAGACAGTGTAGCTTCAGTGGGGCTGCTCATGTGTAAATCTCTGCAGGATCGGTACCTATGGGCCAGAGAGTTAAAGGGATTTAGAGGCCTACGATGCAGATAGGTGCTAGTGAGATTTTCAGAAGTGCCTTAGGTGCATTTTTAGGCACCTGCTTCCCTTTAATAATCTGGCCCTGAACTAACCCCTTCAGGTACACACATTTCTCCTTTTTTTTACTTATAATTTGCATAAAAGTGATTTACTGCTTTAAGTGATACCTTAATCAATTTATATCTTTTTGCCCTTATTAGCATCCCTTTGCGCCCCCCGCCTTCTCTTTTGGTGAGGGAGGGAGTAGGAACTGTATGTACATTTCGGCAACAGTGGTAAAGAGATAAAGCCGCTTCTTTCCCGTTAGCATCCCTTTGCCTGCGTATGATTTCCTTGGTTGGGAAGCGCAGTTAAGGAAATGACTGTAACGAGTTTATGATGGCATCTCAGGATAATTCTGCTGCATGTATTGAAGGAAATATGTTATCCAAATGCTCTCATTTGGAAAGGTAATTATACAAATAACATTTGAAAGTAAGCTAATGTCATAATAAAGTCCATAATAACAGGCAAACAAGCTATTAGCATGAAAGTCCTAAAACAGCAACTACCAAGCTGAGAATAAACAGGGTTTGAAGGTCTATCCAGCTCCCCAAGTTCGTTTATTCCGGGGAAGTTTCCTAGCTCAGTGATGGTTCTTTTCTCCTACCCTTCCTCCTCTGGCTCCGGTCTCCAGGGGTTTGGCTCATGCTTGTCCTGCACCATGTGTAGTCATTTATACCAACGCAGAGTGGGTGTGAAAACACTACACCATGAGAATGGTCATGTTGTACCAGGGTGGGCAGAAAGTGGCTGAATGTGCATTCCCATGTAATTGGCTCTCCTCTGTGTGCATTTGAATTACTGTGTTTGCTTGGTACCGTCCTGTGTCCCTGGCCGTCTCTTCCAAAACAAGAGCAGGCCAGTGTTAGACAGAACCCACTTTTTAAAAAATCGAATGTTAATTGTTTTTAGGGGTGGTTTTTTTTTTTTTTTTTTTTTTGGTATGGGGGAAAGGTATCTTAAGTTCCTCAGAGGCTGTGCCTCCCCTGACAGAAATAAGCCCTGTTCTCTGTCTTGCTGTGACATCTGATGGAGAACTCCTGCTCCCTGGTGCCAGCAGAAGGAGGAAAGCAGCCCAGCTGCTGAAGGGCGTGCCATCAAATCTGGGTCAGAGTGGACTAGACCAGGGCCGTGGAGGGGAAAGGGATAGAATCAAGCACTCTCTCCTCTCCCCAAACACTCCTGTCACTCCATCGCAGCCTTGGGGTACTAAATCATTTCCCTTCCTCTATCAAACTAGACCTATAATGGCATGGGATGATGGATGGCCCATGCGTGTTGAATGTGTATGGAAAGGCTCCCGCTGCAGCCTCTCTCTCCCATGGCGCATGCACACAGGGCCAGCCACAATCCATCCCTATGTTTTTTGGCTAGTGATTCTTGTGCATACATAAATCATGGTGCTACTTAGCAACACAGTGGTGCCAAAGATGTACATTGCAACTGAGATATTCTGGGTGGGGGAACGGGTGTGGAAAACGAGCTTCTTTCTCTTTCTCTCCCTCTCTCCCCTCTTAATGCATCCTGGAACTTGCGTTTTATTTTTCTTTTAGGTTGCATCGTACATAACATTTGAAAAGTGCTGTCAAAACAACTCGTCAAGGAAGGGGGGAGTAATTGTCTTGATGTGGTGATTATCCAGTTCTTAAGCTGTGCAGAAGGGATGGTTATCTTGTTTGTGATTTAAGTAAAAGTGCCCAAGATTTCCCAACTGTTCTATTTTTACAAATGTACAAGTTTCATAGAAGGTCAGCTTTGGGCCTGGTGTGGGAAACAACTGATACTGCCAGCACCGGGGCAAGAGCACTGTTGTGTTGTGGTTTACATGTCTTCTTACATTCCATGCATTGCTGAACTGTATATAGAATGACTGACTCTAAATCTCTAGTACTTTGTGTGATTTAGCAACCTTTTGATTCTGATTCAAAGTTGATGTATTATTTTTAACTCTAGATGTTTGTGACTGTTTGGTTAGGATCTTCCCCAGTAAATGAAGGCTATGGTCAGATTACAACACAGGAAATGGTTGGGACAGCCAGAAACGAACCTTAGAAATAGTGTCCACGTTTATTTATTTTTGCTGGAATGTTGTTCTCTTCATTTTCTCATCTGAACTGTTTTGGCACAGAAGGAACTGCAAAGGGAGGGGTGGGGAAATTACCATCAGCACAGAAAATGTATAGATTTCACGTGCAGCAATGATGTATCACAGTAGATTTAAGAGAACTGGGGATGTCACATTCACAGCTGGTTAACATTTTACACTTGAAGTCCTCATAACGTTTGTATATGTTTCAACACTTCTTTTTTCTAACTTGGGACCATCTGCATTTCTCATATGTGACACTGACTTGGAAGAACAAACTTTCGCAGAACTAGCAAATTACTGGTTATCTCTAACAGATGTCGGTGCCTCTCCCAACTTTATCGCTCTGGATTGCTATTCAATTGAAATTAGAGGGCCAAATTCTGATCTCAGAAGGGCGTCCCAAAGAAGTTTCAGGTGGAGAGTTTTGCTCATGGGGTTTTTGCTACACTCATAATGATGATGAATTTGCAAAGAGAGGAGAAAAAATTTCTTTAGTTTTTTAATACAGATAATTTTGAAATAGAATCTAAGAATTTAATTACATCAGAAAGGAAGGCTGTTAAGACTGATCAGCCTAAATTCCAACTTGGCCTTCTTTCTTTGTGCAATCTACATAATTCTTATTCTGTTCCCCTTTTTGGAAACAAATGTTCAAATTCTCATTCTTCTCAAGGATAAATGGATGGGGAAAAAAAGTTTCCTACAACTCCTCTTCCATAAGGAAAACCCTGCAGTAACAAACAAGCGTGTTTATCACAGCCACTCTGAGCAATTCTACACTAACAAATCACTTTTCATACACTAGCCATAATTTGGACCCAAGTATTTTGGTCATTTTGCACTGAAATACTGTTGGTATATTAAAAAAATGGAAGAAACTTTGTGTGCATTTCAGTGCAGATTTAAATGCCCAATTTGGGAAAAGGCTCCAGCATAACCAGTCATGTGGAATAAACAACTGCTTTGTGTTATACAATACTGTATGATGGACATCATCTGAAATTACTGACCTGAATTCATTACATTTAATCAACCTATGCTGAACAACTGAGCTAGGCACGTCGATCTATCGTGTTACCACTTTAATGTCCTACTTATAGTCTGCGTTGAGGTTCAAGGGAATGGGTGTGACCACACCATTCTGGCACTTAACTCAGAAACTCAAAGATATCTTTAAATGGAAGATCTCTGAGTGCACCCTTTAAAAAGTGATCTCATGCTTGAAAAGACTGTCACAAAGTTGTTTCACATCACATTACTGTGAGCGTTCACTAAAGGGAAAACCTACTCCTTGTATTCTGAGGTGTACACATCGGAAACTAAAGTTACCAGGACTCTGAATCCATTTTTAACATCCAGACAGACCTGTAGAGACATATTAAGTAGAAAACCCACAGAAAAGGAGAACCGCCAATAGGAAATCTTGCAGGGTTCAGACAAGGGCAGTTTCATGTGACCTCGTAGATTGGATATAAAAAGACTGCTATTAGTTCCATGTCAGTTCTTATAGTGAATGTTGCAGAGTAATGGAGGGTGTTAAGCTGTCAAATACTAGCAAGGGTTAATAAGGTTAAGGAAGAAGTAAAAGCAGGCCAACAATAAAGAACCATGGAGAAATACTCGTTAATAAATAAAGGATGTCACATCATGTGGGAAAACTAAAATCATAACTCAGGAGCGTAACAATTGCAGAATTCTTAACAGGATATCATCATGTTATTTCTTTAACACTGGTCAACTGGCTTGTTCTGTGCAGTGTCTGGTGTTGGCTTTTTAGCAAATCTAAAATCTCCCTCTTCCCCAGCATTAATTTGGGGGGTGGGGGTGGGGGAGAGAGAAATCAGGCTGTGTAATTGAATGCCCAGAATACTCTAACTAAAAATTTGAGGGATGCAGATTAGTGCATAAATGCATAAATTAACTAGTTAATTAAATAAAAGAACCTCAGCAACAGTAGCAAAGCACCTGGAGTTAGATCTGAACAGCGTTTTGACATTGTCCTCAGAGACAATTCAAGTTTCAGCATTTTCTTGTGTCTGAATTCCGAAGTGAATTCAGATCTGTGATTTTTAATGAGTTCTGGATTCTCACATGCCAGATAATTATTATGGAGTTTCAATGGTGGCTGCATAAAGAGGGTTCTAAATATTTATCTCCTCAATGAAAATTTGACCCTTTCCTTTCCCTACAACTTTGTGGGGTGAAGAGGGAAAATATTACTTTCTGCCTAAGATTTCCCCATGCAATGTCTACATACATGAGAGTGTAATAATTTTTGCAATCCATTTGGCAAAGCATGTTGGATTATGAAGTGTTGAAATATTGGTAGATTCATACTCTTTGAACATTGTTTTAATGCTCTTTTTCTTGTTTCATATTTGTTTTATGAATTATGACTTAAGTTTTGCAATTTTGCTCTTATACATGGGCTTAACTTTATGGATATGATAGTTTCACTGAGATCACCACTCACAGGCAGGCAGAAGGGTAAGTGTTTGCAGGATCGGGGCCTTGGAGTTGGAAAGGTGTTAGCTGTTAGAATAAAAATCTGTGTCTCGCTCTTTTTGTTGGGAAGTTGGTCTTGTATGATTGTTGTGGTGATTTTAGAGCTTGAATAGGATGGTATAGTTCAGAAGAGAAGGATGCCGTGAGAAACACCAGAGTTCTAGAAACTGAGGAAATCTTTGGCTCAGAATCTAGTGCCAGCTTTAAACTTGACCTCATGAATTAGCCCAGTCTCCATCAGTTGGCTGGAGACCCTCATATCTCACCTCCGTTCCATTCTGGGCATCAGACCACAAATAGCCCTCACCCACAATTTATATACCATCTACACCATTCTACAGTGGGCCACATGGTCCAGTCTGCCTCATCCATCCTCCCTGTATGGACTAGGAACATCATAGACGTGCATGGTACTTTACAGCCATAAGAAGACAACATCCCTGCCCTAAGCACCTTATACTCTAAGGTCCCAATGCTGCATTCTGCCAGCTTGCAGGGAAGGGAGCCTGTCTCCATGGTTCCATAATAACCTTTTAGGCTGGCATTTTCACAAAGGCCTAAGGGAATTAGGTGCTCTACTCTCATGGGCTCTCAGTGGGATGTGGGTGGCTAGAGATACCGCACTGTGGGTTATTCCCGTTGTCCACAGCAATGACTGCACACCCTGGTGTCAGCTGTCTTTATGTTGTGCAGTCTGAAGATACTCACTTCAGTGATTAACATTAACATAGGTTATTGAGATTTGTGTGAATCTCCGTGTTCGCAGTCCGCAGCTGTTTCTGCAGACCTTTCCCCTGCTTTTGCCTGGGCTCCTAACCCCTGGGGTCTCTGCCTCAAAGAAATCCCAGAAGTGATGGGAAGTTCAGTGGGAAACAACTGTTCCTTCTGACTCGGGATCACGCTGTTTTCGCCCAGAAGCCAGCCTGAATGTCCAGGTTTGCAGACCTTGTGGATAGAGCTGGTTGAAAAAATGTGATGTATTTTTTGAGGAAAAATTGGAAAATAAAAGTGTTTGAAAATTTTGGCAGAATTTTTCATGTTTTTTGGGAAAGTGAAAAACAAAAAATTTCAGTTTTCATGTATCCCCTCCCCTTTCTCTCCATTCTCTACTAAAAAAAATGGGAGGGGGAGAAAGGAGGGAAAAACCCAAATAGAAATGTTTTTGGATTCTGAAACCCAAGATTTCCATTTTTGTGTGTGTGGTTTTTTTTTAATCAAAACCTGGAAAATTTCAGCAAATGAACATTTTCCATGAAAAATGTTTCTATGAAAATGTACATTTCTGTTGAAAAGCCATTTTTTCTGGAAAAAATATTTCGGCCAGCTCTACTTCTGCAGAACCTACCTCAAATTTCAGGTTTGTGTTTCAAGCCGGCACGTTGCTCCTGGTTCTGAGTGGTGGTACAATAGTTACACAGATCTCTAATGGATGCACTGTAGAATGCTTGGAGAAGAGCAATATGTTTATGACTGTTCTTTTATGATGCTGCTGGCTTTCACTATAAATTTAAGCTAAGTGGGCGGTATTGGAAGCAACTGCTAGAATTTTCTGTTTGTTTTCATGAGAAAAATGGCAATGCAATACAATAAATTAAACAATGTACATATTTTTACATAGCCCTATCTGTAAGCATTTAAGTGCTAGAAAATTACACAAGCCCAGGGCAGTGCTGTGCTCTGTGTTCATTTCGCAGGCATTGAAATAAGGCGACAAATGTTAGAGTAACTGGATTTCCTTTTTAAGTGACACTTTATTTGTGCTTGAAAAATGTAATGAGCCTTCACTAACAGACTTTTTCTGGCCGTGTTCCTTTTCTAATGACATGCCCATTAAAGAAAAAAAGCTAAGGAAAAAAGAACCCATTTGGTCAACTTCTCTTTTCATTATACCTTTTGAAAAACTGAGGCTTTAAGTTGAGGGTAAAAAATGCAAAGCCTTGTGCGTGTCCATTAATTCCTCAGCCCATCCTTAATTAGTGTTTTTTATGGTTAATCTTCATCATAGATCTTTAAGAGTTTCACTTGAGTTGGCTCCCTACATGTTTTATTGCATTCAGAATACTTAAAGTGGCACACTGGCAGCGTGTTATGGTGGGAATATATGCGGCCTCCATGAGAGGGGATAGCTGTTACCCGTAATTGATTGCTCACTGGAGCTTGCCCTAGCATTTTACCCCCAGGCCTGACTTTACTCCATATGCCTGGTGTCAAAGTTTGGAAGCCAGCTGGTCAGTCACAGCGTATCCTGTGGGAAGCAGGCTGAGCAGAGCTGTGGCGTAGCCATCGTATGCCAGAGTGGATTTTACTGGTGTTTTGATAATAGTTCTGTAAGCTTTAATTATGCTGTATGACAACACCATTCACAAACTATCAAAATACATCCTTGGAGGAGATGGGCTGTTAACAAGTTTTGAAGAAACAGTGCTTTGTTGTAAAAGTAATACGTAGATCCGTTTTTTTTCTCCCCCACCCCTGGTATCAGAAAACTCTGCCTTGTTTTGTATCAGATGAAATATTTTTGTACACAAGGTAGGTTTTTTTACATGTGTATGCGCACATACACAGTTCTTGAATTTATCTGAAGACTTTATTTTCTCAGGGTACATAATGCAAGTCTTTTACAGTTAGCAGCTGTAATGCGAGCAGATGAGATCTCCACCAATATCCATAATCAAAAAACACTATAGGGCCCATTAAGGCCATTTAAAGTTGAGATGGAGACTAATGGTATTAAATTATTATAGTGATTGCAAATGAGGCATTACAAGTTAATGCCCACAACTGTAAGAGGTGACTCTGTGTGGTTTTTGTCAACACTGCAGGACTTTAAGGATATCACCAGTATTTGTGATAATTTAGGCCTAATCTTGTTTACTTTTTCATGAGCTATAACTAATACAGAGCAGAGGGGCTGTGCATTAGCATTTGAGTAAACTCAGTTTGGAAATAAATGACATCTGGTGGCCTTGGTTTAGTCCAGTTACAAGTTTATTTTGCATTCAAATAAACTGCATAGAAGTGCTGGGCTTTCTTGTAGGTTTGAAATGATTTTCAGTAATTAAACTGAAGGGGAATGACTTCCTCCCATCCACACTGGACCGGTTTTATGAGGACATTTGTCTCCTCTCTACCTCAGCTCCATCAGCTTGCAGGTATCAGCTGAGGAAGGTTGTAGTTTGTAGCATGTTACTTTGTAAGGATTTCAGTTCACTTTCTTGCAGAAATCAAGCTGCTGAAGAGTTGCATACCCTGCAAATGGAAATTAAACTCTAGGTTTCAATTTACTAAGCAAGAACATTGAAAGGGGAATTTGTAAAGGGAAAATCTGAGTGCCTTAGCATTGCTGCCCAGTTGTAATGCTGTATATTGAACACAGAACGGCATTGGCAAATATTCAAGAGCAGGATGCCTGCAGCAATATTGATGTCCAGCCATCTATCCACCGGTAGCTGTAGCAGGTCAGAATTAAAAGGAGCCAATACAAATTGGGGAGAATTCAGGAAAAGGAGAAAGATGCTAGGTTTTCTTTTTCTCATTTTCTTTTGTTTGGCAGATTGGCTGGTTTATTTTCTCTGGGCCATTGGACTCAGTTCTGTTATAGTTATTGTAATTTTTGCCCTGCATGTCAAATACCTTTTTAAGGATGCAACAGAATTGTCAACATAAATAAGTAGTACCGTGGTTATGCCAGACATATTAAATGATATTCAATGATAAACCTAATCCAGAACTTGACAGCAAAGCAGAAATCTTTTGCAATCTTTGTATCCCTGACTTTGGGAATAGCCAGAAAACAAGTGAGGAATACAAACATTAATGAGCCTGATATAAAACATTTTTAAAGCAATTTTTATAGTTGCTATAGAAACACCTTGGCCTTCATTCTTGCTAATTAGTTGGATTTTGCACATTTTGTATTTGGAAATGCAAATCAGATTTAATACATTATTACTTATTTTTCATTTATATTTACAGTACTGTTTTCCAGATACACACAAGATGTCTGAGATATTAATTAGTTATATAACACAAATAAGCATGACATTTATGGTCACAAAACATTTCTTTGTTTAAATATTTGTCTGCTAAATGTTTGGAGGAATTATACAAAGATTCATACTTTTTAGAGAAGAAAATGGGTAAATATAAATGAATAAGACTTAAGGTTTTCATAAAATGCTTTAAAAAAAAAAAAGGAATTGGGAAAATGTTAACTGTCTAACCCAAGTAACTGCGGTCCCCTCCTAACTGATAATGCAGGTTTTAAGAACGTGGGTTTGACTTTTTCCTCTCACTTACACTGGTGTGAATCAGGAATAACTCCACTGAAGTGATATGGCATGACCACTAGTGTAAAACAGGGATTGAGTCTAGTCTCACTTACCCCATTTCTTTAATTCTATGGAAGTAAGAGTTGATTTTATTTTCAGAGCCCTTGTGTACAAATATGCCAACCTCTCACCTCTCCAATTTTAGTTACTTCTATCCATTTACAGTAATCTTAGGCAATTAGACAAAAATTCTAAAGGCTTCTAACAATACACAATGGCGTGGATGCTGCAGTTCTTGCTCAGGCAAAAATCCCATTGAAGACTGTGATGAGCACACTCAGACAAAGGCTGCAAGGATTACATTCACGTTTGTGTATGTGTATACAGATCTATCCACAAACTGTGGGTACATTCTGAAGACCCATTGAAAATCTGGTTCTCTTCCATCTTATTTAGTCTGTGTATTTTCAAAACAAACAAAAACCTTATTGCCACTGTGGTCTGGTGGATTTTCTGTTTTACTTTACTAATAAACAAGAATTTTCCTCTTTCCTGAGCTTGTAGTTCCATATAAATCCAGGTTTTTAGATGTGATGAATGGTCAGTATTTTTAAGAAGACAGTTAACTGAATTTTTTGAGATATTTATTTTATTCAAATTTTATCATGCTAACCAGTGACTTTCTTGGATGGATATATTTTGCACTGTAGAATGTATGGTTTAAATGATATCACCTGCAGATATGAACTGTCCATTAGAATAACATAGAATAAAACCCAATAGCATAGATAACATTAGTTTGCAGAAGTTCAGTTCAGGTTTTGGTTTTGTGTGTGTCTGTCTGTCTGTCTGTCTTTAATGGCTTGAAAATGAAACTGACTAATTAAACAACAGCACAGACACTTTTTTTTTAGGTCAGTAATAAAAATAACCCTCCATAGCGAGTAGCAATCGTAAGTACTGCAAACAAATCTAATGGAACAATACCTAGTTTCAGAACATTTCTGTGGACTATTTGATGCCTGAAATGCCAGCAGACAGCCAATCTGAAGGAAAAAAAACAGTTACATTTCTGATATGTTACATTGTGTTAAATTGGATTCTATTGTCATGCTCTGTACTATTATGTCATCTCATATATTGACTTTTAACAGGCTGGACCCATGACATCTTTAGACATCATTGCAACATGACCTAACCCAACATACACTATTGAAATGTCAGTATTATGTTTTGGGGTACCAGAGATGGGGGGCAGTCGAGGGCCTAAACATTTATGGACTGAGTTGCATTAATGACAGGTACATTTCTAGACTGGTTACTAGATTCCTGCTAGTGATAGGAATATTGGCAGTCTGGGATAACCAGGGTGGTGGTTGTATAAGCAAAGACCCTGATCTTGCAAAGTAACACAGAAATCTTTTGCAATCTTTGTATCCCTGACTTTGGGAATAGCCAGAAAACAAGTGAGGAATACAAACATTAATGAGCCTGATAGAAAACATTTTGAAAACAATTTGTATAGTTGCTATAGAAAGTTGCTTTTATAGTTGCTATAGAAATCTTAAGTTGTTCTTAATGAAGTTAAATATTTACATATATTCTTGCAGGACTGAGGCCTAATGTGTGTGGATGCCCATCTGCAGTGCTGATCATGGGGTGATTGTTACGGGAGCTAAAAGGGAAATTCAAACTTTTAGCAGTTCCCCTCCCTGCAGCAGCTTTTCATGGGGTCAGCTTACATGCAGCATGAGTGTGGGACATAACTACCAAATTCATAGGCACCTATGTGCCACATACATTTGGTGTCTTAATAGTATGGTGATTGGTGCACTAGAAATATAGATGGAACAGCAGCCAGGCAGCATTCCTTTAGGAAGCCAACTGTGCTTTGTGCTACTTGAGACGCTGACTAAAATGGGGAGGAGAATTTGATCCCTTTTAATGATTTCTGAGTTTAAATGTGGGGCACAAAGATATTACAATGATTGGCCCATTAGAAACCCTTAGTGAGACGAAATGACACACAGTCACTCTAGGGGAAAAAAAATTAAACTGTTTGATTAAAGTCGGGTAACTTTTTGACATTCTGGGGTTTGGGAATGACGAAAATATTTGCAGTTCTATGCCCTAGTGCTGCAGGGTCTTGTGCACATGTTTATCTTTACACACATGAATAATCCTGTGGATTTCATGGTGCCTACCCATGTGCATAAAAGTAAGCATGTGCGTAAGTCTTTCCAAGATTGGCGCCATACGTAGCTCTGCATCACTTCCAAGTCTGTCACAGTGTGATTGTGAGTGCTGGTGTAGGCAGGGCTAACTGCCTAGAGCACATCTGCATGCCGTGGTGTGTAATATGCCGGGGCTGCTGGGTGCTTTGTGTAGGCTAACATTGGCAGTGGTAGGGCTTACTCCACGTTAGCAATGCTGAGACAAGATTAGCGAAACAAAGCCTCAGGTAGACAAAACTGTAGAGTGAAATCTCCATTTTAAGCCTCATTGATGCTAACTCAGTGGCTCTCAACCTATTTTACTGGTGATCTCTTTCACATAGCAAACCTCTGAGTGCGACCCCCTTATAAATTAAAAACTTTTATATATTTAACACCATTATAATGCTGGAGGCAAAGCGGGGTTTGGGGTGAGGTTGACAGCTCGCGACCCCCCATGTAATAACCTCATGACCCCCTGAGGGGTCCCAACCCCCAGTTCGAGAACCTCTGTGCTAACTAATATGCAAGGTGACCTGCATCTTAAATTACAAGTAAGCCCTTTCGCAACACAGGTCATTTAGCCAACTGTTTAGCTAAGAGTAGAGGCAAAACCAAATAATTTTCAATATAACAACAAAGTTAAAGAATAGGCTTTAAGGTACAGCTCTGTGGGAATTCAGGGTGTATTGTTGTGCACCAGCCTTAGGTCTGGCTGCACAGTGGTTTGGTAGTGACGTAGATGCACCAGCGGTAACCACTAGAGTAGACACACAATACAAGTGTGAAAAGTAGCATGCTCTGATGCAGTTTATCTTGGGTTTAAATTGGGGTGAGTTGCAACTGGGCAATTCTCATTTTTATTTTTTTCCCCCCGATTCATACACAAAACCCCCTGAAAAAATACCCTGAAAATGTTCTGGTTTTTGGAATGAAACATGCAAATCGTTTTGGTTTCTAGTTTTTTAGTCTAACCCCCCTTTCTGCCTCCCATTTTTAAGTGGCAGAATAGAAAAAGGGGAGGAGAAAAAACCAAAACTTCCGTTTTCAGTGTTCATTGTTGGTTGAAAAATTGGCAATAATGTGCAAGTTTGAGGCAATGAACACTTTTCACAAACTATGCTGGTCGTTTTTCACCCAGCTGCAGTAACCAAGTTTGTCTGTTTCTCTGTCTGTCTTAATGAAGTACATTTTTTTCTTTGTGACATTTGCTCTTAATATGAGGAAATGCTCCTACGTAGGCCTACATTGAAAATGTCAGTAAACAGAGCAATAAAATAGGGGAGGTGGGATTAGTAACAAAAGACATTGTTTCTTGGTATGTGATGAACAACAGACTAGAACCCAAGTTTCTCAGAATAGATTTGATACTTCACGGCCAGGCCCTCCTGCCCCCCTTGCAGAGCAATAAATTAAATAACAAGGAATTTACCAGCCCTGAAACCCACCAAAGCAAACAAACTCTTGAATTCTGTGCTGTCATCAGACCCAGGAAGGCTCTTGCGGGATCACAAAACAAATCGAGCAGTTGAGGGCTTCCGGGCAGCTAACTAACAAAAATATACTATCAGAGGATGCAGTCCAGTGAGCTCTGCGTCCGTCACAGCAGTAGGCCGCAAACCTGGGCTTCCGTTACAGAGCTTCACCCCCACATCTGGTGAAGTTGTGACAATCAGTGTCAGACCATTTTAGAAATCAGATACTCTGGGTACCAGGAAGTTGATTCGACTTCCACTTCCTTAACAAAACACACATTAATATTTAAGCTTCACTTTTATAAAGCTGGGTTCTGTCTTAAACACAAGTTAAAGTTATGCACTGGGAAAATTCACTTGCATGTAGTGAAAGCTTTTCCAGCTATTTCTAACCATTTTTAAAAAAGCAAGCTAATTGAATCCTGGTGGTTTGTTGTTGTTATTTGACAGCTTAATATATGTACTAAATCTTAATATTAAAAAATATATATCTAGAGAAAGCAGGAAAAAAAATCTATAAAATATTTCCTTATTAAGTAGAAATGAAATCATGTTTATTATGCTCTATTCTGTATTGTTTTTCGCATCTTTCTTCAATTAGATGGCCAGATGACACAGATCATCATGTTACTTTCGTTACTGTGAGCACAGGCTTTTCTCTCAAGGTTGGACCTCTCGCTTTTCCTTTTTTTTTTTAAAAAAAAAGATAGTTCCCCTTTTAAAAAAAAACCCCTATTCTATTGTAACAGATTAATAGAGTGCCACAAAACTGATAACACAATCTTGAATGCAGTGTGGGATTCCAGTTCAAATCCAGAGGTCTCATTTTTCAGACATTAGAAAATGTTTCTCACTTATGAAAGTTTCTTTCTCTTTTCAAATGTTGGTAAGATAAAAGGGGAAGCAGAAAAAAAAAACCCTTTATTTAAGAGCTTTGCTGAATTGTGTGAACAATCTATTTTTTTCAAATAACCATTTTGTATATGTTAATCTTTGTTATCTGAAGTTTCATGGTCAGCAGACGTTGAATGAAATAATATGCAAAGGTTTAAATTCAGTACCCACTGAACGTTTCTTGTATGGAAAATTTCCCTTGTGTGTAGATCCAGAATTGTTTATAGGAATGATACATTTTGTTGGTGGTTTGGTCAGTCAGAATGTGCCTATTTTCTATCTTTCGTCGTATACACTACCATTTAAAAATATGCATAATTTAGTGACGTATGTCAACCCAAAGAGCTCCCTCCCTTCCCTGGGTAACCTCATTCAGGCCAAACAGGCAAATGCAAATAGTTGAGCTTTACAGCCTGCCCTGAAACTCAACAAACTACGTTTCTGCCGGACCAGGGGATTAAATGCCTTGCAGAACTGAGGGCCCGGTATCCAGAATGCCCTGCTTCCAATCCCCAGATGTTCTCATGTGTGAATGATGGACAAAAGGGCCACGGCGGATCCCAAAGGATGGACTGGCACATCGGGAGAGAAAATGAAACCATGGCTTGATACGTCTGTGGCTGAGATTTCCAGAATGACGTGGGAGCCCAAGTGCCCTTGACTGCTGATCACTTCAGTCCCTTTAGTTCTCACCCTGTCACAGCATCACACCCTCATGAGAACAGGAAGTCAGTGCAGCCTGCTGAGGGAAGAGGTGCAATGTGCTTTGTGAGGCAAGACCAACCACATTGCACTAACCGGATCTTACAAGTGGTCTCAGATTAATACTAGAGAGGGGGATTTTGTTGGCATTCAGGTCATTTAATAAGTTGCCAGAAAGGAAAAACCAATTGCCAAGGCTTTTCTGCAGTATAAACTGCAGGGGTTATTGTCCCATTGCCTCTCCTGGCTGCCCAACTCCTCAGCCCCCTTCCTCTTGATGTGAGGAGAATGGATCACAAAGGCTTTCATGTTACACGTAACGTACGTGGGTCTACCTTTATCGTGTGTGTGTGCAGCGTATTCCATGTGGCGTAATGCCCATTATACTTGCTTTTGGGCCTCTGGTGCGTATGACACTGAAGAGAAATTAGGGCAGGCTTGACCCAGGCATCTTGGTGATAAAGCATCACGTAAGCCTCTCACCCACCGCTCTCGCTCGCGCCCTTTCAGCCAGAGCTGCAGCAGTCCATGCTGTTCTATTCCTGGGTGTCGCTCGAACAAAGAATGCCAGTCGCTGTCCCGTGAACTCCCAGCTCATCAGCTGTGCGACCTGTCAGTCCCAATCCCTGGGGCTCATAAGTTTTAGGCATTTACAAGAATTTCGGCACTTTTCCACTGGAAGAGCACGATGTACAAACCTACCTCCAAGCCCTTGATTGGCTGGCGGTGGGTTACTGAGACATGGAGCTAGGATTTTAATTGGTTGTGAGGCCTATCTCCGGATGAAAGAGTTCTTTCAGTGCCATGAGGAGGTTTGTGGTGGTGTTGTTTTTAGGGTAGGTGAGGAATATTATTGGCTGAGATTTTCAGAGGAGCCGAAGGCAGTTAATTATATTATTGGCTGAGATTTTCAGAGGAGCCGAAGGCAGTTAATTCCCAACTCCTTTGAAAATCTCAGCCTTTCCGATTGTGCTACCACGGCACAAGAGAGTTGCCGATAAACAGAGCTGTGCCTGTGATCTCTAGTGCACTCTCTTGAGCACATTGGATCTTTTATGCAAGAGAGCAGTTGTCTGTTCTGCAGGGGAATATGAAAGAATCAGTGAGGTCCTCCAGGTGATTGTTAAAATCATATACAGCCTAGAGATGCATCTTTATCTGATCTCATGGTCGCAGCTGCTGTGAAACTTACTTAAAGCCCCGTATTGCAGAGTACCATCAAGTACCTTGTTGTGCAACCTCAGAGCATCAGCAGAATGATTGAATAGCTGGACTGCAAAAGCCATCACTTCCTATGTTCCTAAAACAACACTTTTTTGGTGGTACATTTTTTTTTAACCGTTTTCATTTAAAAAAGAAAAAGGGTAAAGTTAGGAACAAGGAGTGATTTTCTTTAAAGAGGACAAGAACCAATTTTTTAACTGATGAATGGACATGAGGTTGGGGAATGTTTCTATGTATTTTAAGACTTCATTTCCCCTTAAAGCTTATGAAAAACACCAATGTTCTCGTTGTATATGGTGTTAGTGAGTGAGGTTTTGTTGGAACGGATGAAAGTATGGTCTTGTGGATAAGGTACTGGAGTGAGGTCAAAAAATCTAAGTTCAGTTCCTGAACATAGCTTCTCTACATGACCCTGGGCAATTTACTTAGGGTCAGATTTTTCAGAAGAGCTCAGAACGTTGGGTGCCTGGCCATAAGTTTCATGATGGGAGCTGCAAAGGTACAGAGCGCTATTGAAAATCTGGCTCTGGCTGCAGGTGGTGAGTTCTTGAAAATCTGGCCCTGAGTTCTTTGGAACACCGGGGGTGAAATCTTGGAGTGGCAAAACTCTAGTTGACATCAGTGGGACCAGGATTCCACCCCAGACACGCAACTTTGCCTTAGTTCTCCATCTGCATCGTGTGAATCTCTAGATAGCAGGTGACTCTCCTCTCCTAGCTAACATTCTCCATGTGAATCAGCACTGCTGTGGTTAAAAACTCCTACACTTCTTTTCAGTTTTTCAGCCCACATCCCCTCTGTGTTACATCTGCATGGAGATGGATACAATGAAAGTTAAATGTTCCCCCAAACATCCTTACTTTATGCACTAACCTTCTATTGTTGGAAAATATTTTTCCCCTTTGTTGAAGTGTGATTTCCCCGCTTAAGGTATGAATGCTTCCCTTTAGGCTCTGTCTGCCTCTTGGCTTATGTACCCCTTGAGCTGCCAAAGCAGTGGCCATTTGGTCATTCATGAGGAAAAATACATTTCCTGACCCATATCTTGCTTTTAGGTGTGTGGGGGAGGGTGGTCTTAGTATATTCCACACTCTACCTTAAGCACAGAGAATGACATTTTCATAGACAGAGGGTATGGTTCTTCCATGGATCAAACTCAAAATGGTTTTATTATCAAGGTCTTATAACTGCTTATATGATGCATAATGTTCTGTTTTGTAAAACAATTTGAAATGCTCTTTTAAAACAAAAATACTCATTTCAAAGTGGAACAACTTCTATCATGTTGCTGAAGTCTGCTTAAAATTTTTGTGAATATGTGAACTTTTTTATTTAGCAAAGATTCCTGAGAGATTGACACGACTCTCTCTTTATCCCCATTCTCCTTCCGAGTGTTTCCTCCATTTGTATGATACCGTGTGCAACATCCCTTTATTTAGTTGACAGTGTCTTATTCATTTGCCTTATTGCCTGGGCTCTTGAAGTTGCTGGGGAACTGTATTGACAATGATCGTTTCTGATTCTATTACACTGTTCAACCACCGTACCATAGCAAATAGGCAACTCAACCTCTGTAATAGCGCTCGTTGCATGCTAGGTTTATATGGTGGTGGTGTTCCAAAAAATAAAAATATATGAAAAGATTAAAAGAAATCTGCAAGCAGTAGTCCTCCTTATTGGTTCTATGGAAGGTCATAAGAGTCCATTTCTGTGGTATTGATGTTGGTGGGATTTTTGCCATTGATGTTGAATGGGACCAGGAGCACACCCGAATTGCTGAGTTGTCCTGTGATAGCACATGGCATAGATAATAGAGCTAACAGGTAATTTCTTGATCTATGTTGGATCTGAACTTCACTGAGTGTAACTGTTGCGCTAATGACACTTAATCGTGAACATCAGTTCATTTATTTATTTTTTATTCCAACTACATAACCCACTAAGGAGCTCATACTATGACTTTGCTTGCAGGGATATGTAGAACGTTATGTATTTTTAAAGATCTGCTGTCCCTATTACAAGCCTCATTTATGCACGGCATTAAAAGCTCTTCCAGTTTGGGTTTTATTTGTTCTCTTGATCTGGATTAGCCACTTTTGCTGCACTCTGATTTGGTGATTATTGTTCTTGACATTTTTCTCCATGGAAAAAGAGGAAACTTCCTTGTGACTGCATTCTGCTCTTCCAGTCATGTGCAATGTTCAGCATCTTTACTATCTACTGATACCATTTCTGAGGTTAATCTATTGTAAAATTAGATTGTAAAAATGGACACAGTTACCACATTTACATGCCAGTGCCAAAGGACTCATGAAGTAATACAGATACTGTACAATTCCTTGTGCGGAAATCACTGCAAAATTCATTTGTAAGTGACATGTAAACCATGCAAATTAGCATGGATTCTTTCTCAGTTCAATTCATCTTTCAGAGGTTGTTACCCTCCCAATGTGATTGCTTTAAGAACACAGATTGTCTTCTCTTGATGGTGAAACTGCTTTAATCCCTTTTTCCAAAGGTCAACTAATCTCCAGTTTTAAGTGCAATAGATGCAAATACAGTTTTCTTGCAATGCTCCTTCTAATTTAATTCTCTCCTAAGCTTTCATGTATAAACCTAGTAATGGATCAAGTTTGGAAGGGGTCAAAAGGTTTCTGTTCTAGTAAAATTTAAATTGACATCACATACTGATAATGGGGTTCTCTACTTTACTATAAACACGAGCTACTACTCTATTGGCATATCGTTCTGTACAATAACACTGATATCCTAAGCTGAGGCACATCATATTCTTTGCTTTGTTGGCAAACCTAGTGCTTGCAACCGAAATAGAGTAGAGACAAAAATACATTAATTTTGTTCATGGCTGTAGTGCAGTGTCTTCGGCTTAATTTTTTTGTTCCATCATCTCTAAATGTACACATTTGTAGACTAAAAATATGCATGCAAACTGCATATGAATTTCAAGTTAATAATTCCTTGAATTATACATGGAAGAGGCCTAAAGTCTAAATATTATCTTCCACTCCAGCCTCCTTGGAGAAAAAGACCCTGTATAAACCTACTGTATAGATCAGATTTTATTCTTTTTGTTCTTTTTGGCTTACAGTCCTTCACATCATTAAAGAGGAGAGAGGAAGCACTCTACCATCCTATTGATTATAGACACGAGAATGGCAAACACCTAGTGAAATATTGGCAGCATCTTTCTTCCAGCTGAAACATGTATACGATGGCCTCCAGAGTTCGAGCAAGCTTCATTGTTAAATTCAAAAGAGGGCTGGCGTTATCAGCCAGGGACACTTACAGGATTTGATTGATAAATTTACTACTCTTGTGGATTACCTCGTCCTTTTGTGCAGGACTCCGGCTGTATGTCTGGGCTGGGTCCTGACAGAATCCAGAACCTATGTCTATACTAATTTACTGTGAAGTACTGAGGAGCCAGTGTATTCTTACACAAGCCATTGTGACATAGAGAACAGGGCCTGGAGTTTGTTGGATGGCACTTTTTCCTCTTTGGAGCACAGGCTTTCTTACAACCGATTTTTGTTATTTCCTGACATTCTAAAAGTGTTGTTATGACTATTTAAGGAATATATGGAGATGTATTCTCGTAAAAGACAGTGTTACTGATTACTTTAAAAAAAAAACAAATATAGTTGTACACAGCACAGCTTTTATGCAGAGCATTTCAAATAACTTTGTTCTAATCCCTGTCTGACTCCCTGTGCTGTCATCACTGCAGTCAAGCAGGAAAAGAGCTTAGCGTCACATTGGGACACCCTAGCTTATCCCAAGAAGTCCCAGTGACTACTTTTGAACTAAGGTGCTGCCCTTGGGATTGGAATCCGCTATAGAGATTATTTTAAATCAAAACAGTCCTTTCTGAACGACAAGTGGGGCATTAAGTAGATGGGCAGCTTTTTAACTCTCAAAACACAAAGGAATTAAGGCCAACAGAAACTTTGGTGATAGTGAATTTCTTTGCTTTTGCATGCAGTGGTGTTGTAGCCGTGCTGGTCCCAGGATATTAGAGAGAGAAGGTGGGTGAGGTTCATATCTTTTATTGGACTGACTTCATTTGGTGAGAGAGACAAGCTTTCGAGCTACACAGAGCTCTTCCTGAAGTCTGGGAAAAGTACTCAGAGCATCACATCTAAGGACAAGATTGAATAAATAATTTAGCCATAAGCAGTTAGCACATATTCTAAGGGCCTTCAAGGTGAAGTGGCCCATTAACCCTTCTGTAGTCATAGTACAAAAAGGGGGGATAGTGGGTTACAATGTGTTGTAATAAACCATAAATCCAGTGTCTTTATTAATACCATGATTTTTAGCATCTAAAAAAGTTTTGAACATAAGTTCCAAGGCTCGTCTTTTGGAAGTGTTGTGCAGGTTTCCTTTGAGGATGAGGACTGAGAGGTCAGATACAGAGTGATCGCTTTGTGGAAAGTGTTCCCCCACAGGTATTGTGGTGTTTTTGTCTTTTATTATTTTTATTTTCCTGTGTGAGTTCATTTGAGAGTGTAGTGATAGTCTGGTTTCACCCACGTAGTTGTTGTTGGGGCATTTAGTGCTCTGGATGAGGTATACCACATTGTGAGAGGCATGTGTAGGACCCCTGGATCCTGAAAGGTAGGGGTGTGTGTGTGTGTGTGGTTGGGGTGGCAGAGTTGATCATCGTAGTAGTGGAGATGTGTGCAGGTTTTGGATCTGTTGTTCTAGCAGGCTGGTGCTGCTTTGAGTTGGTGTGTCCTGGTCTATAGGGAGCTTGCTTCTGAGGGAGAGGTTGGAGGGTTGTTTGAAGGCCACTAGAGGGGGTTCATGATGGGGTCTCCATCGAGAATGGATGTAGTTGTTTGATGGTACCTCTCTATGGTTTCCAGTGTGAAGTGGTAGGTGACAACTAGGGGTGTGTGGTTGGAGGGGGTTTTATTTCTGTGTTGAAGCAGGTTCTCTTGGAGTATTTGGGTGGCCCATTCTTTGGTGGAGTGTCCTTGTTTGGTGAAGGCAGTTTTGAGTGTGTTAAGGAGTGCATCCTGGACTTTCTCCTTGAAACATATTCTGTGGTATCTAAGTGCCTGATTGTAGAGAACAGATACCTTGGTGTGTTTGGGGTGGTTACTGGGTCTATGAAGGCAGGAGTGCTGATCTGTGGGTTTCTTGTATATAGTTGTCTATAGGGTTTTGCTGGAGTAAGGACTGCAGGATCACACTTTTGTTTTGTTGCCGCTTTAGATAAATGACTGTAAAATGTAGTCAGTGTGTCTTTCACTGGATTTGCTGTGACTAAAAACCTCCTCTGAACAGTCCGAATGTGCCCTGCCAGCCTGCAATGGCTCGCCGCAGCTTTGAAATCCATTTCCCACAATGTTAAGAATTAAAAAGCCACAAAAGCCGACCTGTACATTTGTGCTATATGAGGACTGCTGATACACAGCAGAGCTGTCATTTTAAGAGGAAATCATCCATCATCTGCCTGCTAGTCCTCAATAATCACCTTCTATTACAGTCAGATAGAATCTTCAATCGGTGGCATGGTGCCAGTTTTTCCACAGTTCCCAGTTTCCTGTTCTTTACAGAGGTATTCAAAATAATTCGCTATTCAACTCAACAAATGTAGCATTTGAGGAGAATATTATTGTCCGTTAGCACGTTACCTCCAAAGAAAATCCAGGTTGGGGTGTAATTTGCAGAGTTAAACATTGTTAACCAATTCCCCCGCCCGAACTGCATTTCATAATTACTGTTGTTGTTTTCATACACACAGATGCAATGTAAAACTTGAAAGACGTTGAGCAATGACCCTGTTATTAACAGTATAAGCAATGACCTGATTAGAAGGATTCCATGAAGCAGAAAGGTAAAGGTGCCGGTACAAGGGGAAGTCATGGAGATAAAATGCATAGGGAAAATGGCAAAGGTTAAGAAATAGTTTGGTTGTTTTTATAGCGTATCTCTTTACTGTCGCTTGGAAAAAATGCATCCAGGTTAAAATATTTTTCAAAGTATCTGACTTTTTAAATATTTTTTTCTCATCCAGCTGTGAAATAAAACACAACAGAGTAGTGAATTGAATCTCTCCCTATCATTTACGGTGCTAATGGTAACCTCTGCTTTATGCATACCATTCCGTATGCTTTATAGCCTTCACCGAAGAGCAGTTCTTACCTTTTGCACAAAGTTGAAGTGCTGCACTAAAGCAAAGACATTGACACACATCAGTGGTTTATCCTTTTGGAAAATAAATAATAGTAAAATTGTAAGATAGTAAAAAAAAAAGTAAAATTGCTCTCTCTTCCTGGTCTTAAACTAAGTAAGTAGCAGTTTGGTTCTGTATTCAGAGTGTAGTGTCCTACTTTGCGATTAAAACTAGATAGTGTATTTTGAGAGCAGTGCACAGTACACACTTGAATTCACCAAAGGAAAATAGGAAATAATTCACTCTGGCTTGAAAAGGGTGGGGATTTCTTTGTTTCTTTTTATATTTATTCAGGAAAAGCTGACAATCGTCCCACATTTAATGAACAACACCATCAATCACGGTGCTGACAATGAGCGGAAAAGAGAGGTAGATGTCAGACTGACGGCATATTGCTTTTTTCAGCTAGGGTCTGGCTGTTTGTAACACTTTTCATTGGCCCAGCTCTTGCTGGACTGGGACAGGAATAGAAAGAAGAGCCAGAAATTGGGTGGGAAGCTGCTTTGGCTTTTGTGCTGTGCAACCTGAAATATTCCTCGAACACATGGTAGCTGTGGTGTAACCTTCACCATTTTACTTGGCCAGATGATGCCATTTTCCTGTCTCATATTGAGATTGTGGAAATCGGATTTGGTCACTGAGAAAAGGCTAGATTGCAATCTTAAAATCTGGTCTGAGTTAAGGGGTAGCACATAGCAGTAACAATGGACCACCATCCCTCTCCAGCTCCCCTTACTCTGGGGAGGCAATCAGTTACTTCACCCCATTTCGTGGAGCAATTTACTCTGCCCTATGTGCCCAGTCACTCCTCTAGCTGGAGCATGGAGCTAGTACTGTTTTTACTGCATCTTCCTTGCCCACTTCCCAACAGTGGTGAGTAGCTCTTAATCTCCCTTCCACGGTCAGGATAAGCAGGGTCGATCAGTGGGGTTGTGGGCTGGAGAAGGGCCTTTGCTCCCCTTTGGGACAGTCTAGTCCACTGGGAGGAGGACACAGAAGGATTTTAAAGCTCCAGTCGTGAAGGATGAGATGTGGTCTCAGCTTGGCTGTCTGTGGAGACAAAGGCTCTGACTTAACATAGAAAGAGAACATTCTGAGCCATGCCCGACCATGTTACCGAGAGGTCATCTTCATCCTCCTCATGTCCTTGTAAAATGTGGGTTAGCCCAATCAGCTCTTAAAATAGCAGTTTAAATGCCTAACTCGGGAGACGTTTCCTTCTGCCCAGGATTTGTATTTTAAAATACACTCATCCACCAAAAAAGAAAAAAAAGGAATGGATGCCAACTTAAATGCCTGGCCTGTCACTACCACTGTGTCACCCCGTATCAAGCCGTCATGACGCCGTTATTTTCATCAGCAGCATAAAACTGGAGCAGCATCGTGGTGAATCGAGTACAGTTTCTTTTCAGCCTTTTTAGAAAGAACAGTATTATTAACAACAGCTTCGTTTATTGGCCTCCTGCGTAACCTTGAGCAGGACGCGTCCCCTCTCCAGACCTTTTTTTTCGCTCCCACATGGTATTTCTCTTGTCTGTGTAGATTGTAAACGCTTTGGGGCAGAGACTGTCTCGCAGCACCTGGTCTAATGGGGATTCTCAAAAAATAGGAGGGAAAAATCATGGAAAATTTCAGTTATTTTAATTTTCATCGATTCCCAGGCCAGAAAGGACCCCTGTGACCATGTGCTCTGAGCTCCTGTAGAACGCAGGCCAGTGAACTGCCTCAAAATAATTCCTAGAGCAGATCTTCCAGAAAAACATTCAATCCCGATTTTAAAATGGTCAGTGATGGAGGTTCCACCATGGCCCTTGGTAAATTGTTCCAATTTTGCAGGTTTCAGAAAGGAACAATTTTCAGCTTCAAATATTTTGGTGACGATAGTTATTGAAATTTTTCATTTAAAAAAAAACTGTGAGTTTTCCCCCCTTCCTCTTTCTACCATTGTTTCTTCTCCCCCTTTTCCCATTTTGCCACAGAGGAAAAGGAGGGGCTGGGGGAAGAAGATTAACATTCAGTTTTTGATTTGAGTGGCTGAGTTTCATGTTTCCTTTGGCCGCTCTTGAACTATGCCAAAGGGGAGGAGGTTTTGAAAAATTAGCGTGGCAGAAGGAAAAATGGAGAAATCCCCTCCCTGGGCTGGATGACATTCATTCTAATGCATTTGGTGGTGAAAAGGTGGGGAGGCTTTTTTCAATAAACAAAAATGGAAAATTCTGAAAACTTTTAATTAAAAGTTTTTGGTTTTAAAAAATAAAAGGCATTTTTTTTTGTTGGAGAAAAGCTTCAAACAAAAAAAATGGACCAGGGTCTTTAACCACCCTCTGCGCAAGCACTGAATAGCAATGCCTCTGAACTTTGGAGAGTTTTATGTAGGGGTTTGGCACGGCAGTTTCCCCCTCCTATGGGTTTTCTGTGAAAAGTAGTAATATAACCCTGAAGGAAGTAGCTCCACAACTGGGTTTGGTCTGGTCCAGATGGGGAAGTCTTACCCCAACGTCCCAGGCACTTAGTGCCTTTAAACTGTCTTAAACTGGCGTATCAGGCATCTCTGCCAAATGAGTGGATGGTCTCTGTCTATTTACTTTGGACAAGAGTTTATACCACCCCAGTTGCTCCCTCCCCAGCAGAGAGGCCAAGGAAGGACAGGCTAGTAGACTGAACCTCCTTTCCCAAGCTAAGGGGTGGTGCCTTCATGTTAGGATGGGATGGGAGAAGGTTACTCTACTGCTGCTCCTGCTCTCTCTGTGCTGTGGCTAGAGAGAAGACCTACCTCTCTAGGGCTGTCAAAAACACATCATCAGCTGAACGAAAATAGATAAATAAAGAGTTTAAAAAATCACCTTCCATAGCCCCTGTTGTGTAAGATGCAACCTAGCTGGGTTCAATCCCCTGCTCTGCCATAGACTTCCTGTCTGGGCAAGTGCTCAGTCTTTATGTCTCTGTTCCCAGCACTTCCTAACCTCACAGGGGTGCTCTGAGGGTAAATACATTACAAAAATTGTCAGGTGCTATGTTAACGGCCATCTTGAAATACCTTTAATAGATTGGAATAAACGATGTATGTGAGCTTCCACATACAAGCATGGAGAACTACATATACAATCCAGTTCTTGGGGACACCTTGGAACACTTCTGCAGGAATTTCAGATCCAATAAACTCAGAGGTAAAACTCCCCCTTTTAGGTAGTGTCGTCCCCGTTTGATACTTACGCAATGGATAATATTCTGCACCTAAGCAGTAATACGAGTCTAATCAAACCAAGATATCAATGCAAGTTAGGAATGTTCTCTGCTTTGTTTAGCTGGCTCAGAACAGTACATGCGAGAAAACACAACTGAGTGGATAATGTTTGTGAGACAACGCGGGGCTTGCAGCATTTTGTGGCGCGTCAGATGCCTCTCAATGGAGTGGAAAACATCACACATCCACACGGGCTTTTTGTCTGTGGCATGCCTTTCGCTTCCCTGAAATGCATTCGACATATCACAGAATGCTGCCACCCTTACTGCTGACTTGTCAAATGTAACCTTCTGCTGACAGTATGCATGATTTGATGATGGATCCAGCACACAAGTTACATGGTATTTGGCTTTCCTGAGACATGTGACTTCTTTGATACAAGTTGTCCAGGGCAACCTTTCTTGGAATAATGTTTCAGCTCACCTTCTGGATCTTTGGTTTTTCTGCTGAAACATAGTTGTGCTTCTAGTTCCAGTTACTGAGTTGTACAAGGTTGGTATAAGGAAATATAAGAAGAGTGATGCTGAATTGCGGTATAATTATAAGAATAAGGCATACTGCACATGGAAAGCACCTAGTGGGATGGAAATACTGACTATACTGAGCTCAGGGAAACGGCTGCCCTTGCATCTCCTCCATCATTTGAAACAAATGAAAACCGGGCCGATAAATTTCATGATCTATTCCCAGATGTTTTGTTTAAAGGAAAATTTCCTTACGTGCAAACTAACTGCAAACTAGAAATGTAATTGCTATGAAACCTAAAACTATCTAGAGAAAATTATAGCTACTCGATGAAATATATATTTTCTCAGCATAAAAGAAAGAACATTCTCATCCAGAAATGGTATGTAAATAAATAAACTCTAATTGGTTTGACAATGCCCCTTTTCCTGGCAGTGCCAAGAATCCTAGCATTGTAATTACACAGTTCTGGGCAGACATGTGGTTTCCATTAAGAAAGACTTGTGATTGACTGAGTTCATGATCCATGTCAGAAAAAACACATCAATGTCTTTATAAAAAGAAAAAAAAATAGATCCAAATTTACTTCTAACTTCATGAGAACTGGGCATTTGTAAATAGTTTTAAACCAGTCTGATGAATGGGATACGTGAAGCAGGTCACTATCAGGAAAGCACGCCAAGTTGATATTTGTATATAATCTTAGATGAACTAAATGCAACTACTTGCATTTCTACAAGTAAAAGAAACAAATTCTTGCATTCTTTTGATGGATATATATTTTTTTAATCTTCTGTTCCAAACCATTTTTTTCAGTTGTTTCTTTTCAGCAACATTATGTTTGTAAATGTTTTCAATTAAAATGAAAAATATGTTCAAAGTCTTAACATATTGTGTTTGGCTTGCATCATACAAGAACACTAAAACAAAGCTAATACACTTACAAGTTTTGAGAGCAGAAAACTGCACATATTTTTCTATGTGGAAGAAAAACTGGCTGGTTTATGAAAGGGAGCAATTTTAAACTAAAAATCTAATGACTTTGCCTTAATCACCAAAAGTGACTAAAATGTTGGATAGTTTATTTTCTGCCTTCGCATAAATACTTTTAAAATGACAAACATTTTAGGAGGCTGCCAAATACTGTCATTTCTTGGCAACCTTAACATTTTATGCTAGATGTATTTTCTTGACAACAAAACAATTCTGTCTCTCCCCCCACCCCTTGAAATACTGTTTTGTCAAAAAAAATAGTGGCAAAATACATGCTGATTTCTTTTAAATGGATAATATCTGTGATGGCTTAAAAAATGATTATTTAGACTATAAAAAAAATATGAAGAGGTCGCCAACCTGGTGAACAGTAAGATTTCTTTTGCTGGAAGTTGATTTTTTGCAATAGTAGCCATATCAATCAATAGATATTTAAATATTTTAGGCTCCCTTGTAGGGAGAAAGAATGGTCTAATTAGAGTGGTTTTCAGCCTTTGGTCAGTCTCCCCGAAAATGTTTCTAATGGAAGTGCAGACCCATTTGGAAATCTTCGAGATTTTCTGTGGACCCCCAGGTGTCCATGGACCACAGGTTGAAAACCACTGGTCGAATGGTTAAGTCATCAGGCTGAGAATCCAGGAGACCTGCGTTTTATTTCCGGCTGTGCTGCAGACTTCTGGTGCAAACCAAGGGTGCTGGAACCTTTGCTCCACACCCCAGCAGTGCCCTGCCAGCCGGTCCCCTACCCCACACCCTCAGCAGTGCCCCCTGCTGCCTCATTCAGCCTGGATGGGGTCTCTAGGAGCCAAGACCCTGGCCGAACTGCTGCCAGCAGTGCCCCCCAACCACAAGGCATTGCGGAGTCCAGGCCTGCCCCCGCCCAATGGCCGCCAGCTCTGTGCAAGCCTCTCTGGGAACCGTAGTTTTCATAGCCCACTAGGCACTGTGTGAGCAGGAAGGGACAGGCGCTGCAGGGGGAAAGGGATGAGCTTTGTAAAGACACGGGCCAGGTCATCCCTCCCCCCATTGCTGGAAGCAGATCCCGTCCCTTCCTGCCCACACAGTGCCGAAAGGCTGCCGCTGGCCATAAGCCCTGGCAGAAATTGGGGGCGGGGGGGGGATGTTTCTTTTGTTAAAAAGTGGGGGGCATGACCCCTGGCTCCCCTGGTTACGGTGCCACTGATGCGAACATGGGCAAGTCACTTAATCTACCCTGTGCCTCAGTTACCTATACGCATCTGGTGATAATACGATTCTACTTCACACAGGGGTTGAGGATGAAATCCATGAATTGTCCATGAATGATCATGAGGAGGGCTATACAAATACTGAGATAGAAAGATGAAAGGATTTTAAGTGTACTCCCTATTACAATAACGTAGGCATGTAGCTCTGTGTCTAAGATGGCTTACTCCCCACAGCTGGGTGCTCCAAAATAGGTACTTTGTTCCAAACTTCAAAGAAATATTCCCTGGGCCTCAAAGATCATTCTTGATTAAAATATCGTGTGGAGTCACACATTTCTAACATGCCTCTGAAGGTTTAGATGATCAGAAAGCAGGGCCTTTATAAAGTTCCTGGAGCAAATTGACTCACCGGAAGACATTAGATAGTCCATTTCCGAATTTGATTGGGCACAAGAGACCTGTACCACAAGGAAACCACTTTGGACTTAGAGCATTATCCACTTGGGATTTCTTTGCTTATTGCTTGCTTGCTTGCTAGAGTCTCTTTGGAAATGTGTCTTCTTTCGGTCATTTGAAGCTGTCACTCCAAACTGCCCATGACTAAGGCAAATTGGCTTCTCTGTGCACCTTTTAACTATCCAGCCCAGTGTGTTAAATTAGACATAGAACTGAATTCTATCCAGAAATTTTGACTTTGAGCACTTATTATAAATAAAAATGGGCTTAAATAACCTAGTTTGATGTTACAACATGTAATCAACAGAGTTCTGACAGAGAGAGTTTATGGGGTGCTGCTTTAATGTAGGAACCAAGTTTAGAAATGTGGGTGCACATCTTGAAAATCTGTGTCCTACTGGATATGCAAAATCCTGCAGTTGTGTGCCAGATTGTTAACTGCACATGTGAATGAGCACTCTTGTGGGTTGCGTGTGCAAATGCCGGCTTGCAGGAGACGTGTGCACATTTTTGTGGCCCACGCTTGAAAATCTGGGCCTAGGAAGGAGTTTGCAAATGCTGACAATCTGTGCAGGTTGACTGAATGGATTTATGAAGTCAGAACCTGACCCAAGCCCAGTGAAGTTAATAGGCGACTTCGTACTTTTGGATCAAGCTCTATCTGCTTTAAAAGATGTGGTCAGCATGAATCTATTTTGGAAAATCTCAGTCCTGACTTCTTTCTCAGATTGGCCCTTTCCTAAGGGCCTTTCGGAGTCGCTGGGGGTTTGGAGTGCCCAGTAATTGCAGGATCAATCTCTTAGTCTTAAAAATGATAAGCAGTTCTTGGAGTCAATGCATGGTTTATTAAAAATGCTTTTCATAGAAATTATTTTTTTGCCTGTAATTTTTATAGTACAGTTTCATTAAACTGTGCTTTCCCACTCTGGATAGTAGAATTTCTACTCTTATTGAAATGTCCTCTTCGTGAGATCGCAAAGAACAATTGTCTGGTTAAAAGCCTTGGTACATCAGTTAAAAATAGGAAACCCCAGACTAGTCATAGGGTCAGCAACATGCAGATTGTAAAAGAAAAACTTAAACTGTCGAAAAAGAAGTAAGTTTTTGCCTGTTCAGTTTTGCTGCGCATTTGCGTGTTTGGTTGCATTGGTTTTCAGAGCTAGAGGATTGGTGAAATATCTGACTTTGCTGACACCAAAGTCTTCCTGGGTAAGCAGAGGGCCACAGAACCATCCTTCTCAAATTGAAATTCTTCATAGGCTAAGACACTAGACTAGGACTCAGGAGATCAGGGCTCAGTCCTCACCTGTGCTCCAGGGAGTGTGATGACCATGAATTACTCACTTTAGGGCTTGATCATGCAAGGCAGTGACCACTCAGGTATTTTAATGGGTCAGGACCAAAGCATGTGAATAGGCCCTTTGAAGTCAATGGTATTTCATTAGTTTACTGGAGCAGGAGCGTTTAGCACCTTGCAGGATAGCATGTATAATATGCCTCAGTTCCCTCTCTGTGTTCTGAGGAGAATAATGCTTTGCTCCCTAATTGGGGGGGGGGGGGATGTATAATAAAGAGGGTACATTCATTAGTGCTGTGATGGTGCTCAGTGCTATGGCACTGGGAGACACCCTCAGTAAATACGTGTTAAATGACCACCTGAAATTAACCTAAGCTGCAGGGAACTCAGCACTTCTGAAAATCAGGCCACTCGTTTGGTGCTTAACTTCGGGCTCTTGTTCCGTGTCCATTGTGTTTGCACATGATGGAATGGAATGGCAGTGACAGCAGCCGGTGTTCCTTTCCCCCCGTTAGCCTTGTTACCTTCTGATACTAACTCAGTGGGGGTGTCGCAGAGTGGGGACGGCTGGGTGGGAATGCAAACCGAGCTTGATACTTGTCTAAGAAGGGGAGGAATACCCACATAATCCCCTATGAGAACCTAGCAGGTCTTGCCATTGTCTTGATGCATTTGGGGCTTCGTAGGTTTTGAGGGGCTGTGAATAGCAGACTCAGCGAACGGTGCACCTTTGGACTCTCCTCAGAATGTAATGATGTTCAGACTAGCATTAGTGAGTGGTAGGTAGGACTTCAGACCTGATCCAACTGGGCTATCTTGGGGGGATGGGAAATCCAGGGAACCTTGCAGAAAGGCCCCAGGATCAATGGTTCTGGGGCCATATTCCCTGGGATATTCAGGTTCTGCTTGGTTAAGAGGCTATGCCCCCTTCCCCCTTCTATACAGTCACTAACCCCTTCTTTTACAGGGATGACACCTCTGGTTTTCAGTGGTTTCAAAGCTGCAGCTACTGGGCAAATATTCAAATGGAGATTAAATCCTCATTTCAAGTCACGTAGAAGCTTCTGAATATTTTACCCATTGTGTATTAATTTGTCTCTTGCTTGATATTTATGGGGAAAGGTTAGGGTTAGGCACGGGGCTGATTTAGATGAGGACTTTTGCACCCTTTGTGATGTTGCAGGATATGATCCTCTTCATATAAAACCAACGTCAACAGCTGCTGAAAATCCTTTAAAATTAAAAAGAACACTTGGAAAATATTTTTAAAGCTTTATGCTGAGATCTGAGCAAATTGCACTTTTTGTTGTGTTTTTATTCATGCTCAGTCTTGAGCTGAGACACCAGAACCATCTGACTTGTTAGTTCCATCACCAGAAACATAAAATCCCCGATGGAAATAGATGTGCTATAGTATTGGAGTGAATTTTTTGGCAGGAAAAGGCATCATTGTCTTAAGCTATAGAAGATTCCTCTTTCAGGGTCTGGTGTAGATAGGAAATTACTCCATCCATGTTTGGTGGATAAACCCCCATACGAAGGCACCAGGACTTCTCCAAATGGGTTAGAAACTTCTCTGTTTACCAGCTCTTGAAAGATGTCATCCCTGCTTGGGTATCTCAGCCCACCAGTCAATACACCCTGCTACATTTACCTAAACGGCATGTCCTCCTCCATGTTGTTGCATCCACGCAATAATTAAATGTGCCGTCAAACAGTATTGAAGGTAGGTAGTCTTTGAGCTTATTGGCTAATTAGTTTAGCTTTGTCCTGTAGCTTCCCATCACTGTGTAATCAATATTACTCTAGAGAACATTCCGCCAATATTGGAAACAGATACCTCCTGCCTTAAGGTATGGCCTCACTGCCATTTAGCTTCTACTGTAAAATAGTTTTAGCGAGAGTATAGAGTCAGTTACACTTTCAGGAAGGCTGACATATGAATGTACCTTTTCAAAAAGCATATTTATATACACAAAAATGACTCCTCATATTTCCTCTGGTTCCTTTTTTTTCTCTCTTTAAATCTTTGGATTTCCAAGAAATGTAACCAAGTAAGACAAAGCTTTTCAGTGCAGCTGCCAAATAGAGCGTTTGTTTTATTTAAATACCGTCCTTGGAAAGCAATAATCTTACATTTGAAAAAATTACAATGGGGGATAGAAGTGTAATGAAAAATGTGGAGTCTAGGTACAGTTACCTCTTCTCAGGGGAGACAGTGTTCTAGAAAACTTTATAAGGAAGTGAATGTGTTTTAATGCACATCAGAATTTTTAATCCTCTAGCTATTTCTGCTGACTGCTTTAAAAATGTTGTATGCAGTGTTGTAGCTGTGTTGGTCCCAGGATATATGAGAGAGAGAGAGAAGGTGGGTGAGGTAATATGTTTTATTGGGCCAACTTCTGTTGTCTTGTTTATCTCGATTACCAACAGAAGTTGATCCAATAAAAGATTAAAATGTGACTGTTGTATGCTTTTTGGACACCCTGCTGCTTAAACTGTCTTATTTATTCTAATGTAAGCAGAATTTTAAATTAATAATAGGATGTACATTCTTCTTGAATGTGTGTGTATATATATATATATTCAGGAAGAACGTACATGGATGGATATATATATAAATAAATACAGTATTTTATACATTCAGAAGTGATATGAAATAATCATTCAGACCTACCGTATATTAATTCTTATACATGTTTGTGTTTTTGTGTATAAAAATAACACTTTGAGATCTACTGATGCAAAGCACTATATCAAAGTGTGTGCATGTGCGTGTGCGCGTGTGTGCGCGTGTGTGCGCGTGTGTGTGTGTTTAAAAAGGAATCTTTTCTGATCCTGCAAAACTGCAGCAGCAGAATAATGATAAGAAGGTGTTTAAAACAGAAGTGGCAATAACTTTCCTAGTACCACTGAATCAATGTTATTGAGAAAAGTCTTGGGGCATTGCAATACCAGTACCTCATGTATGCTGTAATAATGCAAAGTGCAACAATGACATCTATTGTAGCGTAACCAATAGCACATATTAGGATATCAAGCTAGGAGTTGTTGTTTGTTAGGTAAAGTGGTTTTCAAATTAGTTTTTAATGAGTTCTAATATTTTAATCTTACATGAGATTTTGAATAAGAGGTGCTTATATTAGACAATGGTATACAATATTACTTCATGGGATAACATTTAATTAAAATACACTAATTTATGTATTTGTTTATTAGTTTTATCCCTAAAGCAGCAAAAAAAAACCTGTGTGATTTTTTTTATGAAAAAATGTAAATGAGGACTAATAAAGGGAAATTAGCATAAGTTAAAAATTTGTTCTTTCACTTTAGCAATGTTCTAAAACTCACTTCAAAATAAGGATTTGATTAGGAGCGTGCTCAGTTTCCATTGAGAAGGTGAAGAAGTGAAGAAACCAGTCCTACTCCCATTGGTCCCGATTGTGCTACCCTGGCTCAGAATGTCATTTAGTGCCATGGGACTCCGTGTAAGGGGCTACTTAATGTGCCAGATTCTCATCTGGTGTGAATTCCCTGAGCTCCATTGATTTCGATGAAGGAACTCTATTTTACGCTAGCAGAGGAGTTGGCCTAGCGTGAGTGAGTGCATTTGGCTCACTGATGTTTAAGGGAGTTTTTACAGTTGGCTTCAATAGGGGCAAGATTAAGTTGCTGTGGGAATAACCTTCTATTTTCCTCATTTCCTTTTTGGCTTTATTAGGTTTTACCTGATTAGCTCTTGTCTAAAAATATGTTTCCTCTTACTACTTTAACATATGAGAAGTGCAATGCAAAAGCCCCATCTTGATACTGACAAACTTTCCACTGACATTTATGGGAATTCTGCCTGAACAGGGATTGTTAAAATTGGGGCTCAAATTTTTGTCTGGTGGTGATGTATTATAATAACAAGAGAAATAAGGTTGTTAGTAACCTGCTAATGAGACTAGTTTTGTTTGAGGTCCTTTTTTGTTTACATATCTATTTATTTTTACAACCGCAGGCCCAGATACTGCAATTTATCGTGGGTTGATCCTGCAAAATTCTGTACTCCTTGGCCCTGATCCAGCAAAGCACTTAATAACCTGGTAGTCCTACTGCAGTCGATGGGAATCTGCCCATGCTTAAAGTTAAACAGGTACTTAAGTGCATTGCTGGATGTCCAGCAACTTTGGATCGACCTCTATGTATGGAGCTCTGTTGAAGTCAATAGGGCTCTAATTGCAGGATCTTAGTCTAAAAGGATGGGTTGGTTTGTGTAGGATTATCTATTGCCAATTGTCTTCGAACAAGGGGAGAGAAATCAGGAAGCAAAAACCCCCAAGTTACTCCATTTCTTAATCTGCGTGTACAACTTGTAAAACTAAGATATAAGAAGGTGAATCATTTTGGAGGAAGTCAGTCCATTGCCTGACAATGAGGTCTCCGGTATTAGTTGCAGTGGAGTAAAATACATGAGAAGACATTCCCTGAGATTTCCTCCCCCCCCACGTTCTCCCTTTGTTACTTATTTACATTCACACTTCTTCACTTCAGTACGGTTTTTAATAAACAGCTTGTGGGGGTTTACTGTTTGTTAATGAACTGTCAATAGACACATGGTTTAAAAAAAACGAGTTGCCAGTTTTAAGGAAAAGTGTTTATGCCATTAAGACAGAGCGAAAAGCAGCTTTGGCCGAGGCTGGTGGTTCTCTCAGTCCTCAGCAGCACCGCTTCAGGTTGGCTGTTGGGATTTAGCCTTTAAGCACTAGGGGAAGTGTCAGATTGTTTGCAGAAGAAGTGCCAATAGTCATTAAGAAGAAGTTGTGAAGTGTTTTAAAACATGGCTGTTCTCATTCTCAACAAAACAAGAGCTGGAGTCACACACAAGTACATAGAGACAAATGCACATGTTTTTGTGCAGACTTTTCCCTTGTTGACTCAGAAGTGAAAGTGGGACGACCGATGTTCGCTCTTAGTCAAAGCAACTGGGTTTGAAAGTAACTGGGTTTTTTGTTGTTCTCTCTCTCGCTCTCTTTGCTGTAAATTATCTACATCATAGACGTGTTTGAATGAGGAAATTGTGCCTTTAAAAAAAAAAAAAGGCCAGCAGATGAAAAGCAGAGTTGATTTTAAAAATAACGCCCAGTTTTACTGTGCAGTCAACTCCCAATGCTTTTTAGGCGAAAGGAAAAGAAAATCTTGAAAGCATTTAAGCAATAAAAGTACAGCAAGAAAAAGCTCTCTAATATTCTTTTGTTGGCATGAAGTGGTAATGTATATTGTGAAAATGGAACAACTTTTAAAAAAAGCAATATATGATGTCAAAAGTAATACACACTGCATCAATACATACTGTGTGTCTGTGTGTATTATACATACCTATATGTACATATTGGGCCTGATTCGGAAAGCACTTAAGCACATGAGGTATTCTACCTTTGTTAGTAATCAACTGATTAACTTTACAATTTTATAATTAAATCATGTACTTAAATATGCACAGGGCCCCTATATGTGTGTATATATCATAATCCTATAACCTGCTAGTTTTAAAAACAAATTAGCCAAATGTGACTAATACCAATTTGCTCCCATTTGGGATCCTTTAAAACTGATATTTAATTTTGTAATATTTTTCTACTTTTTTCCTTAAAAATTTCATGTATCTTTTTTTTTTTTTTTAAAGTCTAGCCTAAGTCACAAATGCATCCTTTTTCTCATGTATATTTGATACCAGGCTCCAGTCTAATCTGATAAAGTGCACTTTGCCTGTGGTGTCTTACAATAAGCTGGCTGCATTAGTGCCGGGAAAAATCAATACCGATTTATAATTTACCATCGCAAAAACCTATCACTTTTTATGACCCTCTATCCTGGCTCATTAATATTACATTAAAACACCCCCCCCCACACACACTGCAACAGGGTGAAATTGTAAACTGGTCAGGTTTGCAGTCATAAAGAAAACTTTAATTGGCCTTAGTTTGGGAATTAGCCTCAGATTTTGTTTACTTATATGATTTAAAAAACTATTGACTTGTGGTGGATTTTTAAAATGTATCACGGTAACACACCTTCCCATTTTTTAGGCCACACAGCAGCTTCTTTCTGACTTATTAAATACCAATGCTAGAAGACATTGCTTTCATAAAATGACTATTGACTTGGTGAATCACTCAGTGCCTTTGCTTGTTTATTTGCATTTCTTTTACTGCAGTGACAAAGGATAACAAATCACGGTCACTAACAACATTGTCTTCTCTTCTTCTAGTCATAGTTGGGTTTTTTTGCTGCTGTTTGTTTCAGGAGCACTATGAAGATATTTTGGAGAAAAATTATGGAAACCAAATCATGGTACATTATATTGTCGGTCTCTTTAAAAAAAATTGCTTTTCTTTTCTGAACTGGCAAGAGAAAAGTGATCCGAGTTGGCTTTTTCTGGCCTGATCCTGGGGGCTGCTGATGTCTTTCGGTAATGTGCAGAGCACCCTCCACTCCAGTTGACTTTGTTGGGGCCAGAGATGCTCAGCACCTTACACATTTGGGCCTAGTATTTTGCTCTCTCCAGTGCACAGTGGAGACCACGACAGGAACTGAGAAATGTAAAACCAAAAACGCATTCAGTGGTTCTTATATTTTTAGAAATGAAGACACCCCCCCCCTCCCAACAAAAAGTACTTTGCCCCCTGCAAAGGGAATTAAAACAGTTTCATGCTCATATGTTTTTAGACTCCAAAACTCCTTTTATCTAAATTCTTTCCAGATAATGTCAAAAATAATGATGTCAGTGTTTATGTTGGCAACAGAAAGGTGCTCTTTATTTATTTCATACTATTCACAGCGTTTCTAGGGAATCTTTTTTTCCCCCTTCTTCTTCTTAATAACATGAAAATCCCATCCTAACAACATGTTTTGTTGTCTTCCTTGCTGCATTAAAGTTAAGGAATAAATAAGTAAACAGAGTGTAAACAGAGAAGCAAATAAATAAATTGGAAATTCAGTGTGTTCTCAAGTGTGCAGTAGATCCACACCATGCAGCAAGTACATGTCGTGATTGGGTTTTTAAAAGACGTTCGCCTCCCTACTGAGTGACAGGGCCTATTGATTTTTTAGGTTTCTGCCGTCATCAGTTTTCAGCCTCACAGCGGCCATATGTCGAGGTCAGGGCGCGTGGGGGCTCAGGCAGGCAGCCTTCGCCACATCCCAAAGTGAAGGGCCGATGAAAGAAAATCAATCATGTCATAAGTGGGAAGCATCAAAAATTTTCCCCCTGTATGGCCAAAGCCCATCAGGCTGTCTCCACTCAGTAACTAAGGTTAGGCATCTGTCAAGTCAGGCTAGGTGAAAAGTATTAGAAATGCCAGTTAACCCATGGTAAAGCTGAGTGGAGCAGTGCTTTCTTTCCCTTTGTTTGCCCGTTGGATATGACAAGGTTAGCATTTTCACTTAATTTTTGAGACAAGGTAGCATTCCATGTCCCCCTTCCCCTTTGCAGTTAATCTACGGAGTATACTGTACTGGATCGATTTTTTGGCAACTGATTATAAAGCCGATAAGAACTAGTATAATATATATAAAACCAGATGTTTTTCTTTCATGATCCACTGGGAGGTCAGCAATGTTGTATATTTATAAAGTTCCCAAAATGTATACCCTAAATGAAGGATTATATGGAGCACAGCTTTTTTGAGCAGCTCTTTGCACATATAAGTTTTAGTGATTTAAAATTAATTGCCCGTTTCACATATTGGTATAAAATTTACTTGACTCTCATTCCAGAATTTCTTCACTAAATTGACAGTAAATATTTTCATTGTTCCCTAATTGGAGAAAATATATTTCATGCACTTTGTGAAAGTATACTGCTGTGCTGTATGATTTTAATCTTTCCCCTCCTTGTACCATTTAAAATCCATACAATTAGATTGTGCAATTATGCTAAATAATCGATCTTCTGTATCTTGTTTGCCGTTTATATGATACCTCTTGCAGAGGGGAAAACATATCTGTGTATGTCCACTACATTTGAAATACTGATTTGGTAATACAATGGGATAGTTAAGATTATGTTGGCAATCCTTCAAAGTTTTTGATTGCAGATCATGCACCCTCAGGGATATTGCAATAGGCCATGGATAGCCAACTATGTGTAGACTTATTGTTAACCAATTAGACACAAAGAAAAACTAATTAATCAATATAAAAATGGGAGAATAGCCCAAATGTGTTAAACTTGTATAGAATGAAAGCTCTAATTGCCATAAAGATAGCTTGGGGTTTTTTTTTATATGTTTCTTTCATATTTTAAAACTGTCCTTTATCTTATCTCCCTGGGTGACTCTTGTCTTTTCTGAGAAGGGGGAATCTCTTCCAAGATTGATGCTGCCAATTGAAACTCTGGTTCTGAAATCTCATGAGAGGAGTTGTTCCTGTGAGCATTTGATCTAGGATTGGAGTTGGCAGTGTGGTTTGCTTGAGCGATCATTCCACGTGGAGTGGACACACCAAAAACAGGGAGGGAATGAAGTAAATGACTGAACTAAGCTGTTCTTTAACTTTCTGCTTCTAAATTGACATTCACTGCCCAAACTGAGATGTATACTTACTAATACATGTTTTAGTTCTCTGTGCTTCAGTAATTACACTCTCCATTCCATTCAGCTAAAAAGACAAAATGTTTCTTTAATCAGCACTGTGATGTGAGACTGTTAAGGTAATAGTGCTTGAAACTATTAGAACCTCAAAGATATTGACTGGCTTGCTTTTGGCATTGCAGTTATAATTACGTTTTTAGGTTATATTATGTGGGCTTATACGAGTTATTCTAACACACAAGATCTCACTGTCCACAGTTTTAACAGTGGGGAGAGTTATATGGGGTGGAAAAATCTGCATATGAGAGCTTTTGAGGCTGCTAAAGTGCGACCTAATTGGGACTGATGCTTTCTAGTTCCTGTAATGACGAGGCCCTGTTGGGGAATCTAGTCCATCCCTCTGACACCCAGGATGAATGAACTTGGTTGATTGGGGCAAAATTATTTTTGAAAACTTTCCTAAAGTGTATTTGATGTGTTTGGTGATGCATTATGGGAAAAGACCGATTAGAGAACATCACTTGTGTGAATTCAACCCACAGGGAAATCCCTCTCCCCTTGATGGGCAAATATTATTCCCCATAATGCAGCTGAGAGTTAAGAGCTTTCACTGGAGATCCTATAGACCCCATAGCATCCAAGTGTTTGGCCTCAGCATGCCAACATCAATGGCTATTAGCTAAGATGGTCAAGGGTGCAACCCCATGCGCCGGCCATCCCTAAGCCTCTGACTGCCAGATGCTGGGACTGGATGATAGGGGTGGATCACTTGATAAGTGCCTCGTTTTAGTCATTCTCTCTGAAGCATCTGGCACTGGCCACTGTCAGAAGACAGGATGCCGGGCTAGATGGAGCATTGGTCTGACCCAATATGGCCGCTCTTATGCTCTTAAACACTGAGGATATGTCTACACTGCAATAAAACAGCTGCAGCTAGCTTGGGCTGCAGGGCTACCAAACTGCAGTGTAGATGTCTGGGCTTGATACCCGACGGTTGCAGAGTCTGGGCTCCAGCCGAAGCCTGGATGTCTATCCTGCCCTGCAGTTTTATAGCCAACAGCCTGAGCCCTGTGAACCCAAGTCAGTTGACCCAGGCCAGCTGCAGGTATTTTATTGCAGCACAGACATACCCTGAGTAACTTTACTCCTCGATCCAAGGCCAGAAGGGACCATTGTGATCATGCAGAGCGCAGGCTGTAGAATATCTCTCTGTAATGTCTGCATCAAGCCAGAACTTGTGATAGAACTGAAGCCCCGCTCTGAGAAAGTCACACACAGACTCCTGTGAGTAGTTCAATTGGACTCGTCACATGAGTAAAGTTAGTCACGTGTTTGCGCGACTGGACCCTTTATTTGTGAGGCTGGCAGAAGAAAGTGACCAAAGAGGGTGTGATTCTCCTCTCACTTACAGTAGTGAAATCCAGGAGTGACTCCAGGGTAGTCAGCGGAGTTAGTGAGAATGTGAGAGGAGAATCAGGCCCCACAATTGTTACTATGTTGAATTATGAATGTCCAGGTCAGGGAAGAGATTATACATTGTGTAAAAAGGGCAAGAATGATTGTATCTCAGCAATAAGGCCTTATCTAAATCAATCTAAGCAAGGGTTAAACTGGTTTAAATGTGTCCACATAAGGAGTTTGCACCAGTTCAGTTAGATCCATTTAGTTAAACGAATACACTTTTCTAGTACAAACAAGAGCTAAGGTAAGATTTACTTTTGGAATGGACTTATGGTATATTGTATTATGTTGGTGTTGTAGCTTTTGTTTGACAGACACTGAACAGTTAATTCCATCTATTAAAGAGAAATGTAAACATTTGCATTGAATATTTTAGAATTAAACCAGATTGGGGGGGGGGGGGGCTTATCCTAATCACATTGTCCTTTTTATGCACTGCATTGTTATAATCAAACCCTGCTAGTCATCCACAAAGCGTGCATTAGCCAGATGTAACCTATCTACAACAGGTAAAGCTTATGAGGAAGTATAGAGCATACTTCACCATGCTGTGGTTTAAAATTATTTTAAATATAGCAGAATTGGTAGGCTGAGCACATGGAAGAAGTCAAAGGCTTTTTCTGTATTTTAACTGGAACCTAATTCATGAGTTCATAAATAGTTGGCTGAAATGTTTTTCCCCAGGCCCAAAAGTTTCAATCAAGAAATGAAAATGTCTTCCCCAAAATGAAATAAGATTCAACAGCGGCAATGCAAATAGGACAGAGACTTGTTGTTGTTATGGCACAATTGACAATCAGGTTTGTGGTAAGAAATAGTACAGACATGAGATAAAGAAGACAGTTCCTATTCCAGAGAACTCTATATGGGACAGAATAGAACAGATTTCCCACTTGCTCACTTCAGGCCCCAGTGATAGTTTTGAAGGACCAGTGGCTGCAGGGTCAAAGCCTGTCTTTGAGGGACCGCATCCCCTCCATCTTTTCTCTTGAAGGACTGTATTGGGCTCCCTTTGACAGCTGATCAGTTAATGTTTGTACTATTGTGCTTTAAGAATGTGAAGTGCTGTCAAAATGTTATCATTAAGACCATCCTTGATCAGCCAGAGTGAGAATACTGCTGAACAGTAGGAACCAATCCTTTCCCACTGATGTACATGAGTTACTGCTGCAGACTGTCAAGGGCCTGCCAGGATGAGTATCATGAGATGGCTCTGGCAGTTAAGCCTAGGTTCTCTCAGCTGGGAATCCAGAGCGCTAGCTACAGGGGAAATGGCCCCACTGCTTAGCTTTTGGTGTAGGAATCTTTTTTTTTCCATCTCCAACCATTAGTCCGTAAGGTGGATTAGTTACTAGACTGGATCAACCTAATGACCATAAAATGTCCATTCTACTGCACTTTCTTAACCCTTTATGTGCCACTGTGCAAAGGCTTACAGTGCTCGCCCTGTATAGCAACCTCGACTTTCACCAGAACGGGTTCTCCTCAGCCAGCTCTTTCCCATCCAGTCTCACTTTTTATACTACTCTCCCTTCCCGGACAGCGTACGCTTCCCCTAAGCCGACCACAAGGGTTGCTGGGAGCCCAGCCACACCTCAAGGAATCTGTGGCTGCCAGGATACCCTCGCTGTGGCTTCTTTCCTTCCTGCCCTCTGGCCTCTCCAGAATGGCACCCCCAAGACCGAGCATCTTAAGCTTTGGCCATATGGGCCAGTTCTGCGTAGACCTTTTCAGGATACAGGGTAGAGACCACAAAGTTCTGTTTTATTTGAAAAAAATTGTCTACTGCGGCACGCAAGAGCAACATTGCTCCAAACAGCACTTCAGAAGGCATTTCAGCCCTATTAAAACAATAAATTCCAATGGTTCCAAAGAAGCTGTTTAAGATCTCTTGGGCCAGAAATCCATTTTCTCTCTCTCTCACACACACACACGCACACACACACACACACACACACACACACACAGAGTCCCTGAATACAGATGTACCCAATACACTTCAGACCTGTTATGGTCTTCTGGATAAATAATATTCATTTTTTAAAATGTCTTTTTAAAAATGTTTTAAATATATTTTTATGATAGACCAGGATGGGTTCTAAAGAGCCATTAGGGCTTAGTAGGGAAATAATACACATTTTAACAATTGTGTTTTAAATACATTTAAATACATTTTAGGGCTGTCACAACGCCGATGAATTTCAAGGAAAGAGGTTTTTTTTCCCTACTCCCTTTTCTCCAACTAGCATAAAAGACACGAACATTTCCACACACATGTGCCTACTTTAAAACTGAATGCTGACGGTCGGTCTTAAATGGATGCAAGCTAGGAAGCTCCAAATTTAGGCTGAAATGTCCTCCTTTAATTAGCTCAATGCGTGGTGCAGCTGATGTGATCCCATCCTGAGGCAGCTTCAGAACTGTGGGTGACATTACATACCATAGAAGCTATAGATGCAGTACCCATGTACAGCTGGGAATGTGACAGACAGCACTGCAGCCGTGCTTGTGGATTATTTTGGGCTTTTGTCACTTCAGGGCAGACTCCGTGACTTCAGTGGAGTCTCACCGAGGATGAATTTTATCCTTTGTGTCAGATCCAGCCGCAATGTGCCTCTGTGGTGGCTGGACCATGAGAGTTTGTTTATCTGGGCAAGTTATTCTGGAGCAAGATAGACGGTGAATTTAAAGGGCTATAAATGTGCTGGCATAACTCCCCATATGGGCTCTGTGGAATAAGCTAAATCAGAAAAAGTCACTCTTATTCCAGAATCAGGGTCCACACAGAGAGCCACTCTGGTCAATGTGCCCATGTAGACAAGCGCTGAGGTTCTTGCTCTCCGCAGCTAAGGAGGAAGGGGATTAAATGTGAGGGGAAGTGCCCCTTTTCCAACAGGAAAGTGGTACAGTTTGTGGGAAATGGAGGGCTCTTTTCCTAAGGCAGAGATGGGCTCTTCACGGTCTGAGTGAACATCAGCCAACCTGGGTGTGTACCCTGAATATAGAGGGTACATCTTAGATGATGTTTCCATTCAGGTCAGCCAGAAAGGGGAAGGAAAAGGGGCTCATTCACAGAAAGAGAAACCTCCAGGGAACCCCCCCACAATGATTAGGGGAGGCGAGAGCTTCCCACCAAAGACTGTATGACAAGAGCAGAAAAGTCCCCAATGACACAGCTGCCTTCAGGGAACTTGCTTCCCTCACAGTTTTTGAAATGTGGCCCCCATCACCATATGTGAACACCATGTGATTGGTATTTGTGGAAACTGATCCCTGATGAGAGGCCTGATATGAACTGTCTCCTGTCCTGTGTCAGCTGACCAGGGCCAGGAAATAAAGTTGAGTCTCTTATCAGAGGTCCGGTGTGTGTGCATACCATTATTACATGGTGTTAGAAGAAAACTAACTTGAATACTGGAGAAAAAAGAGCAAAGGAAGCCAGATGAATCCTTTAGTTTGGAAGGGAAACCTAGCAGAGAATTGGAGGGAGGTATTTATAGCACTTCCAAATTATCCTGGATGCAAGCATTCAAAGAAGCTAGACAGGGTGTATGGTTATTTGCATTGTGGGTCCCGGTTGTGGATCAGTGCCCCATTGTGTTAGACACAGTACAAACACATGACAGCTGTGGCAGGCCCATTGGCACTGGAGATTACTGTACATTCTGGGGGCATCATAAATGGGACTGTTAATTGCTAGGCCACTTTGTGTAAAAAATGCAAGAATACGATGATCCATGTAAGAATGTCTCTTGGCTATTATGTAACAGAGCTATGCAGTAAAGCTAATACATATGCATTGGAACAGTTAACAAATGGGATATTATATTTGTTTGTGGTATAACCGAAAACCGGGGTCAAAGCAAAGTTATTGTGAGACATAGAATAGGCTTTGCAAAGAACAATGGATATTTGAAGGACTAGTGAAAATTGTGCTTCCCAAATGAAAGTATTATAACAAGCATGAAAAGAACTGAAGTGCACCTAATTAAAGATGTATATATCAAAGTATCAGGATAAAATAGAAGAGTAAGAGAAGGTGGACACAATATTTGTTTGCAATAAATGTGGAGGTAATCATGACACAACACAAAGGTATATATGGCACAAGGGTTGAGCTAACATAAGTGAAATAAAAGTAGCCGTTTTCCAAAAAGCATGTATGCCAGTCTGCCCAAATAACAAAGAAATACAAAATAATGTTCATTCAGGAGCGTTTAGCTGGTGGACAAAACCAGGATGATGATGATGATGCAGAATTAGAGCTTTTTGTTGGATCTCTTAAGTTTACAAAGCCAGGCTCTACAGATTGATTTGACACTAGGAATAAATGAGGAAAAAGTGAATTTCACAATAGAGGCTGGAACTTCATGTGACATAACCACAGTAAGTGTATACAAAGCATATGGTGGTAATATGAAAATGAGGCTTGTTTCACATATTGGGCACAAAATGAGCCCACTGCTATAAAAATTACATCTGCTAACAGGCACAAGTGCATTTGGTTTAAATGAGAAAGATTACCTCTGATTAAAGGGTTAAATTTTTTTATCCAAAACCAAGTTGTTGTACAACACATCAAGTAACAATGTAATAACTCATTATAAATCCATTTGCTCACCCTGGGATTCCAAATGAGTTAAATAACAGATAATGGCCCTCAATCCATGCATAGCTTTTTTTTTTTTTTTTTGGTAATTCCCTTCGATATATCAGTTCAAGCACACCCTATTCAAGCCCTGACTGTACAAACTCACATGGTTTAGCAGAAAAGTCAGGATAAATAGCAAAGCCTTTGATTTTGGAAAAAGAAAATAGCCTGTCCGGATGCAAAGGAGCAGTGCTTGGCACTGTTAGAAGATCCCAACGTGCCTCTCCAGTCTGCGTTGGGGTTACCAGTTCAGAGACTCATGAACAGAAGGACAGACAGCTTACTGCCAGTATCTAATATCCTTCTGGAGCCAAAGATCCTGAGACCTGACGTTGTTATGAAGGAGGAATATACCACAAAGCTAAAAAGAAATACTAAGGGAAAGAATACTCAACAGTTACTCTCACTGCAGGTGGGAGAGAATGGTAGAACCAAAGAGAAAGTGGCTGGCCCCCTGCCAAAGTTAATGGCTATATTATGAGCTCTCAGGTCGTGCGTCCTAACTCCTCCCCTTTAGGGGCAGCTCTACTGAAGGACTTGAAGATACCTAAGCAAAAGCAAGAAGATACTGCTGGCTGGCTGTCTCTTGAACAGGCTTTTGCAAAAGGAACAGAGCCTAGGATCACCGGCTCTATGTATCATTGGTTCCCAGCAAACCTACACATATTGCAGTGAGATTAACTTCAGTTCCTTGCCTACTTTGCCTTCTGTGGCTCAGGGAGTATGCCTGTTTGGGCAGAGAACAAAGAGATCTGCTCTAGATAGGGGGAACTGAGTAGCTTGGCAGTAGACCTCTTTGCCTTCATACCTAGAGGGTGAGGGACAAGATTTCCTGGGAATTCTTGGGATCCGTGTTATACCTATTCTCTCTGTACATCTGTTACCCAAAAATTTCTTCCACCAAGGTGGTGTGACATGGACTTGTCCTACTAAATTTTCTCTTCCTGTGGTATTTTCCCTGGTAGGGAATGGTTGGATCCTGTAACTTTTTTGTGTGTCTGTCAGAGTTATCGTCATACACACCCATATAGGAAGAGCTTGTGAAACTTCTGTTAACTTCCTGAAACTCCAAATGCCTGGGTTGATGGCATGAGAGGGTCACAGTCAGTGATCAGTGTGGCTGATGTCCAATACAAGCAAACTTGCAAGGAATTTCTATAAACCAAACCCTTTTCAGCACAAACTATCACAATAAAACATAACAGGAATAATTAATAATTGTGCCAGTGACCTTGAAAATTAATATTGTTTCCTATTCCTGTAAACAATCTGAGTTTCCTTTTTATTACTATTTTTTTTCCACAGTAATTTGGCATAAACACTCCTTTTCACATAATTTCCCCAGTTGACTTTTGTCTCCTTGGCAATTTCTGGCTTTAATAAAGAAAACCTAATTAAGAAGGAGCTGTTGATTGGTTTGCTAGTGTAATTAACACAGGTGATGCTAATGAGTTTCAATGAAAACAGTGGTTTACAGGGAAAAATAAACAGTTGTGCTGCATATGGCTGTGATATCTGCACTTTGGGAAGAAATTATGATGGTTTTCAAGCCTCATGTGAGTGGTTTGTGAGCGTGGGAGGGGGAGATAAAATATTTTATAAGATGCATTAGTGGAGCTCGAGCAAATTGAGTAAACATCATGGTTTGGCTGTATTAAAAATCAGTTTTCTCCAAACTCATTAATCGCACTCACAGGTTTTATCTGGCTGAGGAAAGGAAGAAATAATTAAGTTTTGCCTTTTTCTGCGTGTGTCAAAGCTGCAGGGCAACCATAGCATTGTGAAAAGAGAATCTTGGGCCTTTGCTCTGTGACGGCCCTGAGATTGTGGTTTCAGGGGTGGGAGTAGAGTCGGGAGGGAAACCCTGTTCCTACCTGTTCTCCCACCCCATCCCCTAAAAATAAATGGATTGGGGGGTGGGGGGACTGTGAAAGGAAATTTGGGATTTTGGACCACTGTTTTCATCACCTTCTGTGGGTTTTTTTCCCTTGTGAAGAGGCAATCTGGCCCTGAGAGCAGAATTATGACCCTCCAAGTCTAAATCAATGTAACACATGAGTCTTTATCTAGCTTTGAAGAGCCTGTCTTTAGTGGAGTGGGGCATGTTGAATTTCTGCTAGAAACATGAAGACTGTAACGTTATCCAATTACCCTTTCTGCACTGCAGTTCCTTTATAAGGAGTCTTTACTTTTCCAATAACATTGACATCATTTTTTGTACATGGTCTACATTTCTAGAAGGCGTTTGTGGATGTCTAATTTACATAGCTTTCATTTTGCAAGGTGAAAGAAAGTGATGGTTATATTTTCAAGGGTATGCTCTCTTTTGTTCATCCCCATTCTTTCTTTAAATCTTCCTTTTATTTGTTTTTTCCTTTTTTCTTTTCATTTTCATCTGATTTTTCATCATCATGTAGTTAATTCTTTTTTTCAGCTCATGCTCCACTTTGTCTTGTCTATTGCTGTGTGACAGAAAAGCCAGAGACATTCCTTGTCTGGCAGTACACCTCCAGGGACATCTTTTGAACTCTCATAATTTGTATTTATTGCCACCCACTTTGTAAGTTCACAGTTTAATTTGCCAGCAGTGGCAGTGTTAGGCCGACACAGTAAAACAAGATAACGTTAAAATGTCAGAACGAGAGGGGGCATGAATGATGCATTACCCACTGCTAGAACTTGCACTTGTCATGCCTTTCCACCAAAGTGATGTTAACTACCTTTTGAGAGCCTTATCTGACTGGTATTACTCAGAAATAGGATCATTAGTTCACTGCTCTGATTAGGAGGTTGCTATGGTTGATTAACTCTTCTGGAACTGGGCTTACGGTAGAAAACGTTAAATGAATCTCACTGGGTTATACATCTAGAACTAATTTAATAATTATTTGTTGCAATTATTTGTAGTTGTTTACTCGTGTATTTCCATAATATGGGGCTGATCTGATTGAATCAAAGATATAGGAGATATCTTTTAAACCATATTTTTGGGGGTGGATATTTGAAATTGTCTATACTGTTAAGCTCCTCCTCCAGTGTCAAGTACCCTTTGTTTTGTTGTGGTGTGTTTGAAGGGACTGGTTATGCAAATTGCTGTAAAACTCGGAAATACTGCAATTGGATTTTCTAGTTTTGGACAAACTGAATTTTGTACTGATAGTGCTAGGGGAGGCCACAAGCTTCATGCACGCCACTGCTAAAATCAGGCTTTATGTACTTTTCTGGGGTGTGTAGAAAAGTGCTTTGCTTAACAGCACGTGGGGACTTCCAAAAAGATCAACGGGCATGCACCCAAGGAAACACATTGTTTAGTAGCAATCCGGTGCTTACCCCTGAGATGCTTCCAACCAAACTGGATGCAAAATTATTGCTAAAATTGCTTTTTCTTGGATTATTTGCCAAATCTGCAAAATTTAGGAAAAAAACAAGTATAGCAAACATTTCAAATATTAGAAGGTTTGCTGCAGTGACACATCCTGAATCAATGTGGGAATGTATTTTCCAAATGCTGCCTTACCTTGGTTTATTCATTGTAGACACTGCTTCTCAATGACATTATGACCCCAGATACCACAATGCACAGTTAGTTTACTGTGTACTGAAAAAATTGGGATCCCCTCAAAGGGGAGGTAAGGAACGGAACATTAAAAATAACGTCTATTCTAACCCATTGTGTCCATTTGTTGCATAATCCAATGTTAACAATTTAGCTGCTTATTATTTCAGTGCTTTTTAATTTTGCAAAGAGTTTACTCCATGTGCCCACCTGACATGGATAATTCCAAACTGATTTAAAGCAATGGATCAGAAAGAGTTAGATGAATAAATGCTCCACTACCACTATTATGTAATATGGGTCCAACCCAGCTCTCATTGACTTCAGTGGGAGTTGGCTCAGACAGTAATCCAGGGCCAAGTTGTGGACTCCTTACTCATGTGGGTCGTGCTATTGACTTCCACAGAATTATAGCTGGTAGTAAAATGGGCAGAATTTGGACCAAGATTAGTAGTACAAGATGCCCCCCGGGTTACGCAAACCCAATTTACGCAAATCCGCATTTACGGAAAAAGTTCCGTAAGCTAGAAATAGTTTGTTTTTGTTTTTGTTTGGGTTGTTTTGCGTAATGGTCGGGTATACGTTTCTGACTTAAGCAAAATGTGAGTGACGCAAGGCGTTCCGGAACGGAACACTTGCATAAGTCGGGGAGCGTCTGTGAAAACAAAAAAGGTTGGAAGCACCAGTTCAAACCGTTAAGTCACGTTAGTGAGTGGATTTTGACCATTGCTTTGATAAATTGACATAAATATTCCCGTGTTACCAGAAACACTTTTTTATGAAGCAGAACTGAACTATCTGAGGCGGAATTTACAGTTGTCTCCTGCCATTGTACCAGTTGACTGTACATTATTCAGGGAGTTAAGGCCAAATCCTGTCTCTTACTCAATCCTTAGAAAAAAGCGAAGCAATTGCCTAGATTTGGGCCAGGCCTTCATTAGGACTACTCACATGACCACGTCCCTGATTTGCAGTGGGTTTTGATACACGGCTACTACCACCATCATAACTGTGCTATATTTAAAATGTAATCTCTCAGTGGAGTTACAGCTGCTGGTCCGGCTCCAGCTAGGTCCAAACCGCACGCAGAGCAAGCCAGAAGTGTGTGCCTGCAAAGGCGGCATTCAGCTTACTTCCCCCATCCTGGTGGTAGGTTTGCGCAGGCCAGTTGTCCTGTGCCAAGCTGGAGAAGCTTCAGAGGCTGTCCTGACTTACCTGATGTTAAAAAGGCCCCAGGAGTCCAGAACCACAATCCGGGATTGGTGTAGCATAGGTGTATCCTAGCCACACACCCCTCTTCACTGCTACATGAGCAGCAAGCACGTTGTGTGGTGTTAGCGACCCCCACGTTCGCTCTTCACCGCTGGATGATTTGCCTTACACTGGGTGGACCCTTTGGCAACTTAATCTGGTTTTAAGGCCAGATTATTCCAAGAGCTAACTCAGATCAACGTAGTCCAGACTTGCCACTACCTTTCCATGGGTTGCATTGTAGGACCCCCATCCTCAGTTAGTGTAAATCGGCATTGTTCCATTGAGTTCAGTGGAGCTACACCAAATTACACCAGCTGAGGATCCGGCCCTACACTTTTATTGCAAGGAGATCTCCCCTTTACCAGCATTAGCATTTCTTGCCTGCAGAGGCTGGAACTGGGTGTCTGCTTTTGAAGACAGGATCCTCGTTTGGCTTTTTTTTTTTTTTTTTTTTAAAAGGAGTTTCCTTTTGGAAACAGATAAGCCAAACGATCTGAAAGAACCTTTCCTTTTATTAAAATTAAATAAATTGCTGTGACATTTCCCACTTTTATGATGTGTTTTAAATGTGTTTCTTGGGGAAAAAAGGCTTAAGTGCAGAGCCGATCTGTTAGACTGACAAGAAAGACGTGAATTTTTTTCTCATCGTGGCAGAATGTTCTTCAGGGACTGGTGGATTTGTCTGTCCCTACAAAACAATTATTGCATCTGAATTACGATGCTGTTTGACACCTCCTGTTCTATGAGCTGCCTCCACAGTGCATTTTGCCTTGTTGCCCAAATAGTCATGCGTCTCATGTCATGTAAGAAAAAGAGAGAACAAAAAAGAAAGTATCACCAATTTTGCCTACCTTTTTTGCTCTGAGCCAAGGCTTTTGCAGCACCATTAGGATGTAGATTATCATATTTAAAACCTGTGATGACACCATTGTACCCATCTGAATGATTAATCTGCTCATTAAAAGAGTGCCGATGGGCTAGTCTAATTGGAACATGGATCTTCTTAAAGGACGTTGCAGGGTCGGGAATAGGAAATATTACTCATAACATAAAGTAGGGATTAATTATGCTACTAAATACTACTGTGTGAAATTTACATATGGGTCTGGTCATTGGCAAGGGGTTAGCAAAAGTGTAGCATCCCATTTTTATAACCCTAAAGACATAAGCAATAGGTTTCTAGGAAAAAGCATGAATCTTCACCCAGTGTTATTTAAAAGCCAGATGTATAGTCAGATGCTACAGGAAGGGGCAGTAACACAGTTTTGTATCAGTTCATCACAACTGTTTAAACTGAGATGGTTTTCAAAGTGAAAATTGCAGCCGTAGCTTTAGTCCCAGCAATGAGATGGTTGGAACAAAACTTCTTTTTAAAAAATTCTAGCAGCGAATAACGGCACCATGCACCCCTTCCATCTGGCTTGTTGGGGTGCTCCGTGGTGGAATGTGCTATGGCGGGTGCATAAGGTGAGGAAAACAAAACCAAGCATACCTACCCTTTTCTTTGACAGTCACCTCTGATTGTCCCCGGTCAAAAAGCTGCCTCTTTTTTATAGATGGGGTCCGGAGGCGCAGGCTAGATAAGGGACTTGCCCAAAGTCAGAAAGGAAGTCAATGCTGAGCTGGGAATTTGACCTCAGGTTCGTGAGTTCCAGGCTAGTCCCCTGTCCACTAGATGGTCCTTCCTGGTGAAAGTAAAGCTATATTCCAGGGCTCGGCAACCTTTCAGAAGTGGTGTGCCGAGTCTTCATTTATTCACTCTAATTTAAGGTCTCGCGTGCCAGTAATACATTTTAACGTTTTTAGAAGGTCTCTTTCTATAAGTTTATAATATATAACTAAACTATTGTTGTATGTAAAATAAATGAGGGTTTTAAAATGTTTAAGAAGCTTCATTTAAAATTAAATTAAAATGCAGAGCCCCCCGGACCGGTGGCCAGGACCCAGGCAGTGTGAGTGCCACTGAAAATCAACTCGCGTGCCGCCTGTGGCACGCATGCCATAGGTTGCCTACACCTGCTATATTCTAATAAAAGTTGTGACCACTCATGGAAAAGAAAAAATGCAGTTGTCTTGAGTTCTTGTTTGCCAAAACTCACAGGAACATTATCAATGTGGACATATGAGTACATAAGTAGAGTTTCCTTCATGTAACTGAAAAAGGTGTTAAATGTATCTGGGTCATATTCCTTATAGAAAAGCCCCATAGAATCTAATTTAAAAGGGTAACTTTCCCAGAATTCTTTCTGTACCATCTTATGGAATTCTAAAAAATTATTCAATTCTATAGGATGATCCATCAAGGAAAAGCACTATAGAAATCTTACCATTTGCTGTTAAATTCTGTAGCACATTGAGATATTTTGATTAAAGGCCAGCTCCAGCAAGCGCTTACTCACACAAAATCCCAGTGGGACTACTCATCTGAACAAGTACTGTTCATGTGAGTAAGGATATTAATTTAATTAAATATATAAACATTTCTGTTTGCGGAAATGCTGTAGCCGTGTTGGTCCCAGGATATGAGAGAGACAAGGTGGGTGAGCTAATATCTTTTATCGGGCCAACATCTGTTGGGGAAAGAGCTCCGCAGAGCTCTTCTGCAGAGACAAGGCTTGTCTCTTTCACCAACAGAAGTTGGTTCTCACCACCTTGTCTCTCTCAAGCTTTTCTGTGTCATTCATAGCTCTGTTATCTGGTTGCCCTAATGAGTTTATCTAAGAGATGGGTCAACATTATTATCCCAATTTTGCAGATGGGGGAACTGAGGCATGGACAGATTAAGTGACTTGTGCAAGGTTACATGGGAGTCTATGGCAGAACAAGGAAGTGAACTTAGCTCTCCCAAGTCCTTGTCCAGAACCTCAACTACAAGTCCGTCTATCCTTCCTCTCTTGGCTTGAACATCCCAATCCAGCAAAGCACTTAAGTATGTTCACAGTCATTATGGGCTTCAGAGGGAGTACTCATGTCCTTCAAGTTCTGCCCATGGTTAAGTGCTTTATTGGTTGGGGCCTTGATGCTTTCAAGAATTGTTTTGAGGTCCGCTGTTCATTTTAAACCTCTTCCCCTGACTCAATTACACGTTGGTTCTGCCATGGAAAGTCCTGTGTCATGGAAATAGGCTTCGATCTCTCATAGATTACAAGAAGAGGTTTGGCGTCATGTCCATGATAAAAGGCTCTTGATAATTACATGTGGTACGTTCCTAATTTCAAGTCAGCCAGAGGAGAACCTGTCTCCATAAGAGGGACTCATCAGTGCCCAGGTACTCTGGTGATTAGGGCCGTATAAATATACGGAGTAGCTAGCCAGCTAGCGATCCAGCCAGCCAGATGGACAGGATTCACTGAGCAAGAGCCTCAAAAGTTATTGGCTGGCAGCCAGTTGTTATAGACAGTAGGTTGCCTTGAGGGGAGGAGGGGATGTAGAGCTTCTTACTGGCCTCCAAAGTGGGAGCTGATCAAAATGTTGGCTTTGTAATTGCAATCCGCCTCCCCAGCAGCAGAGTTCAGGATCCCCTTGGAAGCTGTGTTTTAATTCCTTAAAGCAACACAGAAGAGCCAGAAGTACTCGTCAATAAAAAACAAGTACCAGAGTTGTGCTTTAAAAATAGGCTTTTGGGATATTGCAAGTTTTTGCTGGCAAAACAATCATCATACGCCAGTGTTTTTCCTGCAAGTAATGAGATCACTTGGACCTGCATGGGAAAAACTGGATGAGCCACTTTTCCAGTAGGTGAAAAAGAAAACACAACGCGTGATTGAGGTAGCAAAGCATGTCCCGGAATATTTAGCCTCGATTGCATATAATAACCTGCTGCTGTGGGCTCCTAAGTGGTAATGTTAAAAGTAAGTGTATTGCTGACGTGTTTGTCAGGGTTTCACTGAGCCCTGATGCGTGTGGTGTTGATTTGTGGCTACGGACAAAGAATTTTTTAATAACGAATGTGTGAGAAAGAGGCGGCATTTATTGATGGGCCGTGTTGTTGACAGTGTTGTTTACATATTTGCAATGACGCCGCCCCTCAAGCTGCTGCAAACTTATCAAATCGCTTCCACTAACTCCCCTGCTACCATCAGCAGTAGTCCAAATCTGTCACAAATGGCAACCTTCAGCGTTTGTTTGAAAAGATGGTTAACGGGGCTGAGCATTTGCAGAGATGCAAGGCATAGGCAAATGAGATTATTGCACCGAATATATGCTCTTCAATGGCTGTCTCATATAAAATACAGAGGCTACTTCTGAAACTCCTTGAATATTTTATTAGTAATGATATTGTCTTGTGCTTTTTTTGGTTTTTGCACAGCTTTTCTTTTCAGGACTCATGTCTGGTGAGTTTTTTTCTTTTTCAAATAATTTTTTTTTTAAAAGAGAGAGGGGAGACTGCCTATCTGTAAAAGAAATAAATGGTATTTCTCCTGTCAGAAAGGAGAATTGCCTTTATTTTTTTTTAATGCTGCGAGGTTAAGAATCTCGCAGGAAAAAATGGCACAATGGAGAATAAATTTTACCCAAGTTAAGTGTGTGTGAGGGTTAAAAAAAAAATAGCGAGTCCTTGATCAGGACCCAATTTAAAGCACGATGTTCAGCTCAGGCCAGACAAAATAGCTTCTGTGGGGCTTTGTGTGACGTGGAAGCCGAGCATAGTATCTTCTGTCAAATTGCCCCCCTTTGGCTTACAAAGTGTCTTAAGTTACGTGAATGGGGAAAGTTTTGAAACAGGCCTTAGAGTTTGACATAATATCTCTCAGCTGGAATCAGTGCTTGTTACAGTGAATAACAGCGTGTTTTTTTTTTTTCATGTCTATAAAAGTGATTGGGTGACTGTTAGTGAATCCATGATGCTCGTGGTCTGTGTGTTTGACCTGGGATCTGAGAATCTCTTGGAGCAGTGGGAAAGGCTTAAAGCAATAATTTAGTTAATCACTAGTGCATAGGCCAAACAGGCTTGCTTTGCCTTGATGTTAATCAGGAAGCAGTCAGATGGAATATATGGGCCAACCTGTTAGAGGACTCAGGTGAAATCAGCTGTCACCATATTAAAAATGACTGCAATCGGTAGGTGTCCTGAACTGTGTGTGATGGGCATGTCATTCGGTAGCTGATCTCTGAATTTAAAGGTGTGGCATCCTAATCAGCACCACAAATTAGAATTGTCTGATTTGCATGGATTAACAAGGGGAGGTCATTGCCTGGAGACAGGTCAGTGATACCACCAGGGATTTGACGAAAAACTTTGATTCTTCTTCCTCCCCCCCACCCCTCCTTTCCATGAAGTAATCATGCTGTTCTATTGTCAAAGGAGCTCCATTACTTATAAAGGGAGACTTGTCATTTAAATTCATCTAAGTTAGGACACCACTGAGCGCTGTCAGATGTCAATCACAATACAGCAGGGAAATGTTTTTCAACAGATTTCTACCTTTCTTTCTCCATAGCACAGAGTAGTGATATAAAGGGCAGGGGGGGAAGGGGCCCTGAATGTACTTCTTAGGGTTAGATTTTGTTTTTCATCTGTAAAGCAGTGTTTTTGAACCTATGTAGTAAAGAGTCATTGTCATTTCTGTCATGGCGAGAAAGGAGAATACAAGAATACTGTTTACAAAAATCTAAAGTTTTTGGTATCTGTGGAGGATTTTTTTTATGGATGGCGAGGCTTGGGTTTTTTGTTCATTCCTCCCCCCCCCCCCCGTTTTGCTAGAAATGTCGCTCGCAAATAAGAGTCTCCTCTGCTGAAGTGGCTTTGAAAATTTTGACTATACAGGGGGTAGCGTGGGCTCGCCCCCTTTCACCAAACCTCTTTCGCCTTTGGGTGGCTGTCTTTACCATTCTGGTTTAAGTCTGGTAGTGATTGAATGTCATCCCTACCTGCCGTGTGTTCAACCCAGTTTCATCGTTGAACACACAACGCCGGTTTCAGCAGACAACCTAAAGATTGCACGAGTCTTCAGGCTGAGCTCAGAGACGTCATCTGTTCTGGGTTAGCGCCCGCTCTTTGGTGTGGGAAGGCTTGGACGACAACCATCCGGAGTGCACAGGGGATAAATGGAGGACTTTGCGCCTCTAGAGATGCGAGACTGGCGCTTTTCGCTAGCACGACGCTCGGTTTTAAAAAGTGAGCGGGGGAGGGCAGAAGCAGACAAAGCTGCTGTAGCTGTGAAAACGAATTTGTAAATCCCTGTGATCACTTAGTTTCAATCTGAGTTTCTCAAAACATGTAAGAACCACAATAAATCATCACCATCATCTACTGCTAAAGGCCTCTAGCTGGGCGGTGACAGGCTCAAGAACCTCTTACGTTAGTCTGTTAAGACCCCATTGCCTCCAGTGACCATGGTATAGGTCAGAGCTTTTTCTCTTGGAAGGGACACCAGACCATGCTGGCGTTTGCCCCTAGGAATGAGGGGGGAGGGATGACCATAAGGCGCCTAGTAATGTTAAGAAAAGAGCAGATGCTGGGCTCACCAGCAGTTTGGTGGCTGAAGATCAACTGCAGGGGAGCTCCTGACAGCTGCTGGGGTGGCTTGTGCCAGTAGGTGTCACCACAGCCAGTCAATGGCAATTTCTAGAAAGCATTGTGTGTTAGATGTGATTCACTGGTAGGCGCTTTTTGCCCTGTCTCCAAGAGTTACTAAATTAAAAACTTTTTTTCCTGGTAAACTGTAAATCTGGAGAGACGCATTAACATAACGGACTGTTCTGAATATTATTTAACCAACTCGATCTTTCCAGGCTGAGCAAAGTGCAGTTGTACTGTAGAGTCCTTTTTGACTAAAATACGCCGAAGTGTTTATTTAGATATGGACGGATTTTAAGCATGCATGCCCCAGGATCAGCCGTGCATTGATCTAAACGTTTACTGAGAACCAGGCAGTTGGACACAGAATGCCCTGAGAAAATGAAGTTTAATCATGTGGAAAACGCTGCCATTTGCATCAGCACAATAATACATAGATAAGTGTACTTTCAGTTCCTCAAACAAAATAAATGGCGTAACTAAATGCTCTATGAAGTTGAACATGATATTATATACAACTCCACTGTAAAGCCATTAGAAAAAATACAATGAAAATCCCCTATTATGCAAAAAGGTACATGCAATAGTTCCTGAGCAAAATGAGATACAGTAAGAGGTGTAACTTTATGGCTCATTTTCTCTCCATTAGCTTCTTGTTTACAGAAATCAGGTGCAGTATCCATCCAAGCGTAACTCTGCTTTGAAATAAGATATCTAGGGCCTGAATCAGCAATGTTCTCAAGTATATATCTAACTTCAAACAGGTGAGTAGTCTCATTGACTCACATCTTAAATTAAGCACATGCTTAACCTGGTAAATCTGGGCCCTAAACTACAATTTTAAGAATTTTAAGCCCCAATCCTTTACTGAACTCGGAGGAGGCACATGAGTGGGAACTTGTTGGACAATCATGGCCTTTTTTTTTTTTTTTTTTTTAAGTACTATCTACTCCGGGCTAGATTCTGATCTTCGACCTCTGTAAACACATTGATACTATCAGTGGGGAGTACCATCTCCATTTAACGTAACAGCATTGAACCAGCAATGGGAAGACCAGTACTGAGTCATAAAACCCAATGATCACTTTTCAAAACATTCTCAAAATACACTTAAGTAGAGGTTTGTTACACAAACATCCAATTAAAGAAAGAATTTGTGATGGATGCAGGAATACACTGCTCACAGACTTACTGTTTACTGCTGCAGTTAACAGATGGATAGGCCAACTGATCCACAGATGTGTGGCTTATAAATATAAACTAACGTCTTACTAGTGATGTATATCTACAAGTGGCAACAAATTACTTTCTATTTAACTCTTGGCTGTAAGCTGGGGTAGATTTGTAATAATACAATAGCTGTCCATAGAACTGGTGAATATTTAACCATTCATTACTTCAGTATAAGTTGGTAACTACTGATCAGAAAAAACCCCGTTCCTTCTGAATATTAGAATGTATTGCTTTAAAGTATTAGTGCCAGACTTTGAAATGTTTGATTTGTACTTTAAAGCACAAGGCTCGAACCTTGTATTTCAAACTGTATTTTTCAGTTGTTTTAAGCTAATTAATTCATATTCCCTCCCCCCAAAAAGCCCATTCTAATTTAGAATAAATAATTTTTGAGGGGGGAGAGAGATGAAGCAAGTTTTAGCCAGAAAATTGAAACCAGTCCTTGTGGCATATAATTATTTCAGCTAATAAAACATAATATCTCTGTTCATTTCAAATAACGCATTGATGAAATGCAGACTGAGGGGATATGCATTCTATTGTTATATTTGCTGTTTAAATAATTTATTTGCAAAAAATCTGAAGGCTGCTTTAGCTGTAATTAATTATTCATTAATGACATGCTAATTGCACAGTACCTTTGAATATTTAACAAAATGCAAAAATAGGCACTGTACTTAAGTTTTTAATGTAAGGAAAAGATTCTTTCCTACACCACCTCTTTTGAGGAAAAAAAAATAGATGGGATAGAGTGAGTGGTAGTAGTGGCCTACTTTCCTTTCACTATCTTCAGTCACTCTTTGTACAGTGGAATATAATGTCCTTATCTAGACTTAACAATTGACAGGGTGGCAATCCCTTGACTTTTGTCCAAATGATTTCTCAACAAAAATGGGTTAATTATCGCTTTCCAGAGCTTTTTGACTAACAAAAGGCCACGGTTCCTTTTCTTCCTTTCTTTCCTATTTACTGTATATGGAACCCTTTGAAATGCGATAGTTTAATCGGCGACACCTTCTAACTGGGGGATTTCTGAGTGCCGGAGCCCTCTGCAGTGAGCTCAGATTGCTGTGTGTGAACATTACCCTGATTAGGAGATATAACCTTTATTATGACAAAGCCATTCTGGACTTTAAAAGTGGGGGTGTGGGGGGAGGGGGAGAAGTGCCCTTCCAAGCCTCTCCATGCATGATAGCAGATTTGGTTATTTTCAGCTAGTATAAGCCAAGCAGCATGCTAACAATGCCCCTTTAATAATCCGTGTCTGAACAAGAGCAGTATTTTGGTAAGCTCGTTAAAAATGTTAATTATTATTACATACCTAGCGACCAATCTTTCTGATTTTCATGTGTATGTGTGTGGGTGAGAGAGAGTTTATAAATAACTTGTTAGTCATTCCTTTACAAATATTTTTAATTTGATTAGTTTTGTTCTATAGTGGCAAAATATAGGGCCATGAGTACCAACCTTTAGAGCCACTGCCCTTGGTTTTGGTCGAGTGTATGATTTCAACCACAGTAAGATAAATTGCATGGGCACTCGTCTGTTTGCCTCTCTGGCTGGTAGTTTATCCTATAGACTGGGCTGTATTCTCGTGCTTAATTAGTTGGTAACTACCATTAACGTTAATAGCACTTAACAATGTGCCTCAGTGAAGCTGAGCATTATTAGGGTGATATGAAATTAGCATATACTATACTTCAAGCTCATGATGAATTTTATAGCTTTGTTACATTATTCCATGGTAAGATGAAGAGAAGAAAAAATCAGAAGTACTTGAATACTAACTTGCTAGTAATTGATGGCCAAGATGGTAGGCTATCAATGCATATCAAGCACATACAAGTTTATGCAGGTAATTTAGGATCACAGTAGATGAACCAAAGATGTTCAGACAAAGTTTTCCTAGCCTGTCCCATTGTTACTATTTGCAATTTTGATTATGTCTAAAATAGTATTTGTTATGCTAGGGGGGCTTCTGACAATACCGGTAAAGTGACAGGAGCTTACCAACTAATTTCAGACATGACAAAACAAAGAGAGATATCAAGACAATCAGAATGGGGCTGAAGGATAGGGCATGACATCAGTGAGATACTGTGGTTACTCAGTGAGGCCTGTGTAGAGAATGATGGAATAAAGGGTCTTTGTTTAAATTAATAAATGAAGTTGTTGGTTAACTTCTCGTAGGCTTCGCAGTAGAAGTAAGTCTTAAGGGGAGGCGATTAAGGAGGAGACGGTAATGACCTTGTGGGCAACCTAAGGAAGCAGGTTCCCAGTGTATGAGATGGTGTGGAAGGAAGTGCAAAGGCAGTCATGGGAGAAGGGGACAATGGGGTGTGCAGGTTAGCATCATGGGCGTAAGGGGGGGTGTACTAGAGACAGGTAGAATCTCCTGAGCTGGATTTATTTGGACATTGACAGTGATGTAACTTACTTGTTAATGTAAACTGGTCAAAAACCAGGTCAGAGTTGGACTTGTACAGGCCTGGCATTCAGTGAATGTGCAAAGCTAATGCAGGATCTCGCGGGATAGTAGCACGAGGAGCAAGTGACTGGAGGGTGAAGATAAAGCAGATCCAAACACATACACTTTAACTCATGCCTGCGCCGTCCCCGATGCGCTCAGGGCCAAATCCAGCCCTGGTGTAAGTGAGCACAACTTCTAGTGCCAAGGGAGTGACTTTTGGTGGAAAGAGCTGGACTCATTTATGCCAGGGCTGAATTTAATCACCACCAAATACCACGTCAGAGTAAATTGCCCTTGCTTTTCACTCCCAGACCTGTGCAAACTCCTTTGCTTTGCCACTTCAACCCACTTGCTCCTGTGGCTGAATGCACTGCGCCAGATGTGTAACTTACAGCACTGCTTGCATCACTGTTGAATTTGGCTCTGTGGCATGTCCCACTGTCATTCCTAAGGCAAGGGAACAAACTGTATGTCGATTACATGAGCATACAGGCGAGCGGAATTCGGTCTCCCTTAGTCCGTAAGGACACCTCTGTTGCAAATGTGACTTTTAACATAGTGTGGCAATTAAATGCCAGGCTCCTGCCTGTAATTAAGAGTTTAGATTATGAATTAATATTTGAGAGTTTTCCTGGCATTAAATATAATAAACTAAATAGGAGGAAGCGGCTGAAAATGAGGAAAAAAGGTCCTATTGAAACATATTCAGACATGACATTTCCTTATGTCGATAGCCATCAAGAGCTTTGCTTCACCATCCATGAAGACAAGAATGTCACATGTCAATCAAAGGGAGAGTCGCCAACAATGGATCAAGAATGAATGAAACAAAGTAATGTCTGCCTGGCTTTGGAAAAACACAGGCTGCTTTTTGGTGGTATAGTATTAATAAGGCCCACGTTCAGGCACAAGGCATACAGGTGGTGGGGATTAAAAATGATATTGCCTCGTTTCTTTTTAAAGTTCTATTCTCCAGTGGGGAGGCGTTATAAAAATAAGGCATTATGAGCCATCATAGCAAGACCCAGATTTTTAAGTCATTTTAAACTTTCTTCTTTTGTTATTTACAATCACACTCTCTCACCTCTGTATCAGTCAGATTTTCTTTTACAAAAGATGCATACTTCCTGCTAAATGACAAAGGAGTGGTTTGCTCACAGTCTTCCAGTTTTATTGTGAGTCTTACAGTATTTGATGCATTTCTGAAGTCCCAGCTCTTGGAGTCAGGTGACTACGTGAGACAGTCAACTTTCATTTTTGAGAAAAATAAGTATGTAGCCCTCATGATTTCAGAGAAATGCTTGAAAATGTGACTTCCCCTAAAGGCTCAGAAATCAAATGGTGTCTAAATAGAGCCCAAAAGTTATTTTTAAAATTTAATGATTTTTAACCCAGTCTTTAATTGTGGGGGTCTGACTCATGACATAACTATTATTCTGTTACTTTTAAAGTTGAGAGAGAAGCTTGCAAACACAATTAGTCTCACACACACAAAAAGTTGTATCTGGCACTTTTGTTTTCCTCCAGATGTCCTCATCTTTGTTTGCCAATGTCTCTTTGGTACCATGATGCACGGGCTAGAAAGCCATGCTTCAGGTGCAGGCCCAGCGATATAGCATAAAGAAGGGCTTTTACCTCCTTGCTTCATGACATGCTGCCTTTGTGTATCCAGCCCCAACTGGTGCTGGTCTTCTCTGCAGCCATATCACATATTTAATTTAGTGTACATTAGCAGTATGATGGTCTATGATTTTCTAGACATCCTTACTATGACCAGATGGAAACACTGGCCACACCTGTGAATCTTTATTCAGATAATGCCTTGATCCCTAGCACGTAGGACGTATTAAGGGACTTCTTGTCCAATATTACAATGCCTGCTACTTCTGGAGCAGTGCTTCTCATAGTATTTTCACTTTCATGTCCAGCTTAGTAGCATCTTTTGGAGCTGTTGCAAACACAGATCAGGCACCTCTCAAAAAGGGTGTGGAGATGAATTGGCACAGGGCAAATGCTTAGCATTGGGGATTCATGGTAAGCCTTTTCAGTGAATGGCATCTATTCTCCCTTCTGTGTATGCATGTGGCTTGCATCTGAAGCCGGTGGTGGTGAGGGGGGGGGGGTGGACAGAGAGATGTTTATTCACTGAGGGGAGAATAGGGTCAGTGCTGATTGAATCTGTTTGGCCATGTGGGGATGGATCCAGTACCATGAGCACATTCATGCTTGAAGTCAGCTACAAATAATTGAACTGCTTCCTCGAACTTGGAGTTTGGACACCCCCGTGACTCTGCCTGTAATGGTGCTTTCCTGATTTCGGTGAACAACCAGTGTGTCGTTTTTCTTGTAGAATCTGAATGTACCTGCAATCATCTGAGAAACAAAAAACAATGGGGATTTTCCTTGATTGACCTCTCATGTTCTGATCCTGCCACCTCCATGGCTTATGGTTGCATGGTGTGTGGGTGAAGAGAAAGCCACAGAGAACCTGCCTCCTATGTGTGCTGCAGTGAAATGCTCTGCACTGCTGGTCTTCATGGCAGAATCTAAATGTTGACCTCCCAGGTGTCCGTATCCCAGTGCTCTTTGTCTCTTCTAGGTGCTTTCCTTAGGAACCAGAAATCAAGTTTAGTTTGGTCTTTTAAATTTCAAAAAGGAGAAAGGCATGTTCTGGATTCTTGAATGGGAAGATGCATGTGATTTCAGGTAGAATTTAGATGCCTCAAGTGGACAGTTTTCAGAAAGAAGCTAAAGCCTGCTTCAAAAAGGTATAATTTAGGCAAACCAACCTTTTGACCTTCTAACTTTGAACTGACAAGATTGCTTGTTCAGTGCATCTGTTTTGGTCTGTAATTATAGTCCTCTGCAGTGATGATGATGACATTTCTATAGCAGAATAAACCATGTTTTGAGGCTAACTTTCCCAAGGGGAATGTATCTCTTAATTTTTTTCTTCGTTTTGTCAAAGAAACCAAAACCTAATATCCCATCTGGAAACCAGAAGCCAGGAAGAAAGAGTTAAAGTGTCAAGTGCTGAAAGTATATGGATGTCAATGGGAAGTACTGTATAATGGGGTTACTTTAAAATGGCAAATAGTCCCAGAACTTATTGAATGAAAAAGGGCAAATGTCACAGAGCCTGATGGAAAAATAAAGATAAGGTTAGGGGTCATGTGACCCAGATACATCCCCAGCCATCCAACTGAAGAGTGGACCCAACCAGCGTCCTGCACCTCTCCCTGCCTTTAGGTCTGTATGGACAAAGCAATGATTTATGGCTCACTCTGTGTGTGTGTATGTGTGTGTGTGTGTGTGTGTATGTGTGTGTGTGTATTGTTTACTAGGGATTTCTGATTCTCTGGTTCCAACTGTAAAGCAAAAATCTTTTCATGCCTTACAAATAAACTAAGATCACGGATGGTGTCCCTCTAAACATTATTTCTAAAATCATTTTGGGGCCTATTTAATCCTCGTCCCAGACTCAATTCTGCTCCATTGAAATGAATAGGAGTTATGAACGAGTAATAACTGAAGGAAATGCAAAGGCCTTTAGCTCTGAGCCACAAATCGTGTTCTGGCAGCACAGAACGTGTCCCCACAATACCAGTATGGAAGGGACGCTCTGCTCTGGGATCTCCCCATTCCTCCATCGAAGCAGGGATTGGCCACATTGCCCCCTCCTTTCCCCATGGGGCAAGGACTGGGCAGACTGGTGCAAAGAGTGGATGGTTTTGTATTGAGCAGGGCTGGGGCATTCATATTGTTCCCCCTCCAGCCACACAGAGGTTACATAGGAAAGCAATACAGTCTTCTGGTTTGGCATTTCCAGGATAAGGTTTATGCGCCGCCTGATGCATTTCATGTAGTTACCAATAAACCATAGAAAAGTGCCCAAGGGATGGTTACTAGATGGTCGATTTTCTTTGTCAAGGTTTTTTTGGATAAGAAATGGGGTTTGGATTGATTTGGCAGTGCTTTTTAAATTTTTCCCCATGGAAATGAAATGAAAAAATGTGACCGAATGTGATTGAAACTGGAAAAAATTCCACCCCTCCTCCTTCCCTAGGGGAGGGGGAAAGGGACCACTCAAAACACCCCCTTCAAACCTAGAACCCCACATTTTTCATGTCAATTCAGATCTAAACAAAATGAAATTTTACATTTTGTTTTGATGAAAAATCCAAAATTTCCATGAAATTAAAAAAAAAAAGTTCATGGAAAACCCTGGCATTTTTTGGCTACTCCCAGTATTTATACAAACCCTGTTCTTTATTTTCCAGCATGTAGGAGCAGAAGTTGATATTTTGACCTTTTCCCAAGTGTCCTACGCTATATTTTGAACGAAGCTGAATATCAATTCATTTTTCCTGTTGAAAAACTTAAAAATAAAGTAAATGTAAATCCTTCTCATGCCCCCTGAACATGTTCATCTTAGAAATAGGTGGTCTGCACTTTATGGTGAATGCCGTTATTTGAAATAAACATAAAATGTAAGTGTTGATTTTTGGCATTTAGAAATGTGATAGTCAAGAAATGAAATTTAAACATCATAAATGGAATGGGACAGACTTGTGTACATGAGTGTACCTGCACAGGAGTCTGGTGAGATTTGCCCATATATATTGGCTGAGAATCTGGACCGATGTGCCTTGTGCGTTTTGGACAGCAAACTTGGAAACACTTCGGCATGAGAGTAGATCCATTCAATGGGACATGCCCACATGTGTAAAGTTACTCCTCTGCCCTAGTGTTTGCAGGACTGGGGCCTTTATTCAGTAAACTAATAATAGGGGCCTGCCACTGCAGAGGTAAGCCCAAGGAGGAAGGGCAGGCTTAGCCTGTCGTAGCCCTGATGTGTGGATTTGTAGTATTAATTGTTAGTGAGTATTCACTTAACCACTGGCCACTTGTGCAGATGTTCATAGACCCTGAATACTGCACTCGTTTTAGTAGGAATTAATATTCACGATTCACTATTCATTGTGTATTATACTGTTCTTTAAAATGTTTGCTATCCAATCAAGGAACAGAAACAGCACCACAGGGCTTAGGTGAGCAATCATATGATACTAGTACAAACAGTTTGCAAATATCATACAGGCTGAAAATTATTTGTCCAAACTGTTTGGTTACAGATAATGGATTCATTCAGAGGAAATCAGGATCTGTTTTCAAATTATTTGCTAACCAGAAAATAAGGGCGACTGTCATCATGAATAAATAGACTGGCCAGCTAGTAAAACCAAAAACAAAGAAAACTTAAAAATAAAGCTAACGTTTCCCTTTGTTTTTAAGGTATAGTTTTAGATGCATGTTCATTTGTGGAGACAGACTAAAAGAAATGTGCAACAGACACACCTGACTCACTTGCATTTTGTATTTCTAACACTCAAAAGTACAATGCTTATGGTAATGAATTTTATCTATTACAAGGGAAAACAATCACCTTTGATGACATTATAGAATAAACACATTTAACAGCATGCTGAATTGCTGAAGTATCATTTTCAACGACCTCATTAGTGTCACTTAATTAAAACTTCCTGCTCTTGACTTTGATGCTGGTGCAGGCAAAAACACAGGGGGAATTGAACAAACAACTAAAAAGGGAGGGGGCATCTTCTAGTGATAAATAGCAGTAGTTGCTAATGAAACCAAATTATGTCCCGTTTTCCTGCAACTCCGATAAAATAATATGAAACGCACAGCAACTTTGCATCAAACAAATTAATCAGCCGTCAGCAGATTTGCCTGATAATAATCTCCTGCCCTTATTGATCATTTTAAAAAAGTTTTTTTTCCTGTACACAAGCATTAGGTTGGTGATAATTAAAGCTTCAGCTTCAGAAATGCCATAATAACCGTTAATTAGCAGGATGCTATTTTCAACATAATTTGCTAATTAGGCAGGGAGCTTATATAGTGTATGTACCTAATTACGAAAGGGTCTTGCGCTGTAGACTCATGTGACTGGGGTGTAAATGACACCATGGGGGGGGGGCTCTGGCAGGTTTTAATTATTTATTTTTAAGTATATTGTATTCAGAAACATTTAGCCAATTTAATTGTATGGAGCAACTGCTTCTTTTTTTTCAACTGGCTCACTTCTGCCTGATGGTTGGCGTATCCCTACAATGAATAAATACCAGGGGGTCAAATTGTCTGCTGGCTAAACTCTGTTGATTTCAATGGAATTAGGCCAGTAGGGAGTTTGGCCCAATCCATCCTTTCATGTGGGCTTTGTGCTGGGCAGAAGACGGGGTTTTAAGATTATTTTGATTGTTTCTGAGTTTGTAAGTTCAGCCTGGAAATTGTGTACATGGTGCTCGGATGGAATTAATCTCTATTTGTCTGTCAGATGCAGTTCAGGCTCAGTCCAGGACCCTGCAAATCTGCCCCTGCTGCATGACCGCAGTCTTGTGATTTCTCTACCGTGCAGCCATTGATAACACCTCGAACACACCTCTCTCTGGCTCACTTAACCATGTTTGGATGCCAGGCATAACTTTTTTTTTTTTTTTAAAGGGACATTCATTTAATTTATTTGCAAGACGAAAACTTGACTAAGATCGATCTATTGTATCTATAAAAATTAAGAAAAAGAAGTTATAAAATGTAGATGAAGTAACATGCAAAATACAAATTATGGCCATAATCCTGCAAAGACCTAGATGCTTAAAGTTAAGTATGTGCTGAGTAGGCCCATTGATTTCAGTGGAGCTACTCATGTGCTTAAAATTAAACCCATGCTTAAGAATTTTCAGGATCAAGGCATATATAGTGTGTGTGTGTGTGTGTGTGTGTGTGTGTGTGTGTGTGTGTGTGTGTGTGTGTGTGTGTAAATTATAAATACTTGTGCGTTTGTGGACATAGAGTTTAAATTTAGCTTTTCACCTTTGCAAAAGTAAAATGGTGCTGTCGTCTGCAGACACACATGCTGGCTTTCTGGATCACAATAATTGATTTATTTTAACTGTTTTACCTTGTTTCAAATAAAACTGTATTTCTCTTTTCCCTTTTTAAAAGAAATGAAAACTTAATTCAATAATAAATGAGCTCCAGCTTAGCCTAAGAGTCACTTAACTTAAATCTTTTTGTAGAGGTTCCCACTTAAACAGCTTGAAAGACAGTAAATCATGTTGGGGAACGGACATCCCGGTTTCATTGCCACGCTGTGGAGCTCGGAATTAATGGCCATCTCTTTAGAATGTATGGATGTGCCTTCCAGCTGCTGGGCTTGACAGTGTTATTGCTCAATTAATGGGATTTTGATGTAATTGTAGATCGGAAACATAGCGCCTAAAAATGATATTTTTTCCATAAGAATTGCATTTTATCATCCAGCTGTGGGGATGAATATGCTACATAATGGGGCTTCTATCGGTTTTTATTTTCTGATAACTTATTTATATTGGGTAGTTGCTGCCAACTGCAACTGCTCAAAGGCCTGCAAGAGATACACAACTATGTTTATAAGGGTTGCCCTGCCTGCTTATGGCTCATATGATAACTAATCTCTCTGTCTCATGGGACAGGATTCAGGAGAGACACTGGGGAATCTTCCTCCTGAACGTGGTGGGAACAGGAAAATTGTGGAGGTGCCGTCCTTGAGGTCTAGGGGTAGGCTCTAGCTATATCTAATGCATTCACTCGCTGCTGGTTGTGGAAAAGCGTTCCTTCCCTTTGAGCCCTAAAGGGGTGGAATTAGATTATCATTATTTTAAAGCATGCACAGCAAAGAGATGGACAAGGAAGCTGCGGAATGGTTTATTGCAGTAAGATTACATGGGGATAAAGCATGTTATCCCTTCTAGGTCCATACAGCACTCAGTGTGATGCAGCCCCTCTGCACGCTACCACAATATCTATGTTTACCTCTAATAATCTCAGAGTGGTGGGTTTGTAGGACTCCCCATCTCTGTGCACTCAGAGGACGGTTACAGTAAGCATCAAGGCAAGGTTGGTTCCGGGATACCCTTATTGTATGGACTGCAGAAATAAGGTGAAATGTATGATTGAATTTCTTAAATAACACCTGGAATAAAGCATATGCACATACAGAATAGTCATAGGTAGATGAATAAATAAAAGCCCTACCCAGAACTACCAGAATAAAGATAGTAAAGAGCATAACAGGTTTCCAAAAGGAATTATATAAAATTCACACTTCAATATGGGTCACCTCTCTTCTCCAGCATCGTTAGGTGATCTCAGAGTTGATCAGTTAGGTTCACTATTAATGAAGCCTGCTGTTTGATTACAAAGACTGTTTCAGATTACTAGTGTCCTGTCTAATTCCAATGCCAAGAACATGCCAAGAAAGGCCATACTGGGTCAGACCAATGGTCCGTCTAGCCAAGGATCCTGTCTTCCGACAGTGGCCAGTGCCTGATGCTTCAGAGGGAATCAACAGAACAGGGCAATTATTGAGTGATCCATCCCCTGTCATCCAGCCCCCGCTTCTGGCAGTTAGAGGTTTAGGGACATCCAGAGCATGGGGTTGCATCTCTGACCATCTTGGCTAATAGCCATTGATGGACCTATCCTCTATGAACTTATCTCATTCTTTTATGAACTCAGTTGTACTTTTAGCCTTCACAACATCCCCTGGCAATGAGTTCCACAGGTTGACTGGGCATTGTGTATAGTACTTCCTTTGGTTTGTTTTAAACCTGCTGCCTATTTATTTCATTGGGTGATGCCTGGTTCTTGTGTTGTATGAGGGGTAACTAACACTCAAGTCTCCATATTGAATTTATTAAACAATAGATTGAACTGCGATTGGCCTAGCCACATGATGAACAACAACAGAGGCCAAACCAAACAGTTTCCCCTCTTTACCCGTTTCTCTGCACTTTGATTGGTTACGGGTGTCTAATTTGCATAATCACAAAAATATCATTTCTTTATAACTGCACTGTATGGAATCTCAGTATTCTGATTGCACAGCTGTTGTTTTGCAAATCAGAGTGTGGCAATTTGCCTAATACCTGTGCAGTTACTTTTCAATAACTGTGGTGTAATTATGCAGATCTCTTTACTCTGATTGGCTACTCTAATGCCTCTGCTCCTATTGGCTCTGGTGCTTGGAATTTTCAAACTATTGTCTGTTAAAAATGTTCTAGTGGCATTGGCTTCTCTCTCTCTCTTCAGCAGAGGCAGAAAACCCCTAAAATAGTTACTAGGAGCCAGATTTTTAAAGGTATATAGTCGCCTAAAGATGGAGATGGCACTTAGTGGGGTTTTCACAGGCGCCTTGAATTTAGTTAGTTTCTGTGTTTACCTTGTATGGGCCTGTGTCAATCTGAGTTTTTACTATTGATCTCAGCGGGAGGAGGAGTTTTCCCTGTTTTTTTTTATGTGGATCTTTCACACAGCAAAGTGTGTAAGGATGGGAGGGGAATCATGTAAAAAACTCCAAGAAGATGTGACTATAAAACTTCAAAAAGTGGCAGGAGAGTGGGGTCGTGCAGTTGTAAATCCTGAAACCTCATTTAATATATATATATTTTAAACTGACTATGTCCTTTTATTACCTCAGTAGTACACAGTAAATTAATTTTGATGCATAATATTTACTAATATCCCAAAGCCAAGACATTTAGCACGTGGTGGTGTCCACCAACCAGTACATTTATTAAAAGTTAACACTAACTTTTAGTCAGTATTAAAAATATTAAATTTCAGCATGATTTTTTTGGGTGGACCCTGTTGAGGCCAAATGGACTCAGAACGGGCATAGGGCTCTGTGGATATGGATCCTGGTGCCAGATTTGGGGTCTGAGTTTCTAAGAGTCTAATTTTTTGTCTATAAATACTGCAGCATTATATAAACATTAGTCATCTTGGTCACTGAGGTTACTAAAATGTTGACAGATGATGAAATCTAGGTTTTTATTGTTTTATGATAGATCTCTTACATAAATTAACTGATTTTGTTAAAAACGTGACCCCGGACGTGTAAATGACTGACTGTATTTAGATTTTTTTCCCTATCCTAAACTAATAAAGATACAAAATGCTGTAGGTGAAATAAATATTAAGTGTAATGAGTATGTGTAGCCACTAGATGGCAGTGCTATGTGGTATTGAGGTTTGTGGATGATGTAATTGGTGACTGAGGGTGACAGGAACTTCCTGTTGGGGTTCTAGATTAGACACCATGCTTTCACACGTGCGGTATCTTGTGTAATCCATGTCGGATCTATTGCACCCGAACAGATCAAAATCATTTGCTAAGAAAATATTCATGTAGAAATATTTCTTGCTCCTTTCTCATTCTTAGGACAATTCCTTCTCTCTCACACTGGTGTCAATCCGGAATGACTCCATTGACGTCACCAATTCACTCCAGTGTCACTAAAAGAAGAATTTGCATTTTCAAGATGATGCTGCCTCATGCTTTCATAAACCAGAATCTCTGAGCCACAGACTTGCTTTGCTTGGTAGGTTCACGCTCAGTGGTAAAGCCCGTGGGTAGATGGACTGTGTGTAAGATGGTCAGTGCTGCTCCCTCTAATGGCTGAAAGGAAAGGAAGTGAATTTAAATGATGTGCATGTTCCTTGCTCATTGGTTGTGCAGGGACAAAGGAAGGTGACTAACAAAAACCAAAGCAGGTTAGATGGCCTAATCTCATCAGAGCTTCATTAAGTGAATGTACTGAACAGACCTGTTCAAATATTAATTCACACACCATGGCAAGATGAATACAACCAGAAGGGATGAAGGAATTAAATGCAAACAGCTACACTGATGTGCAGTTGCTGTTGAGAGTCTGGGGCTGGCTTGATTTCCAATATAAATTAGAGCAGTTACAGGCTTGTTCTAAACGATGTCCCTCTGACTCTGGCTCTAAGGGACCATCCCGGTAGCTGAGAATAGCCAGTGTCGATACTTTCTAGCGGTGTCTCTTATGCTGGCTTGGAATTCCCAGCTGGCCAGATCCATTGCCTTTCTGGCCCCATTACATTGGCAGTGTATCACAAAGGGGCCACCTGGGAAGTGAGAATTGAACCTATCATAAGCTCTTCTATGGTGACTTCGAGTCATTCTTCTTTTATTGTTTTCCTACTGCAAATTAGAGGTTGTTCAGATTGTGAAAGTATTTGTCTGCCCTTTGAGTATGGAGGGCACATACCAGTAGAGTCCAGCGTTGTCAGGACATCACTGCAAGCCAAATCTCCTGAGTTAAAATCCCAGGTTTGGCTCCTTGGTTGTCCAAACAAATCACAAAACTCCTTGGCCGCAGTTTTTACATCTGTAAAATGGGGTGAGAATCCCAAATTTAAAGGAATGTTGTGAATGTTAATAAATGTTTCAGTGTCTCAAAGATGAAAAATATTGCATGAGGGTTTTATTACTAACCGCAAAGCATTTGTGTTATCAGCATGTCAAAAAAAGTGAAATATTTTTAACTGATTAAAAACCCCATTTTTTTTCATTCTGAGAGACTTCATAATTGCCTAGCTGGATTTTCTTTAAACTTTCTATTAAAGTGTCCTTTAGAGTGAACATAAGTATGCAAAATTTGAGCTCAGAAGTCATTTTGGGGAAAGTTATAACTCACTGAAAATAGGGGCTAAGAATGAGAGCTGTGTTAGGCCTAGATTACACAGTACGATAGCTAGTTATATATCATAGCTTTTCATTCTTTGGCTTTTAGCAATTTGCATAGAACGACAAGAAAAAAATGATGCCTCGAGATATTCAGAACTAAATAATGGACCATCAACCTAGAAGTAGATCATCCCCATAATACCTTGAAGAAGCAGTCCATGTAGGTTTTTTTATCAGGTTTTTTTTATCACATTCTATGAACACATCCCACGTTTACCTCGTGTTTCTCTACCTTCCATTGTAATGGGTTACTGTACACAGTGTGAAGTGTGGATTAATCTTTCGAGATCTTTATTCATTCTCACGGCAGCGTATGAGTCTCTGCAGTGTTTTAAGATCTGTTTTTGTCTTTGACTGTTTCTTTGAAGGACTTGGAAGCTCCTGTTTTTCATTGTTAGATAACGTTGGTCATTACTAACTCACTTTCCTGGTTGTGGGCTTGGAATATCAAACTGAGCTGTGTGTCAGTTTCCACAACACACTGAAGAGATTATCAATTTTCTGTAAAAGTCTATTTTAAAAAATTGACAAGGAACTGGACGGAAACTCGTTTTTGGGGGGAATTACAACAAAGAGTTGATTGTGACCTCCCGTGCTCTGTAGTGTCAAGGACAGATGGGAAGATGGTGTGAATCAATATATGTCAACTGCACAGATGGTACAGTCATGCAATGTCCATAACCTGATCTCCTATCCCCTGAAACAGAAATTAGTAATCCCTTCGTTATAGGCAATGGCTGCCAACCAGCTGAAAGATCAGAGTGCGACTTAGGTTGGAATTCTCCACGAGGTATTTGAAACAAGCTTGATAGTTGTTTTAAAAAGGGGTTGGGAATACATTCTGGACTGTTGTCTATGGGCATGTGTCACAAGGTCCACTCGCTGATGGTGGAGCCTCCTTCTGGCCATCCTGGGGATTAGCTCTGCTCAGGCATTGCGTGCTTCTCTTGCGGTGTCTCTCCTGCCATCCTCTCATCCTGCGGACCCCTCTCGCTCCAGGAACCGCAACCTCCTTTTCATTACTTGGCCCTCTGGTTCCTCCTTCTGTGGAGTGTGTGTGTGTGTGTGTGTGTGTGTGTGTGTGTGTGTGTATAACAAAGTCTTTCTGGATCAAATCAGGCAGTCCATCTTCTCTGCCTGGTTTGTGCTGCGTCCCCAGTGGCTGGTAGGGGAACCTGGGCACGCCCTCGACTCTGGGTTCCAGCTCAGGGGCCCTCTGGTCAGCAGCTAAGGCCTACACTGTCCTACCTTGCTGCTTTCCCCCTGAGCCTTCTCCTACCTTCCTGGCTTCCCCGCTCTCTGGGTTTGCCAGCCTCCCAACTCTCTCCTCTCAGAGAGTAAATATGGACTACCGCCTAGCCCCTAATGCACCTCCCTTCCCCCAGACACCTTCCTTGCAGGCTGCTCTGTTGCCAGCTTCCTGGCTTCTATCGGGCCCAGCTGAGCCTTGAATCCCTGCTCCCTGTTTCTTTCTTCAGGTGCAACCTGGGCAGTTAACTGGTCCTTTAGCCATATTAACTCTTCCAGGCCTTGTGTGGGGTGAACACTCCATTACAGCAGGGAAGGCCTTAAACCTAGTGAAAAAGCTGGGGTCCTATTATTCTAGAAGGGGACAGGCCATTGATAGGAATGTGAGCAGACTGTTCAGTCCACAGAGCCCCGTTCCATGGTGCTAGGGTGACCAGATGTTCCGATTTTATGGGTTTACATAGGAATCTCTGTTTCTATTATTTTTTTTAAAAAAAGGTTCTACCTCCAATGGCTTGAAAACATCAACCCTAAATGCGCAAAAGCCATATGGTAAACAAAAAGAACCCCAAATGTATCATTTCTAAGCCAATCTCCTGATTTGGGGAGGCCGGACTTATGCTTTTGAACCCTCAGAGTTAGCAATGTTGTGACCCTCTTTCTGCTGGGTATACTGCCCACTAGTGTCTGTGAGTGGGGAATCAACGGCCTCCTCTGCGCCATTCTGCATGGAACTCTTGAAATATAGATTGTCAGGGTCGCTCTATTCCCATGGGAGAGGGTTGGCTCATCCTTGCCACTTTTCTGAACAGCAAACAATTCTTAGTTTTAAAGGCTACTCTTAGAAGGAGACTATGTAATATAATCAGCTACTGCAACCCACCAAAACAAGTATTGGCATGCCTGCACAAGCGCCAGCCAGGCATGATGAATTCAGTATTCCTCCCATGGACTAATTAATGCACTATAACATATCCCAGTGCAATTTGCAAGTCACAGATTGCATTAGGTGATACAAATGACTCATTTGTGAACCTGAAGGATGACCTTTGGCAGGACTAACTTCTGACCTCAGAAATATTAAAGAAAGGTTATTTCACCTTGCCATTGTCTCCAAATGCCAAAATAGCCCAATTAAAAACCTTGACATGGAACTATAGGAGCAGATGTGAGTCCTAAAGGGCATTAATTATTTTCAGTGTCAGCTGGTTGTATAACTGAGGCCAAATGAGAGTTTGGAAAGCTATTAAGCCCCTGTCTTACATGCATTGGGTCTAAGGTTTGAATTCAAAATTAGGTGTATGGTTTCATTTCATTTGGGTAGGCTACACTGAGTTAAAGTGCTGGTTGTCCTAGCAAGAGACGTGAGCTACCTTTTTATATAGTTACTGTAAGAAGATCTTTAAAATATACCCCCTCGGTAATAGCAATCTATTTTAGTGTCTGTATTTATGATGAAATAATCATTAGTCGCCATGCTGAGAGGTCAGAATCCCATGCATATGTTCAGCATTGTTTCCCTGTATGCTGTTTCTACCCTCCTTCCATGACTGAGTGCCAGTGATCTTGTTGTGCCATGTGCTTGCTTTCTGTTTTTTTCCAAATGTGGTGACAGATGAAGATATTGTACCAAAACTCAGTTCCCATATGGCTAATTTCTTCATTTGTTTTAACAACACACAGATTTAAACAAATGAAAACACAAAGACTTGAGTAATCTTGGCATTCTTTCTGCTGCTCTGTAATTTCTTCCTCCAGGTGGGTTTTTATTGACACATACTGAAATGCCTTGATGTGTCTTAAAAAAGAAACTAGTCAGACCGTAATTCGCTCAAAGACTTTCATTTGATTGGGGCAACATCTTATGTAATGCTCACCCTATTTCTCCTTTCCCCTCTCTTTAAAACCACAGTGGTTTTAAAATCACACATTTTCTCAGAGGAGATGAGCAAAAGACATGTGAAAAATTATTCAAGCAGTACGAGTAAGAAGTGTTGTATTCAGGTCTAACTGAGAGGGGTTTATATGCCTAAAATCTGTCTTGGAGTCTTTTTTTTTTTTAATTTCCTCCCTGCCACCTGTTCTCCCTTTTTTCCAGTCACAAAGAAGGGCAAATGACAATGGATCTTGGATACCACGGTAATAAGCATGGAAAAAAAATAGATAGATTGAGTTTGATAAAATGGTTTCTGCTACTATCCAAGGGAAAGATTTCCAAACTTCAGTTACTTCCCGAAAGATATTTTTTCTCATCTGCCACGGACTCTTTGTTCCCAATGTGACTCTAAATCTCTCTAAGTCTCATGCTGTATTTTATTTATCATGCTGGTGGTTTCTGAAGTATTGCATAAAGGCACCTTCTGCCCATCACAGCTTCTTCAATAACCTCTCTGATGCTGGTTATTAATTGTCCCGAGAGATTTCCGTCGCAGGCTCACCATCTGACCCCACCTCTTCCTTCCCCATTAGAAACAAGGGCTTTGTCGCTCCGGCGCTCCCACACTGCGTAAATCTTAGGAGGGAGATGATGCTACAGAATTTGGGTTATGCTTTTGCTAAAGTATTGCGTTGTCATGGATATGGTCTTCATTTTGTTCCTGGAGTCATGTGATGTAGTGAACTTTCAATGTAATGTATCAGAAATATAAAATAAAGGCTTATTTTCCTAATTTTAGTTTGGTTAGTGCCTATTTGATCCAAATTAGCCTGCTAATTAAAATCTTCTCAAACCCAGATATCTAAGGACAGTGGCTCTGTTGCTCTTAGGCTGGTGGGCATGCAGGGGAAGGGGCAGATGAGTCTTGTGGTTTCGTCACAGGATTTGGAACGATGATCTGGGTTGTATTGCTGTCTCTGACACAGACTTACGGTAACTTGGGGTGTCTCAGTTAGTTCCTTAAATTGGGGTAATAACGCTTTGAGATGATAACAGTTAAAATGGGGGTAAGTGCTTTAAGATCCAAGGATGGACAGTCCAAAGTAGAAGTGTCGTGAGGTCTGGCAGACAAATGACAAAAACACTAGTCCCCAGATTGTCAGAGAATGAGTCTCCCACCAATACAATCAGAGCAGAAGTTTTGCAAAAATTGGAAAAGAAAAGTAATGGGAAAGCAAAATTATCAAATTGCAAACTGTTTCTATTGGTTTCTGTAGAGTCAAGTCAATGGCATTCCTGTCACCTTTCTCATATTTACGTGCGCTTCTGCTTAGCTATCATTTCCATGCACTTGTAAACTGGGATCTCACTCTCTGCAAAACGTACTACTTTGATTTGGCTTTACCACAGCCACAATGGGACCAGCAAGATAGATGAGAGAAAAGAAGGAAAGTGAAGGGAGAAGAAGAGAGGAGGAGGAAAACCTCTGTTGTTCTATTGATTAAAAACTGTTCTGATTGCGTCAGGGGAAGCAGGGAAGAAATTGGTCCATTGGCAAATTATGGCATGGTTTTCTCTGTGGGGTCTTTGGCTAACTAAGGTCAGAGGTACTGTATATTAATCTAGACACGTAGACAGCTAGGTGAGTCTGATTCCACTGTACAGGGTGGCGTGCAGAAACCATTTCTTACTTGGTGAACTAGCTGAAGATTCTTTAAAGAACATTTTTTGACAATATAAATATAGGCCAGCAAAATGAATCCACATCCAACTTTGCAAATTTCAGTAGTGTATACTTGTAACAAGAGCTATAGTTACGGTTGCCTACGCATTTCTGTTCCAAAAGGCCTTTTCCAAAGGCTTATAATTTTATCAAACTTTTAGCTTTTGGGGTTGAAAATGTTCATGTTTATTCAGAGTCAAGGTGTGAATCTTATCAGAAAGCTTGAGCCAAATCAGTTATGCGGTTTTTGAATATGGCCAAAATAAATGTTGTGACCTTGCTATAAGAATCTCTGGTGCGTCAATGGTTCGGATGTATCAACTTGACATTTAGCTGGAATATCGTCCCTTGGTTGTAACAGGGTCTCCTGGTGATCTGTTGAAAATCTGTCATGAGCTGGCAGAGTTGCAGTGGTTTAAAAATCATATCTTGCTCGTGCATGCAGACTTCAGTTATACAGCACTGGGCTTTTTACGAACGATCTCCCAAAGTTCCAGTGGCACGGTGCCCACATAAATGTGTATACACTGAGCGGAGATTCTCCCTCAGTATGTGATCTCACAGCTTCCTACTGTTTCTGTGCATACGTGGCTAGGAGAGTGGACTGGAATTCGTGTGTGTGTGTGTGTGTCCGTCCCCAGAATATGATCTATCAGGATATGCTGGGAATGAAACAGGGCTCTGGAGTGCCATGTGGAATTGGTCTGTTATACATGTAAAGGTGGTGTGGAATAATTCCATGCTGTAGGTGAAGTTTCTTATGAAACCATTCTATAAGTCAGGTGAAGATGCACATAAAATGAGACAGGTCTCCAAAGGAGCCTCTGATGCTGAGCCTATATCAGTGGTTTTCAACCTGTGGTTGGTGAGCCCCTGGGGGTCCACAGATTATGTCTAAAGGGTCTGAGAAAGGTTGTTGTTACCATAGAACAGTGGTTTTCAACCCGTGGTCCGGGATCCCTGGAGTTCCACAAACTGTTTCCAAAGCGGTCCACGCCCCCATTTGAAATGGTGTAGGGATCTACAAATGAAAACAGGTTGAAAACCACCATTCTACATCATATATTAATGTGTTCAGTGGATTTCAGGCTATGGGATGGAACAGCAGCTGCAATCCCTTGTGCAGCTTATGCCAAGATTTTGCACTGGCTCTGCAAGGTTGGGAGACAAGGAAGAACATGTGCCTTAATTTCCACCCCCACGCAACATGAGTAGGATGGCATATCTGGCTGAACGCCAAACTCAGAAAGTTGAGCCCAACTGGGAAACTGAACTTTGCGGCTTGCTTGTGAAGATTTGACCTTCTCACTAAAGCTCTCCCATGTACCTTACATAGGATGGCATTTTGCAGATGACCAGAAGTGCTGGCTTCCTCTTTAAAGTAGAATTAGGAGCAAATTCTGCATAGGATTACACCCGTGTGACCCCACTGAAGTTAACGGGATTACACAGGGGTGTGTACATCAGTGTAGAGTTTGGCCTTCCAAACTCATTTCTCTCCTCTGTGGTAGAATCCCACCAGTGTCAGTGAGCATGTGGCATAAAGGATGCAAATGCAGCAGAAGTTTTCTTTAAGTGCCTCTTATAGTAAATGGAAACCAATGCATTAAAATCCTCTTGCTCTCAAGCAGTGGAAACACATTTTTTTTTTAAATGGTGCTCCTGCATTCCTGTAGGGAATGCACTCTTTATCCAGTGGAAATATAGTGTAAAATATCTGTGATACATTATAATAAACTTTGTTCCACATGGTTTGCATTGGCCTTACTTATGTTTATTGTGTGAACGTTTTTCCTCCCTGGGAAGCAGCTGGAAAGTGTGAATTTCTAGTTTAACTAGGTGTTTGCTGTTACTTGTGGATTTTTTTTTTCTGGGAGCAGGTAATCGTGTGACTCTATTTTGGAGAAGGCCATCACGATCAGTTGGGTGCAGCTCACCCTGCTGTACTGTCCCTTTAAATAAGGCACGCAGAGTTCACTTGCTGAAGTTCATTAGCTTGTGTTATCAATAATTTAGGATAATATTCCAGTGGTGCCTCAGTGCCTGGACCACCTTATTTTCTCTGTCAGCTTTCTCATACCCTAGCAGTCCAGTGAACTTGATAAGTGTCCCATCATCCTGTTAATCAAATTACTTATGAACCAAAATTGACAGTTTTCATTAATTATAAAGGATTATTCTAATTGCAATTCAAATTTATTCATTTAGAACAGACGGCATTCAGTAATATTTCAGGAAATTTGCATATTAAATGGAGAGGGTCGTCCATTAAGTATGGTAATGTATGCATATTTCCTTATTTTTAACTTCTGGGCCATATGCACTGCTGCTACTTCAGCAGGTGAAAAACCAGAACGTGCTTAATTTGTTCAACAAACACAGGGGCCATAACACATCTTTTGGCACGAACCACCATTGTCCTTCTCCCTTTTTATTCCTTCCACTCTCAGCCTCAAAATGACTGTTATCCTTCGAAGAAACTTTTGATAAACCTGTTTTAAAAAAAATTGGAGGCACAGCTGGTAAGGGTTGATTGAAATGTTTTGCCATCGAAGCTGTGTTCATTAATTTCTTCAAGATGCTGAAGCAGGCATTAAGGTTGCCTGCTGGAGTCCTTCCCAGTGTCATGTGGAACAGCAAGGGGGCTAATCGTCATCCGTGTAACATCAACTGGTTACCCCCCCTCGTGCGATATGAACCTTTCCCCTCCAGTGAAAAATGAACCTGTCTGAGACAAAAGCACAAACTATGCATGCGATGAGACAGTGTCATTATTCAAACCTGTATAGGGCTGTGCTCCCAGATCATTAAGAATCATATCTTCATGACAATAATAAGCAACTACCTAAACCCAGATCCAAAGACACTTACAGGTATATTTTATCAACCCCTTTTATCAATATTTTTCTAGCTCAGGAACACAAAATGCTGTAGATGAGTTGTAGCCTTATTCTTTGGAGCATTTGCTTGACTTTTAAACAGTTAAACAGTTTAATCACCTATGGGGAAAATGGTGTTGTCATGAATCATGTGACCCACCTAGTAAGTAATTTAACTAACATACCCAGAAATTACTGATATCTTGTCTTAATGATTTTAGTAAAACATCTGTCAACTCATTCATCTTTTTTTTAATCCTTTTCTTCGAAAAGGCCATTGCTCATGTAACTTGTTCTTAAGCAGGTTTCTTTTCTGGACAAAACAAAAATCTTTGCTGTTTTTATTTGCAGATATTTTATTTTTGTTGGACACATTTCATTTAGGCTACGTCTCTCTCTCTCTCTCTCTCTCTCTCTCTCTCTCCATACACCCTATCTATCTATCTATCTATCTATCTATCTATCTATCTATCTATCTATCNAGATATCTATCTATCTATCTATCTATCTATCTATCTATCTATCTATCTATCTATCTATCTATCTATCTATCTCACATTCAATTATTTTTTAAACTGTGTTATGGATTGAAAGTTAATTCTGAATAGCAGTGTGAAAATAAATGCATCTTGCAGCAGAAGGGAAGGGAAGTGCGGATGAACAGAAAATATATTGCCAAAGTTAATTATACCAAGTTGGGCTCTGATGCTCGTGGGTTCCGATTCTGTGTAGCACTTGATGCCAGTGTGATGTAAGCACCTGCTTAAGTATTTTTTTAAATACTGATGGACTTATGCTTATCTTTCCACACATGCTCACGTTAAAGTCTTTGCTGAGTTGGGGCTGTGGGCAGTAACTGAAAGCTAGTACTGGGAAACGAACTGTGACTTTCCACACGAGCTCTGTGAATTTGAGGCTGAGCACACCAGGAGACATGCCGTCCCTGTAAAGACAGTGGGGTGATGTACTGTATTATCAGGAAGGAACCTTACAGAGATGTCTTAGGGAGTCATGTGTCTTGCAGCACAAGGAATAAATCCAGAGGTTTGTGTCGAAGACACTGATGTGGAAAAAATACTCCAACCTGTCCGAGGGACTAGAAAAGCCTTTATACTCTGGGAAGTTATAGTCTTGGTGCCTGGCTCAATGCTTTGCTGTGTCAGAGCTATCACTCTGAATATTACTCCTCCAAGTCCAGTGCCAGCGAGTTGCCTTGTGGCCCAAGAGGAATTCCCCTGACGGAGATCATGTGATGTTATCATCATTGCTGTCCCTTGGGTGGGGAAGCAGTTAGTTTATGGATGAGCTCTGGTGTTAGAGGTTGATGAGACAATGTTCTGAATCAGTGCTTCCCTTGGTGCCTTGAGTTATTCCCCCTTCCTGGCCAGGGCTCTGATGGCCCCCTACCTCCCTCTGTCAAAGCACAATGTAGGTTGTGACCACTTTGTGCCGGTGAATTCTGCCTTGGTAGCGTTTCTGCCTGAGGTTCCCCGCTGTAGGAGTAAATCTGGTCCCATAACTGTACTCGTTGGGGGAAATTCCCAGGCAAACACTCTTCATTAGCCTGGAGTTAAGAGTGAAAGATTCGTATCACTCACTTCAGCCAAAAATCCCTTAAAGGAATGTTGTAGTTTTCTTTTAACTTATCCCCAGGTTCATAGACAAGCCTTACCCTGGGTCAGCCCCTGAGCTGTAAAACTTCAGCTAGCTAGGCTTGGTTTTGGCTAGCGTGGGTGCTGGGGTTCATTGGGAAGAACACATGTTGCAAATATTCCCCTCTCCTGTGGTCGTGAATTGTTCTCAAATGGATTTGATATTTACGAATGTATTCACTATTATTTCCTATTCATTTAATGGAAAGCCTCAGGCCTTTGGAAGCTCATAGGCATTTGCCCTTTGGCTGCAGATATCCATATTCGCCTGTGAGGCATGTGTGTATTAGCCTGGTCTTTATGCTGTCCAGCTCAGAGTTAGATTTCTACACTTAGTACAAAATGTTAGGAAACGCATAGCAGATATCTGCAGTTGTCCCAAGGCAATGTGGGAATGTTATGGTATTACCCTTGTGTTAATTATATGGAGGGACGGGGAGAGAAATGCCTATGTGGCACCCATACTTGTTCATTTGCATGGAATCTGCATGAAAGTCTACAAAAGTAGCAAAAAGCAAATTTTTCTTACAAGGCCAAATTGGATAAATCAGGATTGAAATTGTAGTGTAAATCTTATAAATATGGTGAAAAGTGAAAAGCCAGACAGTTTTTGAGCTCCATATCTCTGAAATTCTGTGTGTAATTTGTCCCAGACTTTCCCCAAAAATTCTACCTTGGTATAAGATTGTGGCATTGGACGTTTCCGGTGTGTGAAAATCGATCTTATAATAGGAAGACCAATGAAACTTCAAATGCTAGACGCCATATATTGCAGTGGTTAGATGCTCAGCCACAAGTTGGTTGAGGCTTTTAATAGAGCAGATGTTTCTTGAAACAAATAGGAGGTCATTGTTGCTGTATATCTTTTTAGAACAGTCCTGCTATTAGATCTAAATTTGCAAGTGAGATGCTGTTTCCTACTGTACAGGACAGAACGTGAAATAGCTCCTAATATAGCAGTTTTGATGCAGCAAATTTCAGTATGATATATGTCTATGTATGTGTCCACTGAGTAATATATTGGAGAGAAATAGGTCACTATTAGTGGATAGTGGTGTACATAGGATAACTTATTAGCAATATGTCGGGGCAGATAGAAATGAAACTGAGATGCTGGCTACCTCTGGCATGCCGCAAGTTTAGAAGAGATCAACAAGATACAAAAAGAGGGAGGTTGTTGTGGTCTTAGGGGAAATTCAGAAAACACAAAGAAAAGGGCACCTCTTCTCCTTTTCTTTCTGGATGTAATAAAATATGCAGACTGGAGTTATTAATTCGTTGCCCCTGTTGTTTATAATGGGCATTTATGGCATTGTATCCTATAGTTAGTCTTCACTTTACAGACAAGAATTTTAACTGTGAACTGGAAGTGTGTGTGTGTGTGTGTGTGTGTGTGTGTGTGTGTACACATTTTCTGTGTATTGTCCAAAATATAAAAATGATATCAACACCCACCACCACCTGTCTGGATTTCAGCTTGTGAGTCTCTCTGATTAAACGCCACAGCAAACTTTTTGTCACTTTCAGCTTCTGTCTTATTTTTCTGAGTGTTGTAGGTAAATGGCACAAAATGATCAGGCCTCAAGAAAGCAAACCGAGAGCCATAAATGAGGAACAGAAACTCAGGCCCAGAGCGCATATGCTAAGAACCCAAGTACATTTGTTCTAAGAAATATTTAAAGATGAGAGAAAATGACCAGGTATTGCTGAGATTAGTCAGAGAGCACACGTTAATACATTTTTTATTGAGAAAAGGAAATCATATCTAAATAAAACATATGGTTTTAAAAAATCATCTCTGCCTCAGAGATTAAACCTACTATTTCTTTACTCTGGCATCTAATTTCACCAAGGTAGCTGAAGCTTACAGGTGTCTTTGAGACCTTTTCTGAACAGTAGGTTTATAGCGACAGTTCTGTGGCCACAGGACTCTTTGTCGCTGTTTACAGATCCAGACTAACACGGCTACCCCTCTGATAGTAGGTATATAGAGGATTTCATGGGGTTTTGTTGTTTTATTTATATACACCTCTACCCCGATATAACGCTGTCCTCGGGAGCCAAAAAACCTTACTGCGTTATAGGTGAAACCGCGTTATATCGAACTTGGTTTGATCCGCCGGAGTGCGCAGCCCGGCCCCCCTGGAGCACTGCTTTACCGTGTTCTATCCCAATTCGTGTTCTATCGGGTTGTGCTATATCGGGGTAGAGGTGTATTTATTTATTTTATTTTCTGGTTTAGTTCCATAAACCATTAATGGCCAGTGAGACTACAGTGTTTTTTAATAAGTTCATCTGCGAAATATGCAGCAGGGCAAGATGTTTATATAGACACTACATTTAAATCTTTGTTAAATACACTTGGAAACAGAGAATTTATCATGCCATAGTTCAGACTTGGAATCTGCGTAGTCTAGTGTTCTGCTTCCAGCAGTGGCCAGTATCTGGTGCATTGGGGGTGGGGGTGGCGAAGCTTGTATTTATGCATGTGCTTATCTAAATCTTCCTCCAGAGTGAAATTCTGTCCATGAGACGGGAGTCGGAGGACCCTTCCTTGTCCATATGGCAATTTGCTCATAGTCTGAAGCTTTGGGTTTGCTTACTCCTATCTTTAGCATGAAGTTCGACAACTGATTAAACAGACCTTTCTAAGATCAAGTTATGGTTTCTTAATATTCTTCTACGGGCATAAGGCTGAGCACTACCAACTACTTGATGATCAAATAGTGAAAGCCTCTGGTTGGAAGGATGGCCTTGTGGTTAAGTTGCTGGACTGGGTCTCAGAAAACATGGATTTTAATTTCTGGCTCTGCTACGGATTTCGACTGGGATTGTGTACAACCTGCGTAACCTCTCGGAGCCTGAGTTCTGTTGTATCAAGCAGACAAGGTACTAACAAGCTTCAACAGGACTTTATTTTTACAGTGGAAACCTCTTTACCAAGCTGCCGCTGCACCCTCTGTAACTCTCACCCAGCCTCCTCAACTCCTCCCCCCTCCTTCCTGTTTCCTGTCCTTGACAAGCAGCATCTAAACACCACAAGTTCCCAATCTGCTGCTTGTAGGTTGTATCGCTTTATCTGGGCTGCTAAGATTGTAAACTCTTCGGGGCAGGGCCAGTTTCCATGTGTCTGTGCTCTCACCTAGTACGGTGAGGCTGAAGTGTGCTAGGTGCTACAGTAACACACATAATAACAATCTCAACAAAGGCACAAGCACTGTGATTTGCACCGGCAGTTTGTTTTGTGAGTACAAAAATGCAGATGGAAATTTGGCAGGCACAACTAGTGAGCACTTTCTAACCACTCCGTGTCAAATGTGACAAGAAGTGTCACGTTTCACTTTATCATTTGCTTTACTGCTACTAATGATTTTTTTTTCCTGGTGTGGCATAATATTAATGTTTTTCTCTGATGGCTTCCAAGCCTGGGGGTCAGAGCTCAGGTTTCACCGCATGAGACACCCCACCATAAATCTCCTTAAATAATACAGAAGGCTGGAAAGGGTCACTGCAGAAAAAGCCAGCCAGTCTGAACGAAGTGGCATTGATGCATGGCAGAAGAAAGAGCTTGGATTTGGGCTGTGCTGGGTGGGTACCGTTTAGAGGACAGCTTTCCTGTACAGAGGAAGGATATGCTTTGGCTTTCTTGTGAAGAACCCCTGTGCTCGATTGCGGTCAACCACCAAACTTTCTTGAGGTAGAGCTCCATTGTGCTTCTTGACTCAAAGCTTCGTTAATATTTTTAATCCTCAAAATTATAAATCAGACTGAGACTAATCCTGTAGCCTCTGCACACGGAGAACGCTCGTAGATTTAATGTTCTGTTTGTGCAGCATTTTTAGTACTGCACCCATTGTTTGGCAATAAATCTGCTTTGCTTTACCTTGCATGATTTGTATTTATACCACTTTTTGTCCTGGCGGGACAGAAGTAATTCATAGCTGCCCATAACACAATCTGTGCAGTACATAGCAATTTCTTACTTCACAATATACATAGAGGTTATTTTATGGCATTTGCACAAGGCCATGGGGATGAGCAAGCCACAGAATCATTGATAAACATTTAAAAAAAATAGCTTTATTAATACAGCTTTTTCAAGTTACTTGGAAACTGTCTGTTCCTCTTATAGTTTTAATAATAGAAATAACCATAATTTCTTGGCACAAATGGCTAAATTCCTTTGGAGGTCCTACCAAACTTATAAAGATCACAGTTATAAAAAATAAGGCAATACACCTTAATATAGGCCATGCTACATAGTGGTATGGAGGGCTATAAAGCTTTTATCATCATGTGTTTGGGATAACTACAGTACTTGCAAGTGATGACTGAGTTATAGACACAAATGGGAGTGAAAACTTCCTAGGAGATGATATATCTCTCACTCACACTCGCACACACCATTGCATTTTGATGCCACTTATTTGTGTCTCCTCTTTTTTCTGCAAGTGACATGTTATGTGGAATTGAACTGTTGCACCTTTCCCTAGTGGTGCCTTGAGGAAGAGGCACTGCAGAACCAATCAGTGGCCTTTGGTGTAACTCCTTGGAGGTCTGTAGGGTTGGTTTCTAGCTGGTACCTAATTACCGTAGGTGCATCTGATCCTAGTTAGGCTCAGCACCTGAAAGAAGAGCTCTTGGGGAAAGAGACAGGGATCTGCTGATCAGAAGTCTAGACAGGGTGCTTACAGAGCAGTACAGTATCTTTGAAGGACAGTGTTTGTGAGTAAGGCCAAGGGCAAGCAGAGGGCGAAAACCATAGTGGGGGGATAGAGAGGAGGCAGAATGGAGAGAAGAAGAGACCAAGAAGCTAAGGAGAGACCATCTAAACATGTCCTAGTTTGTGGTTAGGGGGAAGTGATATTCCATCCTATTCAGATGCAGACAGAGGAGGGGTGATGCCCCCTTTCTAGACCAGCTCAGGCAATGTAGGAGAGGCGTGGGGCTAAAACCCCATGACAGGGAGCATGGGACATGCCCCTCAGTACCTCTTGCTTCACTTGCTCGTGACCTGGCAAAATATCACTCAAGCAGCTATGCAGAACTTCGGTGCTATCAACATAGAGGAATCAGAGCAGAAAACATCTAGAGTCCTCAGGCACTTCTCTTTATTTTGGTGTCTCCCTTCCCTTCCCTTCCCTTCCCTTCCCTCTCTCTCTTACATGGTAGGTAACTAGCTCAGTGAACGGACCCCTTTGCTGTATTGTTGACAATTTGGGGTCTGATCCTGGAGTCTTTTTGCATCCAGACCCCCCACTGACTGCAGCGGGAGCTCGCAACACGGAAGGACAGCAGGGGTCTTAGATCAGTACATGCTGTTGTGTATTATATGGGGCTGTGGAGAACCTGAACGCAACAGGAATCAGTGCAGGACAGTGTTAGCCTTAACTCAGGGTTCCCCGGCACGTGCTGGTTGATTTCATGCCTTTACTAGTAATTGTATATCAACCGCTCTATATCCAATACATACTTGCACATTCCCACTGATTAACGGTACGATATAAGCGCTAGATATTAATTATTATTTACAGATTGCTACTTTAACCTGCTGCTGGTTCTGAAGCTGCTAGTTATGGTTGTGTGGAACCGTTGCAAAACTAGCTTTCCAGTTCCCATTAATTAACATTAGAAAATACATTACTCTGAGTACACACCTCATAACCCCAGGAAAATGGATTAGCCTAATGTTGTATACTTATAAAGATCCGTTTTGATAGGATTTTAAATGCAAAACCTCTTGCTTGTAATCAACAATTGCTGCTACTCATTTTTTTTGCATCTTAAACTAAAACATCTATTACTCAGGCCACCTGTGGTGATAAGTGAATATGCTCTGTGAAATTATTTTAAACACTACCAATTCACTAAAAGTGTGTATTTATTCCTTGTATTTGCAAGCTTCACATATAATTTCCCTCCCATACTTATTTGCACTATAATATCAAATTACTCTTAAACTGTTTTTGTGTAAGACGTCTGCCTTAAAAAAAGATGCATTTGACTATAGTGTGTCCTCCCCCCACCCTTCCCTGCTCATTTAAAATACTTTTACTTTACTTAAATGCTGTTGCAGGTGGTGTATGAATGGCAGGCGGATCTAACCCTCCTAAGTAATCTATTGCAGATGAGATAGTGAAGCTGTCACTTAGGATGTTATGGTATGAAATGAAACTTGAAACAACTCTCCGCCGGAGAATAAGGAAGTGTTCGTTAAAGATGCAGCTCCTAAAAGATAAATAGCAGAGCCAGCTTACTGATAGGGGCAAATCCTGGGTAACATGGGGATTAGGACAGGGGATCTTCACTGGAATGGGGGAGGAATCTTCCCCCAAAAGCTCTGACTGCTCTGACTTTCCAGTGCAGGCTCAGGGCTTTTGCCCTGGTTGTGCCCCTGCCTTGTGTGTGTGTGTGCGTGCGGGCGTGCAGCTAGAAGGACAGGTCGCTGCTCGTACTCCCCCCAACCCTCTCTCTGTCTGCATGGAAGGAGCAGGGCTTTATGCTACATCCTCACAACCCGCCATGTAGGATCCTGGCTTCCTGCTGTCCCATTGGGGTGGAACGGAATCACATTTGCTGACTGGATGAGCCCGTTTCAGCTGTGGGCGGTGCCAAGAATTGCTGCAGGGTGCGGAGAATTTGGGCTGGCAAAACTCAGTGGCAACACTGCAACTTTGGGAAACCGAGTGTTTATCTCCAAGTGTTGCTATCTGCTTCTCAGAAGCACCTCAGAGAATGATGGCTCCGTTTTCCCCTCTAAGTGCTAAAAGTGACAGGAACTTAAATCTCTTCAGTGCCTTCCTCCGCTTAGAGGGGTAGGGGGCAGAACGGATGAAAGTGGCAATCCCTGGTAGCAGCGCCTCCAGAACGCCAGCCTCTGCAAGGCAGTGGCCTTACATATTTCTGTAATGAGTAAGAAAAATTGTTTTATGGTAGTTTAATAAAGCAGGAGACAAATGTTGCCCCTGTGCAAAGGGACTGAATTACACACTTCATGAACCAAATTAGTACCACAACGCTTTGCTTTGTTCGAAAGGTGATATGCATTTATGGGCCCATTTTTCAGCAAGATAAATATGACACACGCCAAGACTTCCCTGAAGTAAATATTGTAAATAATAAAAGACTCTGCCAAGGAAAGCTGAAAAATGACTTAATCCTCACCCATTTATACTGCAATGCCAAAACGCCACTGACCGAATTGTATAACAAACTGCCCATTTAATCAGCTCTCCTTAATATTCCAGCACAGGTTCACAGCGTTTCCAGGGATATTCAATATTCCTTGGTTTAATTGTTCAGCATTTGACTTGAAACATAATGCATGTGCACACAGGAATATTTTATACCATTAGAGTACTGAATTAGTCCCATATGTTTTCTGACTGGCTGCATTTCACATTTGTTTTACAAATGAATTCATTTACTCTTTTGTTTAAATATTTTGTCAAAGCAGTTTGTCTTTCTGGAGAGTTCTCTGCTTTATTTTTATTTCTGCTTTGCTGCAAATGTTTGCCAATTTCCCTAGGACATAAGGATTGATCAGCCCCCAGGTCTAGGGTTACCATATTTCAGCAAGCAAAAAAGAGGATGGGAGGAGCCCCGCCCCCGTCCTGCCCTAGCCCTGCCCCTTCCCCTTCCACTTCCTCCCACTTCCCGCCCCCCTCAGAACCCCAACCCTCCCCCTGCTCCTTGTCCCCTGACTGCCCCCTCCTGGGACCCCTGCCCCTAACTGCTCCCCAGGACTCCACCCCCTACCTAAGCCTCCCTGCTCCTTGTTCCCTGACTGCCCCCTCCTGAGACCCTCCCCCCATCCTAACTGGCCCCCTAGAACCCTACCCCCTACCTGTCCCCTGACTGCCCCAACCCTTATCCACACCCCCACCCCCAGACAGACTCCCGGGACTCCCACGCCCCATCCAACCACTCCCCACCTCCTGACTGCCCCCTCCAGAACCTCCCTGCCCCTTCTCCGACCCCCTGGCCCCCTTACCCTGCCGCTCAGACCAGTGTGCCGGGGAGAAGGGGCAGGAGGAGGAGCTCCAGACTGCCGGTGCGAACGGCTGGCTGGTGATCTGCGACTGCAGGGAGGGAGGGAGTGATCTCTGCTGCAGGGGAGAGGAGGGGGAAGCGGAGGAGGGGCTCTCTCTGGCTGTCGGAGCCCCATGTAAGTGTCACCATCCGGCCGGCTGCCCTGTTAGCCGCGCACGCTCTGCATGGGGGGGGGGGGAGTCTGGACATTTACAGATTGCTCCCGGATGCTATTTTTAACTCTAAAAGCCGGACATGTCCGGGGGAATCCGGACGAATGGTAACCCTACCCAGGTCCGTCTAGGCCAGCGTCTGTCTCTGACAGTGGCCAGTATCAGCTGCTTCAGAGGAAGGGGTGAGGACCCTGCAGTGGGCAATGTAGGATAATCTTCTGCTCGCTTTGTTTTTTGTTGTGATGGTCGAAAGTATAACTGGGTTCAGAAAAGTACTAGCTATCTTCCTGGAGTAGGTCCCGCAATGGCTATCATCCAAGATGCTCTGGCTGTCCCTAGACCTACGACTGCCAGAAACTGGGAGGGAAAGAAAGGGGCGGATCACTCCAACTGCCCTGTTCTGTACACTCACCTGGAGCTCTGCTTCTGGCCACTGTCCGAGACAGGATACTAGGCCAGATGGACCCTCTCTGATCCAGTATAGTGGTACTATAGTTATATCCTTAAACCCGGAAACATGAGATTTAATGCCCCTTTGAAAATAACACCATTAATTGTGAGAGCTTTGGATAATCTTGTCACGAAACCTGCTCCACCGTGACTAGTACATCAGGGAGTTCAGTCTGCTGACTAACCCTTATAACTTCAGCAAGTCTCCCATACTAACGGGTATGGATGGATTGCTTTCCTTTGCGGTGTGTGAGTGCGGGTCACTTGCCAGGATTCTCTGGGCATATCTCATTTGATCATCTTCCTCCCATTGCAGAGTCCTTGGACACTGGTGCCCCTCAGTCCTTCCTATTCTCTGCCTGCGGCATGTCATAGTCCAGTTTCCTGTGGGCTGTAATATATTGGTCTGATTTTGGTTGTTGGGTTTAGCGTATGGGTGCTGGGTGGTGCTGGTGGCCTGTGATATACAGGAGGTCAGATGAGATGATCCGGTGGTCCGTTCCGACCTTAGATTCTAAGGCTTCTAAAAATAAGATGCCTGGGTAATGCACTAGATTGGATTCTTCTCTACATTGGTATGAACTTGGAATAATTTCACTAAAGATGATGGAGTTACTCTGGATTTACATTAGGGTAATGGAGATCAGAATCTGGCCCACTGTTTCATTTTAAGGCTTTGTAAACATGAAAAGATCTCTGTAAACACGTAAGGCAGAATTTTCAAAAGCATATCAATTTGGCCTAACTGGGGAGCTCCACCACTGACCAGAGTTGGGCCTGTGCGGAGTGCTTTTGAAAATGCCACTCTGCTAATATCAGTGTTTTAACAGAGAGACTTTGCTGTGGTGGTTCAACATAGCATATACTCCGCATGGGACAGTCAGACTTGTGACAATGAGACATGGGCTTTAGGGAAACCACACCGTGTTATGCTTTGAAAATAGCGTTATAAGCTAATTGGAAAGCTACATGAGAAGAGGTTTCAGTGGTCACTTTGGATCCAGTTCTGAAGGCTGACTCCCTTCAGCTTCCATTGACTTTAACTTTTGTGATTTGAGCGGTGGTTGGGGGTACTTAAGGCCCTGGAGGAGGCATTCAGCTCCTTGTAGGATTGGGTCCTTAATGCATATAAATAACTCACAACCCCAGAAGAAGAACTTTGACCTAAATTCATGCGCTTAAAAAATCAGGGAAGCTGTTGAAAATTATTTATGCTTGTATGCAATGAGTGATATTCTTATATGTATATACATGAACTGATCAAAGAGTTTGCACCTTATAATCATAACGAAATATAAATATAATCCATACTTATCAACCAATCAATCTTGTTCTCAGCAAAATGAAAACATTTAATAATTATTTCCACCCGCACAATACTAGGAAGGCCCTGTGCTTGGCAGACAAAGAGAACTTGGTTCCAAAGGTATGATGCATTTATAATATAAATGGCTCTCAATTAGTGTGTAGGTTTGTATACATCACAAACGTGGGCATGACAAAGAGAGGCTTGATTATAATCTCTCACCGGTATGAATGAGCAGAAACTACATGGAAGTCAATGGTGTAAAACTGGTTGTGAGAACAGAACCAGGCTCAGGGGCTTCCCTGATTTGCCGCCCTGCTTTAAGGGGGCGAAACAGGATCATCATCTCCCACAAATGAAAAAAAGATACATTCTGCAGAGCCCAATATTGCACAGGGAAGGTTTAGCCTAGCGTGTCCATTGACGTCCGTGCACTTTGGATCAGGCCCTTGGAGAAGAAGGGCAGCCCATTCACAGGTGAGCATGTGTCCCATCCAGAGGGAACGCCAAAACCATCCAGAGGAATCTGCCAAGGGCCTGGATGCCTCTGCTGGGAGAATGGCACCCCCAGCTTGATGTCTGTGAGCCCTGGGGCTGCCATCAGGAGAAGAGAAACGGCCGCTGCGAGGGAGGGTAACTATTTTTAATTATTTTTTTTGACTGACTCGTAAAAGAAAATAAGAAATTACAGTACCCTGGCAGATCAAGACGATCTTAATAGAACCCTGTGGTATGGGAATTGCCCTCTGAATCCCTGATTTGTTTCTGTTTGGAAACAGGGTTAACGAGGATTCTGTACGTACCCTTTGCAGTAGGTGCTACAGTCCTTTGTCAGTTTAGCAATTTCCCTAACCCAAATCACTGACACTTGACATAATTGAAGAATGTCCGCTGCATTTATTAGCTACTGATAATGGGCTCTGGCTGTAGAAGACCCAAATAACGACAGGCCCTTCCCCCCTGAAGCTTACAGTCCTAAATCCTGACCCTGCAGTGCTGTGTGGAACTCCTGTGCGGCCGGGTGCAAAGGTTGCCCATGTGGATCCTGTTACAGGATCAGGGCCCAAAAAAACATGCACAGCCAACACCAGGCAAACTAGGAGAGCTGGTGGAGAGTATCAGCTGAATTCCTCCCCCCTCCCCTTATACAATGTAGGGTTAGAAAAGGGCATTTTTGAATCTGAGGAAGAAGTTTTGTATCCTGTTCAGAAAAACAAACCCCCATACATTATAGTGGCGTGCGATAGCCTCCTCCTTTGTTCAGGAACTGCAGTTACCTGCATGAGCAGACATGAAGCTAAGGGGGATGGTGCGCACAGTAGTTGCAAGGGAAGTGGAATAGGGGAAGGATGGTGTTTAGGGAGACCCGGATTCAATTCCCTGCCCTGCCACAAACTTCCTGTGAGACCTTAAGCAAGTCACTTAGCCTCTGTGTGCTTCAGTCTTCCCCCCCCCCCCCCCCCGAGTTAAATGTGGCTAATAGCACTGCTCCATAGGCGCTGACTCGGAGTGCTCCGCAGCTCAAGCACCCACTGAAACAATAAAATAAAATAAAAGAGGGGGTGCTCAGCACCGGCAGGGCTTGATTAATCTTTTGTCGGCCCTGGTGCCCGGACCGTGGCCCCACCCCTGCTCCACCCCAAGGCCCAGCCCCGCTCAGCCTCTTCCCCTCGAGGCCCTGCCTGCTGCTTGCACGGGGGGGCGGAGAGGAGCGCCCACCGGCAAAAACAAAAGTCAGCGCCTGTGCACTGCCCTGCTTCCCAGGGGCATTGTGAAGCTAAAGATTTTGAAACCCTTTGAGATCCATTGACGAAAAGCGCTCTCTAAGCAATAGATATTTTTATTTGTGTTTGCAAATTGACCAACTGCACCGTTCCATGGAATCACGCTATGTGAATTGCAGTCTGTGATGGCAATCGGACATTCTCCTGTGTTCATAAAACACGTGTGTGTCTGTACGTGGGCGACGAGGGCTAGGTTTTATTCTGGTGTTGGTTTGTTGAATATGAGCAAGCAGAGCTGCAAATGGCAGTGTGGTTGGCAGATGTATGTCTCTAGGACAGTGACTCTCACCCTTTCCAGGCTACTGTCCCCCTTGCAGGAATCTCATTTATCTTGCGTACCCCCAAGTTTCACCTCATTTAAAAACGACTTGCTTACAAAATCAGATATAAAAATAAAAAAGTGTCACAGCCACACTAGTACTGAAAAAATGGCTGACTTTCTCGTCTTTGCCATATAATTATAAAATAAATCATTTGGAATATAAATATTGTACTTACATTTCAGTGTATAGTATATAGAGCAGTATAAACAGGCCATTGTCTATATGAAATTTTTGTTTGTCCTGACTTCATAAATGCTTTTTATGTAGCCTGTTGTAAAACCAGGCAAATATCTGGATGAGCTGATGTACCCCCTGGGGTATGCGTAACCCTGGTTGAGAACCGCTGCTCTAGGACACTGCTTAGGGCCTTGACAGCGTAGTAATTCTGATGGGTGTGGTAACTGTAATATTAGCATATTTTAAAAATTGCCTGTTGGTACGGTGCACCTACCTGGCTTGTGGACAGCACACGCTCTAGCGAGTGCATTCTGCAGGGGGTCTAATGACTCGGGCTTTAGAGTGAGATATGGAGGCTTTGTCACTTGTTCTGTCCTAGCACACCTCAACTTTCAGTAGTTACCTGTTGATGGCTCCTTGGGGGATTTTGTGAAGTGAGTTAGTCTCCATCTATCTACTGTTTAGAAAGAGGTCTACGGTCACCGTGGGGACTCCCTGGGAGTCTCAGCAGAGCGGGACATGGAGACAGAGCTGCTCCTCAAGGTCATTGTGGAGGGATGCTTGTGCTGACGTGTGGATGCTGAGATGCCCATGCTGTCTCCGTGCAGGCATGATTCCCATTGATGTCAGTGGGAGATTTTGCCTGAAGATGGGTGGTGTGATTCAGACCCAGGGTATTGATCCGTGAGGTTAGTTTTACTGTTCTCCCAACAATCTCCACCCACCCAACCTGTCTTGTACTCTTTTCCCAACACACTTCCCTGCTCCCTTTGCTCATCTAGCACTTTATCTTATGCCAGTTGCCAGTGGTCTCAAGGGGGTGTTCCTTCCCTAGTAGATATCAGCCAGCTGTGTCCCTTACCCCTTAGACTGGAGTAAGGGGTGGCAGGCAGGAGGTTGACATAGGATCTGCTATGCTAGAAGAGTCCTTAGGCAGCCAAATCTGCCGGGTATACGGTCATTTTTTGGCCAGGAAAACGGTTGCACCTGGAGTCAGAATCTGGCCCAGGGTCCCCCTCTTTTAGTCGAGGTTTGGCCTGACGTCATATAGGGAGAGGTGACAGGCAAAAGGGAGGGAAGTTTGCATAAAATAAGGAGATGCTGTTTTTTGTTTCCCAAGTTATGCACCATCTTGATCCACCATCCTTTGAAAAATAAGAAGAATAATGTAAATAGGAGTATGTCACTGCTGGAGAGATTGTGGAAAGAGATAGCTTTTGAATTGGTGGGTATGAAGAAAATAATTATTCTGTCACCCCCCCCCAAAAAAAAAGATTGAATTCAACTGAGATCTTAGCAAACCAGGTTAAGACGACTTTCTCCCTGTTGTCTCGCCTTGTCTGTTCTCATCAGCATTGCTTTGGAAATTACTAGCCCTCTTCTGGTCGCACACAAATCCAGCCCTCCCTAAACACACAGACAACATAAAACACCCCTGTGCTAGTTTCCCAGAAACCCAAATGTGATCATCGAGATAAAATGCTAATACGTCTTTCCTCAGGTTTGGTCATTTTCCTAATTCTGTGGCCAGATACCCTTCAAGATGATTTTTAATGAACCCCTTTTATTATTATTTTTAATGACACATGCCTCCAATCATTGGGGATGCTGTAGCCGAGCACCAAAGCACACACAATGCCTGTAACATTTTTCAGATAATATTGTCACATACTTGGAGCAGGAGGCCCATTGTGAAACAGTAATTTGGTCCCTAAAGAGTTCTTTAGCCTCTGCCTTGCCTGCCCACCCTGGCCAAGCTGTCGAAGAGAGCAGCCCAAGATAGATGGTCTGGATTTGTGTATAGTAATTTAAAGCATCCTGCCTTTCTGTGCTCTCCTGCTGGAGAATTTATTCAGGAATCTATTTTATCTGCAGCATTACTTGCATATACAGCTCCTTGATTTTTATTTTCCCTTTTAGTAAAACCTTTATTAGAATGCAGATGAACCCTGACCGCAGCAAAGGATTAAGTGAACAGATTCTTTAAGTAATAAATCTAAAGGCATATTACATGCAAGGAAAAGGGATTTCCCTAGTGTTTTTGGATTTATAAGTGCCAGAGGCTAAACAACTTACAAGGGCCCTAAAGATTGCTCCTTTTTCCAACCTGGGACATGTTCTAATATTGTGACATAGCCAAGAATTAAGCTGGCTTACTAAGTAGAAAACATGTAGCGTAATTGAAAATGCACCATACAGACAGGAATGCTTGATGCAGCAACGTCCTGTTACAAAGATTACACTGATTTATAGGGAATGTCTTAACTCCTAATCCCAGTGACACAAGATCACATCGACCATGTATTCTTTCATAACCGGAAAAATAAGAAAGGAGGTTAATAATATATATGGTGGAGATGGAAAACAAGGTAGAGAGAGCCGAGCCAGCCTTTCCTTTCTCTTTAAAAGAATTTAGCAACTACAATATTTTTATGATGTTTTTGTGTTTAGCTTGCCTGGGAAGCACAGGTATTTTATATTTCTGAAATGGTAGCTGTACCAAAGAGGGAGAGACAAAGAATTGGGGCTGGATATTGCGTGGCGTAAGCTGTTTGGAGGAGCTTAGAAGGGAGAGGAAATGGTTGTGTGTGTGTGGGGGGGGGGGAGAGGCAGCCAGAGGAATACCCTTGTATGTAAAGCGGGTCTGGAAGCAGCTGAGAAAAGAGAAGAGTCGTCATGGCTTGAAGCTAAAAGGAAATAAAGAGAAGATGGTGAAAACAGGAATTTTCTGTAGACCATTGGAAAGGGAAACTTCAGGGAGAACACCAGCTATCCCTCAATATCACTAGAGTCAGAGATGGTGACCGGCTTTTGGACAAGTCCCAGGGCAGCTTCTCCTCCATCTCTTTGCCACGATCGGAATAATCAGACACACGCCTTTCTGCTCAACTCACTTTTTACCATCAGCTTTTGGTTCTTCCTACAGCTCTCTGACCACGCCACCATCTCATTCGGTATAATCTCTTCCTCCCCGTTTCTGTTCACTTGAAAATCCAGGGGACCCTGTTTTTAGACACAGCCTCCTCTCTCCATCCATCCATCCATCCATCCCTGGGTGTCTTCATCTGCTCCCTTGGTTTCAGGTACTATCTCTGTGCCTTTGTCTCCCAAATCTACATTTCCAGTCCTTTCCCTCTCCCCTGTGTTTAGTGTTGTCTCTTAGCCAGCATGTATTTGCTGATCCAAAACTTTGCTTCAAGCTTTTATTAAAATAAAGTGGTTTCTAGTCCCCATGTTGGTGAAGATAACCTTGAGAACATAAACTGATTGGAAGTTGATGCAGTGATCTCTTCCTGAGCCTGCAAAGAGTACCTGAAACAATAACTCTAAGTTACCATCTCAGTTATCTCAGTGGATTGTTGACTCTTAAACCTAAAGACAGCAGCAAAAACTTCAATAGTGTTAACTGTTTCAGTGCTGGTCTTTTGAGGACAAGCATCCGGCTAACGTGCATAGCCCACAATTGCAAACAGTCTCCTTCCCAGCTGTGAAATGCTTCAGCTTTGTACCTGATGACTTGTAGACAATGTAGTTACTGTCCATACAAAAATCTGTGGTGCATCAAAAATGGAAAATGTGGGTACAGCATAACATACATTGAATTCAATGTAAAAATCAGGGACATGGGCACTTCTGTGCTGATTGTATATTATTTTTGTGCATCTTTTGTTGGCTTACAATTTTTTCCCCCTTTTTTTGTGAAGGGGATCATATGGTAGCATGTAAAAGGAACTTAGAAAGAGATCAGTCATAGAATTTGGCATAGTACAGAGAATAGATCTTGAAATGAAGGATATTTCGATAATTATGCAGACCAATAAAAGGGGAAATTAATCTGTATTTCAAATGAGCGTATTTTGGAAGCAAGTAGGAAGAGTTGGTCATTTTTAAATATGTGGTGGAAGAAAAGTCCTTGGGGAACAGGAAATAGCTAACAAATATTTTAATATTTACAAAGGAGATCAGCATTCGCAATGAGGACTGGAAGCATAATGTGGGTTTTGTCTCCCTCTAATGGCTGGTCCATATAAGCGGCTTATGAGTCTTCTATTAAATCCTTTAAAAGAGGGTTCATGCTCTTAGCTCTGTGAGCTCTACAAATCTTGCTGTCAGCCCAAGAGGAGTTGGTTACAAATGCCATCAAGTAATCAATATAGTAAGTGTAAAAAAAAAAAGGTAATATGAATAAACAAGAGAATCCCAAAAGTAATGATAGATAAACATGGGCTACAAACAGACGGGTAAGATTGCAGACTGCAATTAACAGTGCATGGAAAAAATGAAGTTGATGAATGGAAGGAAGTTTCCACTTAAATAAAATCAGTCAGAAATGTTTAGAAGTCCGAAAACAATAATAATAAGTTGCCATTTAAGGAGAAAGCAGGCCCTATCAGTAGATGACAAGGATCATTTTTTGACAGAGACCAAGTCATTGCTATAATATATTGAAAGAACCCTTTGCCTCACTGTTCAGAAAGGAAAATCCAGAGAAACGCCATTAACTGATGTAATTTTGCCATACGGGTAGGAAGAAGAAATAGTGAGGGATATTATGAGACCATCCAAAGAATGACTGAACCTGGGGACCAGCTGAGATGTGTCCATGTATTCTGAAGGGAATGGCATGCAAGAGAAGGGACTGTTAACAAATACCTTTGAAATATTTGTTTGAGAATTACCAGTGGGCCGCGGACATGCTTGTTGATCACATTGTGGAATGGGAACTCCATGTGACTGTAGGCCTCTCAGCTGAAAGCTGCAGCAGGGAAAGTACCAGCCGCGCTACCGACAGGCAAAACGAGAACTGAAGTGTAGCCTGGAGTCAAGTCACAGTTGTGACCCTCACTGCACAACCTATGGGGCTGTAAGGGGTAAGACAGCTCCAGGAACAGACCAGGGACTACCACACAGTCACTGCTTCCCCTTTGCTCCAGGTGAGAAGTCATCTGTGCCAAACCTATAGGTAGCGTGGGTTAGTTTCCCTTCCATGCCTGTTCAGCTGCACTGACTAGTGCATTGAGGGGATTGGCAGGGATCAAAACTCCTGATCCCCACCCACCTTCATGAGTGGGGGAGTGGCAGCCCACTGGACACTGCTCTCCCCTCCATGCTGCAAGCTGTGATGTGAATAGACTGGTCGGGAAGTTGCCATGTGCCCCCAGATGCTTCTGCATGGTTGTGTAATGGGGCGTCACAGTTTTGCCCTGAAGTAGCAGTTAAAAGGGGATTGTCTGACTTGAGCCTCTGAGAAGAGCAATCAAACCCAACAAATGAATAAAAAATATTGTATGACAAAATTGGCAGGTTAGCTATGGACTAAATATACCTTGATGTGAGCAAAGCTTTGCTCATCTTCATGCACAGGAGATTACTCTACAAGGTCAGTCCATGGTTTCGCTACCTGGGTGGGTGCAGAACTGGCTTCAGGAAAGAAGACAACACTTTATGAGCAGTAACTGTTCAAAATGGAGGAAAGCGACTCCTTGTGCATGCTACAAGCATGCCAGGGAGCTGATTACATTTGTTGAGGCTACAAAACTAGAAGCATTGGAAGGCAGTCAATACATTAGGAAGAGGGCACTCCAATTCAAATGACGCTGGTAAACAAAGAGCATGGACCATGTCTTACAGAGCATTCGCCTCATGGTCACCTACCTTCTCATTCAGCATCATGCAGGCTATCTTCCTTCCCACTGGCAATCGTGTAATATCCCCATGGCATTGACCGCTGACCTGGAAAAGTAACATTAGGGTAGCGGGTTTTTTTAAGCTTCTTTTCATGTGATCTAGCAGCTGGAAACAAGGAGGAGGGAAAGCAACAGGGGCTAGATTTTTTGCAGAGCTCTGCACATTATGACCCTGATTCATGCAGGTATTCCTGTTCAGGAAAGCACTTCAGCACATGATTTATTGAAAGCATATGCTTAAATCCCATTAAAGTCAATGAGACTTAAGCACATCTGAAGTTAAGTATCTGCTTAAGTGCTTTCCCGAATCGAAGGGGTTGCTAGGAGCTGAGCTGTTTAGAAAATCAGGTCTCTATGGAGCACTTGACAGTCTGTCCCTGAGCTGTTTTGGGTATCGGGCCCCTTGTTATAAGTAAGCTCTCCCTGCACCAGCAACAAGCTCGCCGCATGGCACTGATGGCCCAAGGATGACAGGTTGGGGACCAATGTTGTGTGAAGCCTTTTGGATCAAATGCTACAAAACCGAGAGATGGAGAGAGAGAATATTGATAGCTGTTGTGGATCAAACCCTGAAACCTTTGGTGCCTGGACTTAAATAGCACTAAAAAGAAAAGGCCAAACAAAATGTTGAGTCTAAATAAAGTTGGAGAATTCTTTTACCACCGCATAAGGGAGGAGAAGGGTCATGTTTGGAATCCTGAGTGCAAATCTATTCCTTATTATGACAGGGAGATAGAAGAAGAGAAGGTATGGCTAAATCTTACAGGGGCACCCGGACTGAATTTCAAGTGGCTTCAGAAACGTGGTCTGTAGTCTTTAGAAAAAGAGATTAAGAGGGGCCCATTGACATGCACAGTTCTAAGAGGAAGAGAAGGCTGATGGTAGGATGCTACGTGAGCCGGCGTCAAGCACGGGAACAAGGGAGCTGGGGTGGGAAGACAAATAAGGTTTGGCTGGTGGAGGAATTCAGGAAGAGTCACTTTTACAAAGAGAGCAGTCAGGCTGTGGAATCAACTTCCAAGGACGAGGAAAGCGGTGTGCTTTGAAGAAAGAACTAGACAAGTCTTTAATGTTTGAGAGTAGATCTACTAATGGAAAGAGAGGGGTGGACTACATCAAGTCATGGGCCAAATCCTACTTGCTTTGGTGAAAGTACAGAAAATTAAAACACACAGAGCAATACTGACAAAACATCAGAAATGCCAAAAGAATTCTTTATTCCCCCAACTCTTCCTGTCCCCTTCCCCACCACCTCCCTGCACTCTCAGCTGTCCCTCAAGGGAAACTTGAGTAAATGGATAAGTTTTGCAACATCCCCTGAAACATAGGTGCCTCTGAGCCATTGGAGGGAGGGAATTCCTGAGTGAAAGACTCTTCATCCATCCCTGGAACTCTAGGCCTTGTCATCAAAAGAACATCATTGCCAGTCCCAAGTAGTCAAAAGAGCCAAGCCCTGGAAAAAAAAAATCTTGAGACTGATTTAAAAATCACAAGATCTTAAAAATACTAAACTTGGGGCTCTTTTTCTTTGCCTTCTGGTATTTGAGTCTTTAGGACTCACATCTTCGAGTTTTTCTCCACTAACTTGAGGACCAGAAACTTTCTTTAAAGTGAAAGCGGAGGTCCTCACGCAGTATCGTGGGTATTTAAGAAAAGCCCCAAATACTGTGACACTTGCAATAAAATGGCAGGAGTCGGCAACGCTGGACAAGTCTTTCTGACCTGTGCTGCAGGTTTAAGAACATGGAGAGAGGTCCTCAGATAGCCAACATCCGAACCATAAAGGACTTTGTAGGTCAAAAGCAACCCCTTGGATATTGCTGGGAACAAACTGGAACAAAGCCCAGTCCTAATATGGTCCGGTTATGAAACATTTCGTTCTCGAGTCGCTAAGCCCCAAATGGTGTGCACTGCACTAGTCCAGTCGGGCTGGATGTATATACAGAGACATCCTTCTAGCTGCCTATAAACCGATCTACCATCATTCAAATCAATAATAATAATAGAGTTCAGAGGTCCCCCAAGAGATTAGGGCCGCGTTGTGCAATGGCATATGCTAACGCATGGTAAGAGATAGTCCTTGCCCTAAAGAATTCGCCGTGTAAATAAACACGGTAGACAAAGGATGGCAGGTGGAAGCACAGGCACAGAGATGTGAAGTGTTTTGACCAGCGTCACGCAGCAGGTCAGTGGCCAAGCCAGGAATAGAACCCAGGCGTCCTGGGTTGCAGTCCAGTGGACCATATGCATGGGCAAACACTACATAGCAGCCTGGTGCTTTAAGCTGTAAGTCTGATATTCATCTATACCAAAAATATAATGGAGACAGAGTATATTTTAAGAACCTTTTTCTTTATTCCTTTCCTGACAGGAAAAGATGGCCAAGAAAGCTGCAGTACTAACTGTCAATATCTGATGCCTTTTGCGGCTCTCTTTCCTGATCAAATAAATAATTTGTAAGGTACAAGGATGTACCCTCCACTCAGCTCTCACCTGCCAGCACTGCTCTGTGCAATCTGATTTAGAGATTTCAGCATAGAAATCTTCCTTTCTGCTGTTTCCCCTGGAAACAGAGAGCCCAGTGGGCAGGTTAATCATTTGGGTTTGCAATTCATAGTCGGGGAAGCCAAAATAATTTCTCAATTTATGGAATCTACGATATGTTACTAAACTTTTAGCGTTTTGAAACGAAAATCATGGTGTTTGGCTCTGTGATAGAACCGGCTGCTCAGTACCCTGGATTGGGAGGCTTCTTTCTCACTAGCCATTTGCGCTGCTTGCAGCGTTTAGCCCACGGTGTGTGTAGATAGAGTTCCATCTGCAGAGAAGTAGAATTCAACATCTGGGTGGTTTAATTGAATGCCAGCGTCCACGTTACCCAGGCACCTGCTTATTGGGAAGCCAAGATCAGTAGCCCACATGGCAGCGAGGAAGAGGGCGCTGGAGAGTGGTGGGCATGTGACTAACGAGGTTATCAATTGTCCGGATCCAGTGGTTCATGGGACGCTGGAGTAGATGGTAGCAAGATTCAGCCACTACTGCTGCCCGTGAGCTGCAGTGGAAGCGGCAGTGTGGGAATTTGCTTGCGTGTCTTTTATAGATAATAATGGGCTAAATCCCTGCGCCTCATGCTGCATGTAAACCCCTTGTGTTTAAGGCTAACAGTCGTTCCTTGTCTTCCTCCTTCGGTGCCAAGCTGTTGCAGCACATGCCACACGTGGTAGGTGAGGCCATGAACTTGCCGTATCTAGGCGCAAGGGTGAAGTTTCAGCGTTAGCTCTGTATTTGTCTTGGTTCTGTGGGATTAAGGAAAGCCAGCCGTAGAGTGCTGGGTGTTGTGTGTGACATTTTCAAGTAGCTGAAAAGATGCTTTAAAAAAAACCAAACAAGAACAAAGACTAACCAAACCTTTCTTCTTCCATTGTGCTTGTCAGGGTTGAAACCCAATATGTTGAATTGGACCCATTATAATGTCCCATTATGACAATTCCAACGGCGCCATTACTATATCAAGCCTTTTCTGTGTTTGCAGCATGTTCTTCAGCTGCATTGCAATAGTTCCTGCAGAGCAATTATGGTAATTGCTGTCAATACCTAGTAAGAATTTGGGGCTTAATTTATCCTTGTGCAACTCCACTCTACCCTGCAACATCCAGGATGAATTTGGCCTACAATATATTGCAGAAGTGTTATCATAATAATAAAGTTCATTTGAAATCAGTGGCACTTTGCTTATTATTATTATAATAATCATTCCGTAATATGTAATTGGGGTTGGGGAAGTGAAGCAACTGGAAACATTATGTAAAATAGGTGGTGCACGCATAGTCTGGGTTTGCCTTTCTAATTTAAATGACTTGGTCATTTAAATTTAAAAAAGACAGAGATCATACCAGTAGCCTAATATTGGTCTACACAGTCCCATACACATGTTTCTTGGGATCTCAGCAGTTTGCATGCTCTGGAGAGGTGTGCATTACAAAGGGTTTAATTAAGGGATCCTCAGTGGATATGAAAGTCTGAGTACAGTAATGAAAAGCCTCGTATGGAAAGGATGGGTATGTGTGTGTGTGTGTGTGTGTGTGTGTGTGTGTAAAATTACGCATGCGCGCTTGTGAACACCCACATACACACCCCTCCTCTGTGTAATGAGTTTTCCCTCTGGAGAGGACAAGTCAAAAGGAGCCAGTCCTTCCAGCCAAAAAAATCAATTGTTTCTTCATGAATTATTGAGATGTTTGCCATCAGTTTCTTTACAAAAAAAGGAGTCATTAGATATTTTGCCCCCGAGTGTACTCTTTGCATTTACCTCATGATGTCATGACATAAAGTCGCAAATACTTATGCATAAATTCTTTGTCTGTAAGATGTGTCTGATAAAATAATATTTTTTTCTCTTCCAACGTTGGCTGTATTTACCCACATGTAGCAAAAGTCAGATCTGCCACAGCATTTAGCAGAGGGGTGGCTTGCAAGGGATTTTGCAAATTAAAATTAATTTAATGGAAAATGTACAAAATTTCCTCTGCCAATAAGGATAACATTCATGTGCTCATGCTTGCTAACGGATTCAAGGCTCTTACACTGAACTGCAAGACGTTACTAAATGAACATTTCTGCCTCTTGTGTAAATAGATAGATTAATGACATTAAGTGAAAGCCCAAGCCTGCTGAAATGTTAGTTTCCTTATGGGGTTTTGAATTTCTCTTCTTTTTTGATAAATGAACCAATCTGGCAATAAAATCCATGCACAGTAGGTTAATAATGTCATAGCTGAACTGTGAAATAATAATGTGTGTACTATCTCTTTGCAAACAATAATCCTTGAAGCCTGATAAATCTATTTGCAACCAACTTGCCTGTTCATTGTTACCAGGCGCTCCTCCTTTGTAAATACAAACAGTAACATGTCAGGAATTTTTAAGTCACAGGAGATTACTGGGGCCCGGAGAAGAGGCACAGAGATTTATAGGACAGAAGGCAGGTTAACACCCCTTCTTCTACATTGCCTTTCCGTCGGTCTCTCTCGCCTAGTAGCTTTATGAGGATTTGAAGAAGGGTCTCCTTGCTACCTTTGACCGTCAAGCCCACCGCTCGGTTTGTCTGTTGCAACACTCTGACTTGTTACTCACAGAAGTACCATTTCCCCTCCATGGCTTGTGGGGAGAGCCAAAGAAACAGTGGAAAGCTATATTCACTAACACCCTCCATAAATCCGGCTCGGAATTCGAGCCGGCCCCATCTCAAACCTTTCTTTTCATTGCTTTTCCATGGATGTATCCATTTTTGTTCCCAAAGGAGATCTGGGAGGAGCTTTTATTCATATGTGTGTTTGTACAAGGATCACCTTATTCTGTGCATATAGGTGAGAGTATCTGGACACCAGTGACCTTATTCCTTGCCAGGAGTGCTTGAATGTGTAATAAATATATAAATACACACATGTCCATGCTATATTGGCTTTGTGTGCTTGTGAGTGAAGGTGTTAGGATGCAGAAGGCGATGGAGGCTGCGGGAGCCAGTGATGCGCAAACAACCGAATGATCCTGCCAGCATGAAAATCAAGAAGATGTGTGGGATGTGCGGCCAGCAGAAAAGTCCTTTGCCTGGAGAACCTTTGCGAACGGTCCATGCTCAGAACAAGGAGGGAAGTGTCTATGCTTGGGCCAGATACGGAGCTGTGGGGATAGGTCCCCAAAGACAAACCCCACATGGAACCACCACCGTTCACTGCACAGCAACATACATGTCTCTTGTAGGGTGGCCAGATGGGTCGCTTGTCAGCTCAGCATCCGAGAACTGCTGCCGGAGAAGGTGGCCATTGGAGAGACATGGCAATTTCCTAGGCCTGATTATCTCCTGTTTATGCACCTCACCTTAAAGCGCTCCCTACCCACACCTGAACGATCAAATGCTCTACTGGCTTCTTGAGGCACGCCTGTGTCTGAACGTGGGCACCTCCAATGAAGGAACATGTGGCATTGGTGCCCAATCACAGAGCGTTCTCTCCAAGGAGTTTATGAAAGCCCAATGTGCTGGAGAGGCCGGTGCCGAAGAGCAGACAAATGTCTAAAACCTTTGGTTGGATGGGAGACCAAAGGGCCAGACCTTGCTGGCGACGGATGATTCAGCCGCCGTCTCCAGTGCTCGTGAGCTGCTGCTCCCATCCGGACGGACCGACTCAGCGCTGCGAGGTGCAAAGCGAAGCCATGGCAGTTGGGAGCAGGCGACGGAATCGTGAAAAACCAAACACAATCTCCCATCAAATGGTTAGTAGCAAAGAGACAATTGTTCTATTTACAAGAGCTTGCCTGCCTGGAGGAGAGGCAAAAAAATGTATCGGGACAAGCATTTCCTCCCTGTAATGATAAGGAGCTGTTGCCTGCAGCGTTCAGACTACATGGTTTCACAGATGTTTTTTTAAAAAAATAACAACCAACGGCCCTTCCAACTAACTGTAGCCGAACCGCAATTGTATGTCAGCCTTGCAGAAAGGGGACTGGAAATACTGCCGGCTGTTTTTTTAAGTCCCAGGAACTTAGTAAAATTGACACACAATGTTTTAGAAGAAGCTCTATCAAAAACCACTGATTTCAAGTTAATATTTGAGCTTAGGGGTCTTTAAGTAGCTCAGGGCAGCACGCATAAACTTGACAAACAGGGAACTTCAGTGCTGCCTGCCCATCGCCGCATAATAGGGCGATGCAGCTTTTATTCATTCAAAGAAAGGTTGAGTTTGATTGGCAGGTCAGCCTGCCTGAACAGGGCCGTCTTTTCCCTAACACTTCACTGCTATCAATTACCGTTTTGAATATGACTAGTTTCTAATGTAAAATAATGCCAACCTCTGCCTCCAACCTCAGGCCAAAAAGCTCTTTTGTGCTTTTTTATTCCTGTTCTCAGACTGCCTCAGGACTCCCGCTCTGCTTTGTATTTTCTTTCAGTATCTCACTGAAATGCTGCCATCAGAAGCAGGAGTCATGCAAAACCACGTATTTTCATTACATTAGTGACATTGTGAGCGAGGGTCATTAAACTGAATGGTTAAAAAGCTAGAAAACTTTTTCCTATATTGTAGCTCAAGTTCTATCCCTCCCTTTCTCTCTCTCTTTTTATTTTGTAATAATTGTATTATCCATTACAAACAAACGTGGCTCTGGAATTGCTTGAATTTTCTCTAGCAGTCAACTTAAATTCTCTTTGGAAAATGTGCCCTACTGAATTGAATACAGATCTCATTTAAATCAGGCAATTTGGTTTAGCTGCCATCTGTTGGCCAGTTCCCTATTATAATTCTGCTGCTGATAGTAGTTACCTGAGTTCATGTATTTCAGTAAGATAGACATTAATTTAATAAATATTTGGGATGTTGCACAATGACTTTCACCGTGCGGAATTTAGGCTAGTTGTGTGTGTGTGTGTATTTGTGTGTGTGTTTGTATGGATGTATATGTATGTAATGTTTTTAAAACCAAAACTTTCTGCATTCTGGATGACAGTGTATACTGAAAGATACGTGTTGCATTGCCTCCCTCTTTACAAATGAGCTGCTTCAGTTAATATTGAAAGCGATGGGTGTTAGCTGCGTGCTCTCAGGGGATGGTGTTTTCCGAATGATTCCAGAATAGGCTCGTGTGTTGGGACCCCATAGTGTTTGGAACTGCTGTGAACAGTCAGATCTATTGTAGGACTCTGTTGTACAGTATAGAATATAGCCCCTTCTTGTTCTGTCCCTTCTAAAGCTTTCATATGATGGGCTCTGCTCCCAACGACAGGAGCCCTTAACTTAATCTGTATCTTTTTAAAATGTACATCTGATTAGCCCAAATCCTTGAGTTCTAAATGATTCCCCAGTGTTGCAAGTGTCCATTGTTTATCTCTTTTTTATCAGCATTTATCCTCTCCCTTGTGCTTTTCATCTCCCCCGTTCCATTTTGGAGTCTACATAATACGTGTGTGCTGTGCCTTTGGTGACATCACTTGAAGCTTTCTCCCAACACATCCATTAGTGTCCTGATAGGGATGTGTAGGAAAAACCTTCCTCTGCTCTTTCGTCTCTCTAGAGACAGCCTCTCTGCAAAGTAACCTAGAAACCCACCATCCCTCTTGGGTGCAATTGCTTATGATACCAGTTTGGGGCTGGAACAGGAGTGTGCTTTGCACAATAGCTCTCTCTTCTAAAACACTGAGACATTGTTTTGAATGTAAAGTTCACTTTATCACAATGTGTTTTTTGTGGGAGATGGTGGTTGTTTTGGGGAAATCATGAAGAAGCACATGTGAAATGATACACGTTCGCCAGGTCATACACAGTATGCTCAGTACTGCCCACTTGCTGGATGGAGTGTGTGTGGCTAAGCTGTGTGTGTCAGACTCTATCTTGCTACAAGAGATCTGTCCACTACCTAAAACTGAGTCCTTTCCCTGCCGCTGTCGTGAAGTTCCAGAAATCTGTGGCAAGTAGCCTGGTGGCTAACATGAAGTCTGGATTTATTACAATAGTGCCTTGCTTTCGACTAGACCTGGTTGAAAATTTTTCAATGGAACAGTTTTCTGTTGGGGAATTGAAACATTTCATGGGAAGGTACTGATTTAGTTGGCATTTTTGATGAAAAAGTATTGAAGTCAAAACAAATCACTTTGACCTTATTGAAACAAAATCCTTCGACCTTCCGTCCTTTCCTTCAACAGGAAATGTGTTGACAAGGTCATTTCAGTATTTCCAAAACAATTTTGACTTTTTGTTCCAGTTGGGGAAATTTTCAGTATGTCAGAATTTCCTGTGGAATAAAAATCCCAAGTTTTGATCATCTACTTTTAATGATCTCAGAGCTCTTTATGTACATATATTAAGCCTTGATACATCTCTGGGAAGTAGGTAACTATTATACCCATTTTGTAGATGGGGAAATTGAGGTGGCGAGATTAGTAACCCCGTTCCTATCTCTCACCAGTTTTACACATGGGCAACTCTGTTGACTCAAGTGGTGAGACTCCTGATTTACATCACAGTCAGAGAGATCAGAATTACACCCTGGACACCTTACCAGAATGTTGGCCCAGAGGTAGTGCCAAGATTGTAACTCAGGAGGTGTGATACCCAGTCCTCCACACTGAATTTGAAACCACACTTGCAGAGTATGTGTTGGGTGGTTTTGGTACAAGTTCCATGCCAAGGGTAAGACCCTACAACCGCCACTTTGAAAGGATGTATTCCTGATGGTTATTGCATTGCATGACTCACACCTTTGGCAAGATCAGTGACAGTAAAGAAGAGGCAAGGACCAGATGCCTTCCAATCCAGTTCCTCCTCCCAAACAAACACACAACGCAAATACTTGGTGAATAAAAATGTTTTCGCACACAGCTCTTTTCATGGGTGGGTTACAGAATATCAGGCATTTTATTGGCGATCTAAACATTACTTGGATTCCCCATTTGAATACTTTCTTTCCTGTGTATTGATTTAAGCCTCAATGAGAAGTCAGCTCATTGGAAGGCAGCATTTGTACGAAACACCGATGCATTGCTAGTGACTGACAGAATCAAAGTTTGGTTTAGTCAGTGACATGGGGTTACGTTTCTTTCCAGTGCAACTCTGTGCCAGCATTTGCATGCCATCTCAAGGTGGCTTACAATCACCGGAAGCCATCATTTCCATTGCAAGTGGTGGCAGGCGGAAATGACTTTCCCCTCATTATTGTAATAAAGCACAGGCATTATCCTGCAGTAAGGAGGGGGATCATGTTTATCTCTTGTTACCTCCACTGGGCTATGAAGGCCCGATTAAGGAAAGTGGTTTAGCACGTGCAAAAATCCATCGTGGTTCAGGGCAGCCCCTAAGCATATGTGTATCTTTGACTTCAGTTAAACTTAAACACATGTTTAAGGTGTCATAGGTTTTTAAGGCCAGAAGACACCATTATGATGATTTATTACGACCTTTTGCATAACACAATAAGTACATGCTATATTCCTGAGCAGAATTGTTTTCCTGTGTGGGACCGAAAAGATTAATTTGCAGAAGATTTCAGTGTCCTTTTTAATTTTTTGTTTTGTTTCGTTAAAGTCTGGTGTTATAATATATAGTGCACAAACTTTTCTTTCCAACGGGAGGACACAACGTGAATTAAATGACTTGGCCTATAGTTTTACGAAGCAATAATATTTTTGAATAGTCAGCAGAATCCCTCCTAAGTTGTGTGGAAGCTTAAAGGGTTTAGAAAGTTCTTCCGTGGAGATAAATAAGCTGTCAATTCATGATGAAGAAAATCAAACTCGCGCTGTTGATTTTGGCTGTGGCACTTGCAAAAGTATGAGAGAAATTTCTGCCGAGTGCTCCATGTGTTAGCATTTAGCTTTCCAATGCCACATTGTGCTTCTGATAGTGTTTTGAGAGGGTAAACAGAAATGTCAAAATAATTAAAATAAAAGATTAACCCATTCAGATATTTTGAGTAAGAAATCAAACCTGTATTGGAAATTAATAGGCAGCCAGATTAGGTTGCAGAAGATGCATTTTATGCCAGGAGAGGGAGAGTGTATGTGTGTGTGTGTGTGTGTGTGTGTGTGTGTGTGTGTGTGAGAGAGAGAGAAAGTGTGTGTGTGTGTGAGAGAGAGAGAGTGTGTTTTCCTGAAGGACTTTTCAGTTCTAGATTGTGAAATGGTAAAACAAAGATTCTAAACAGAAACCTGGGAGGTATAGAAAATATGCCAACAGCAAATTAGTTTACTTAGCTCATGACTTTAATAAACCCTTGTAATTAGCAGGGTATTTCCTTTTGACTTGTGGTCTCAAGCTATGAATTTCTATGTGTGATTTTTTTTCCCCACAGCCCCTAAATGAGGAAAGCACAGTTGATGATCCTGCTTTGCTACAGGCCAGATATACAGGCAGTTTAATCGTGTGCGAGGCTGTGTTTGAACCACAGCTCAATCTCTTCGAATTCATGGACCGGGCAAAGTAAAAAGGCCAAGTTGTGGGGCGGTCGTCAAGACTATAGAACTAGACCAGAACATCGGCCAGTAAACCCATGTTCTCATACCCTTGCTCACAACGAGTAGTCCCATTGGAGGCAATAGAGCTACTTGCTGAGTAAGGGATCAGAATCTGGCCCAAAGTGGCCAAAGCCCCTTCTCAGTTGCTATATCTGCCTGTGTCCCTCCATGCGCTTACCCTACTCCCTCCCAGCTCCCAGGTATTTTACACTTTCGCATTCTCCCCCCTCCCCTTGAATAAATATTCCCAGTTCTCCCTGTTGCTAAACCCTCTTCACAACCTTCTGACTCAGTTCAAACTGTAGCTACCAGATCTGCCCATAAGTGCCTGCAAGCCACCACCTTGATGCCAATGGCACCAGCTCATCCCTGGATGACACTGTCCCATTTTCTCAGATGCCAGAACTACCCACAAACCCCCGACAATGGCAAGCTGATCCCCAGTGACACAATGGCCCCTTATGTTTGCCCAGCCTACAAAATTACAGGGGTCATAGAGAAAAAGGTAACAGGATGGATGCCCGTGCTCTCTGTGTCTTCTGTGACACTGTGATCCTATTCATGGACTCAGTCCTCCAGGAAAACCGGGCACTTTGTCTGCAGTGCAGCTTTGAAACTATAGCCTTAAAAGGTTCTTCTTTAGGTGCAAGTGAAACACCAGTGAGAGTCAAGTGTCCAATCCCACGTACTTCAGCCAGATGGTTTTTCCTTTCTGCTTTCATTCATAATTGAACATTACTTATCAAGAATAGCTGTGTTCTTCCACAAGCCTGAAAACAGGGGGGTCAAACCTGCTGTAGACGGACTCTCCTCCGACTACCAAGGCTGTGCTTAAGCATGAGAGGCGGCGGGATCTAGGCATAGCACTGGCAGAAAGCCACGTGAGTTCTAATCCAAGTTCCTCCACTGGCTAGCAGTGTGTGTTTCAATTGTACTTTCCATACAATGGGGATAATTCTATCTATTGACTTCACAGGGGTGTTCTGAGGATTAATTACAGTTTGTAAAGTGCCTTGAAAAAGTGAAGGGTAACGTGCATACCCATCCACGCACACCCTCACCCCTACATACACAAATATGTGTATAGGTCTTGTTCTGGAATAAGTGTCCACATGGGGAATTATACCGATATAATGATAGCAGTGTAATTCTGCTGGTAAATTTCCCTATGCAGACAAGCTCTTAGTTATGGCCAGATTCTGTAGGCAGATATGCACATGTGGAACTCACTGAAATCCATGAGTTATATGTGCAGAGCCGTGCAAATCTTCAGATACCCATGGACATGCGGATACAAATTCTGTATCCACACAGGGGTCTATATATGTGTGCATCTGAATTTGACTCTAAGAATGAGTATTACTGATCTACTCTCTTATCTGCTGAGGGTATTAAAGGTCTGAATTACAGGCTTTCCCAATGGCGGTTCTGTAGCAGCAGACTTTGCAACTAGTAGTTTACTTTTGCCAACCACATTTTGTGCACAGGAAAAAGTCGTTTGGAATCTCTGCTAGAATCCTTGAACAGAAAGAAACAGTTTCACCCTTAATAAAATGATTTTCGGTGCATTTGCTTTATTTATTTTTTGATATCTTTTAACATATAAAAATACAGATGTAACTTCTGTGCTGAAGAATTTCTTTAGGTATACGAGGGATCAGATATAAGCCATGTCTGGAAGCAATACTTGGCCAACAGCTGAGTCTTTATATGGATTGTGTGTGTGTGTGTGTGTGTGTGTGTGTGTGTATGTGTGTTCATCTATCCATGATTCATTCTGAGGGCTGTTTTAGCCTTCATAAAATATTCATGCTGGTTGTGCATGGTTCTATAATTGCCATCTCAGGCCTTGAATTATTTATAGGTTGTACTGTTCACGTAGTCTCATTTACTGATAGAGCAGATAACACCATACAAGAGGATCCCAAACACTCTAATGCCTGTTACTTTGCATTAAGTAGTGGAATTATATTACTGTAGGTGTAAAATGCTGGCCTTTTCCTCCTCTTGCTTTAATATATCATTTTTGTATTTATAATATGCTAATTGTTGAGATGCTGTTAAGCCTCATAATTCCTGCCGAGTTTTACAGAAATCAAGATGTGGCTGAAATGGTTTATCTCTTGATCCTAAAATGATTGTTCTTAAAACAACAACAAACCATTGAATTTATACATACCTGAGCTCCTTTGTTTTGGGGTATTGATCAGCTTGTGTATTTAAGTGCTAGCAAACATTCAACAGTCCAGCTAACATAAGACATTTACCAAGTGTATTTTCAAGTTCATTGTACTCAATTAAACACTGACTCAGAATTCCTCCATGAAAACTGATACCTTTTCTCTCTTTCATCATCTTTCCTACCACCCTCTCTGTGATTCTATCATTCTTTCTTGTCCATTTCCTAGTTTGTTTGTTTTTACTTAATCTAGTGAATGAGCCTGCAAACACAATGTGTTACATTTTTAGTTTTATTTGAAAACTGTTTTCAAAATAAAAACCTAGTTTTAGATTGGCAAGGTCACAGAGATGGAATTTACATCTTTTTTTTAAATCACCTTCCTTTTCTATCTAAAAAGTAATCAGTGGAGCACATCATGTGTTTTCAGGAGAGGTAGGATGGCTCAGTGGTTAGAGCACTGCCAGTGACTTGGAATACCTGGGTCCAGTTCCCTGCTCTGCTACAGATTTTGTGTGACTTTGGGCAAGTCATTAGTTCCCCATGTGTGAAATGAGGATAATGGCATTTCTCTGCCTCACGGGGGGTTTGTGAGGATAAATTCATTCCAGATTGTGAGGAGCTCTGATACTGCAGCGATGGGTCCAGATAATTATCTCGGCGAGAGAGAGAAAGCTACAGTCACACTGGAAAAGTGGTAGACTGGGCTTAACCCCTAACCATGATCTCTGCAGCGATGCCAGGTAACATAAGCAGGTGGTGAGTAGAGCTGATCAAAGCATTATGGAATTCTCAATTTCAATGAATTTTTTCATAAAGCTTGTGAATATGAATGAAAACATGTTGGCTGAAAATTGTGTTCCGTTTTTCAACACATGATAGAGATGGTCTGTCATTTTCAAAAATTGCAATTTTCAATGAGATTTTTTCATCAAAACTGTATGTTAACCATGCAGATTGGAATCTTTGACAGATGTTACACTCCTCCCCCCTCTCCACCCCCGGCTGTAGTGGTGAGCTGTGTTGTGCACACACGTAGCCTATGAGAAAAGGTGCTTGGAATATAGTGACCTGCATTTGTTTCATCCAACTAGCATGCCTAGTCTTTAATAGGGATTCTGGGTCACAGAAAGAAGGGGCATCAGGTTGGATTCTGCAGTAGACGCTGCGTATGGCCTCGTAGGTATGGGGTTAGGGGTGGGGGATTTGCTCCGCCCATAGGACATACTCACTGGAAGAGCCCGCCGGAGAGAATTTCTGTGCGTGCACACTTCTGTTGCCAGGGAAGGCGGGTTTTGCCCCATCCTATGGAAGAAGCAGGGGGTCTGGCCTTCAAACTCCATGAATTCCCTGTTCCTCTAGAATGTAGGCCTTTGTCTCGCTCTAGTGGCTGAACAACATGTAAGGACTAGAGCTGCCAGCATAATGGAGCTATTCCTTTAGTTTAATCAGTAGAGGCTCATGCATTCAGCACCGAAGTTCCTGTGTTAAAACCCTGCTGTTGATCCAAGCAGGGTTGGTTTCTGTCTCCCCATCTTTCTTCCCTGTGTGGCTGTTGGGCAGCATGGTGCCAATGGAGCTGCGCTGCTTGGGGACCTCACATAGGATCCCTTCCTTTGCCTCAAGGCAGAGGTCGGGCAGTTTCTTGGGCGGTGTCCCAGAGGTGAAAATTCTGCAAGGTCCTTGTGGTTGTCAGCGCTAGCGCTGCCCACCTCTCAGCACACACCTCCATCCATTCCCATTCTCTCAGCAGGGGTCCCCTCGACTTTGTACCCCAGTTGGCTCCTTGAGTGCCAAGCATAAATGCACCTTTCGCGGTCCACATACGGGACCGATCAGTTGCTCGTAACTGGAATGTGTGTCGATATTTATCCTATATAGTGCCCCCTCCTCCCACTCCTCATTGTATCTGCCAGTGTCCACTCCCCGAATGTAACCAGATCTGGTCCTGTCAACCCCCTCTGGGGTGAATCCTGCTGCCAGTACTAAGGGGCATGGAAAACTCCATGAGGGTTCCCTAGCTGAATTTTCTCCCCAGTCGTTTTATCAGCCAGGCTGGAGGACAGCCCTCCAAACCCCACCCCTCACACTGAGCCCCAGGGTCTCCATGCCAGCTATCCAGCTTTGGTAGCCTCCAGCCCCCTGTGCTGTCCGGGTTCCCTGCAGCAGCGACTGCCTCGTAACTGGGGATCTGCACTCCAGGGCTGGAAGTCTGTGTGTGTACCATGATGGCACTACCTCTGTCCCGAGGTTGGTATGTGGATGGTGACTGCCAACCCCAACCTCTTCATGGGAGCGGGAGGGGCAGTGCTACCAGGACGGCACCAGAACCCCATTCCCACCTCGGAGGGGAATCTTCCTTGCACGGATCTCCCGGGCCACAGCTGATTGTCAGTGTTCTAAAGCTGTGGTTTTCAACCCGTGGGCCGCAGACCCCCTGGGGGTCCGCACCTCCATTTGATATTTTTTAGGGGTCTGTAAATGAAAAAAGGTTGAAAACCACTGCTCTGAAGGGAAGGAGCCAGCTCAGCGTGGTGCTGGGAAAATGAGAGTGTGGTTCAGGAATGACTATGAGACGTGTCATTCCTGCGCGGCAGAAGGCGGAGAGCAGCAGGTAGCACAGAGGAGGACGATTTTAAAAATTATGTCTCTCGAAAGCAAAGGAAAGCGTGGATGAAAGTGGCTCCAGGATGAAGCCACAGGGAACTGCCAGAAAAAAATAGAGGAAAAAGAAATGTTTCTGCAAAACAAACCACTTTGGTGAACAATAAATTCTTGAGAAGATACGTCTTGCCTGAACCCTTATTTTTCCTGATAATAAATGATTATAAAATAAACCTTGCAACACTCACGATCTATACAATGGGCTGAATTGAAAAGTGCTGTGTTTTTCTGTACGATTCTGCCAGCCTTGTAGGGCCTTCGGAGGAGGAAACAATGGGATTGTCATGCAGATTTCTTTACTTCCCTGCAAAGTTTCACAGATTCTGTGAATCCCTCGCTACAGGGATTATTATTATTATTTATTATTTGGCAACTGACTCCAGAGAACATAAGAACATAAGAAAGGCCGTACCGGGTCAGACCAAAGGTCCATCTAGCCCAGTATCCTGTCTACCGACAGTGGCCAATGCCAGGTGCCCCAGAGGGAGTGAACCTAACAGGCAATGATCAAGTGATCTCTCTCCTGCTATCCATCTCCACCCTCTGACAGACAGAGGCTAGGGACACCATTCCTTACCCGTCCTGGCTAATAGCCATTAATGGACTTAACCACCATGAATTTATCCAGCTCTCTTTTAAACTCTGTTATAGTCCTAGCCTTCACAACCTCCTCAGGTAAGGAGTTCCACAAGTTGACTGTGCTCTGCGTGAAGAAGAACTTCCTTGTATTTGTTTTAAACCTGCTGCCTATTAAATTTCATTTCATGACCCCTAGTTCTTGTATTATGGGAATAAGAAAATAACTTTTCCTTATCCACTTTCTCCACATCACTCATGATTTTATATACCTCTATCATATCCCCCCTTAGTCTCCTCTTTTCCAAGCTGAAGAGTCCTAGCCTCTTTAATCTCTCCTCATATGGGACCCGTTCCAAACCCTTAATCATTTTAGTTGCCCTTTTCTGAACCTTTTCTAGTGCCAGTATATCTTTTTTGAGATGAGGAGACCACATCTGTACGCAGTATTCGAGATGAGGGCGTATCATCGATTTATATAAGGGGAATAATATATTCTCAGTCTTATTCTCTATACCCTTTTTAATGATTCCTAACATCCTATTTGCTTTTTTGACCGCCTCTGCACATTGCGTGGACATTTTCAGAGAACTATCCACGATGACTCCAAGATCTTTTTCCTGATTTGTTGTAGCTAAATTAGCCCCCATCATATTGTATGTATAGTTGGGGTTATTTTTTCCAATGTGCATTACTTTACATTTATCCACGTTAAATTTCATTTGCCATTTTGTTGCCCAATCACCTAGTTTTGTGAGATCTTTTTGAAGTTCTTCACAGTCTGCTTTGGACTTAACTATCTTTAGCAGTTTAGTATCATCTGCAAACTTTGCCACCTCACTGTTTACCCCTTTCTCCAGATCACTTATGAATAAGTTGAATAGGATCGGTCCGAGGACTGACCCTTGGGGAACACCACTAGTTACCCCTCTCCATTCTGAGAATTTACCATTAATTCCTACCCTTTGTTCCCTGTCTTTTAACCAGTTCTCAATCCATGAAAGGACCTTCCCTTTTATCCCATGGCAGCTTAATTTACATAAAAGCCTTTGGTGAGGGACCTTGTCAAAGGCTTTCTGGAAATCTAAGTACACTATGTCCACTGGATCCCCCTTGTCCACATGTTTGTTGACCCCTTCAAAGAATTCTAATAGATTAGTAAGACATGATTTCCCTTTACAGAAACCATGTTGACTATTGCTCAACAGTTTGTTTTTCTATGTGTTGGACAATTTTATTCTTAGCTATTGTTTCGACTAATTTGCCCGGTACAGACGTTAGACTTACCAGTCTGTAATTGCCAGGATCACCTCTAGAGCCCTTTTTAAATATTGGCGTTACATTAGCTAACTTCCAGTCATTGGGTACAGAAGCCGATTTAAAGGACAGGTTACAAACCTTAGTTAACAGTTCCGCAACTTCACATTTGAGTTCTTTCAGAACTCTTGGGTGAATGCCATCTGGTCCCGGTGACTTGTTAATGTTAAGTTTATCAACTTAGAGGTGCTGCAACTTTATCTGTAGAGAAGGACTTTGACAGCAGGGGCAGCAGCTTCCACCTACTCATGGAGTATGCAAAGTTTTCAGTGATGAGAATGAAAAATCTGGGGATGAAGGGTTATGCATTACCACGTTGCCTATTGAGGTTTGTCTACACTGCAGCTCATGTAGGCATGGACACACTAGCTTTACTCTAGCTAGCATGGCTAAAAATAGAAGTGAAGCCACAGTGGAGAGAGCTTCAAACCCCCTGGAGTCCTGGGCGTGTACCAGTGTTCCTAGACTATGCTGATGCTTGCACCATGGGAGGTTCGCTCCTATTTTTAGCCATGCTAGCTAGAGTAAAGCTAGCACTGGTACGTCTATCCAAACAGCAATCACACCTCCAATTGCAGTGTAGACGTACCGTTAGTTACCTGCCTCAGCCTATCTTTGTTTTTCACCAGGGCCCCCTTTACTAGTGCAACGTGCGTGCAGGAAAAAGAAAGCTTCGTGTTTCCCTGCAGCTCTTGTTTATCATGTATGTTGCAGTAGTGACTATTGGCCTCAGCTGAGCCAGAGCCCCCTTGTGCTTGGCTCTCTACAACCAATTTAAATGACGGTTCCAGCCCCAAGGAGCCTACAATGCAAAGGGCAGGACATGCCAGGTGAGTGAAACAAACAAGTGGTTGAGGGGGAGGACAGGTTAGCTAAAAAATAATGGGATGTTTTAGCACAGACTAGCCGTGCGCCCAATTTATTGCCAGTCAGTGATGGTCACCACAGCTTGCTGCTTGCCTAGCTGTTATCAGGTGTAGTTACATTTTTTTGGAGGGGGAAGGTTTTTATGTCATACTTTCCCCCTGAGTACTATGCATGGACTGAGAAATCCTCCTCAGCGAGTGCTGCTTTTTATGTGAATCACTGGTACATCTTTTCATAGCCGGTTGCATATTATATTTTCTATACTGAAATTGTTAAAATATTTAATATATTTGGGGCTTTTCGGGCTAGGTTTCCCTTATCTTCCCAGGTAGGAGGCTCAACTGGTCCTGGATTTTCAGGGTGTTTATTGCCTTTAAAGTTGTGCAAATGGCAGGCTGCTAGGACACCAAGGCATCACTTAACTTTAATTGGTCAACTAGCCTTTGCTGTTATGCACCGCACGCTGCTGCACGGTGCCTGACCTCAGCCTGTATTCTGAAAGCGTTTTCTTCAGCACTAGACATTTCCCAATTATGTAGAGTGTAGGAACAGCAATGCCCTTGCTTTTCAACAAAATGTTACCATACCTATTAGTCTGGATGTATTGAGCGGGTTAGTACATATTGGAACCAAAAAAACCTACACAACACCCGCAAAACAAATTGGGAAATGTACTTATTTCATAGATATTGCGTAAACTGAATAATTTTCTAATAAAAATGTAAAGAAAAGGTATCTGTAATTCTAGATCCTTTTTATTTTCCCTTGGAAAGTGTTACAGAATATGTGAGCTTTTTAATGTCAGCAGTATGAGACTATCTATGTATGATGGCTCCATTTTCCATAGTAGTTGAGTACTGTCTCTCTCTCCATCTTTCGTAGTTTTATACTCTCAACACTTGTGAGGTAGGGAAGTGCTATGATCCTTATTTTATACATGGGAAACCGAGGCACATAAAAACGAAGGGCCAGGTTTTGAAAGATATGTAGGCTCTAAAGATGCAGATAGGCACCAAGTGGGATTACCAAAAGCCCAGAGGCACCTAATTCTCTTTGAAATCGGGAGAGTTCATCAACACCAACATTGCCTCCTGAACAGTTTTTGTTTTTGATAAATTGGCATTTTCTGACCAAAAGTTGAGTCAGAAAATTCCTGACTGCCTAAAGTACCAATCCACTGGGTCAGCTCGGCAAGTTTTTTGGGGGGCTTTATGTACAGTGTCAGTGTACAAAAATATCCTGGAGAAAAAATGAGAAACAAATGGAAAACAATTGATAAACTTTTCCAGTGATTAGTAATGATTAGTTTCAAAGGCAATCTGTTGCTGGGATACGGGGTCCGTCGCTAGAATAAAGGGTAGAACAAGCATCACCATCTGGGGAATTCTGGGAGAAGACCAACAGTGGAATCCCAGCTGCTAATAAGGACTACTACTAGCAGGGGTTTTGCAGGGGGTAAGAACTCAGTTTGCGAAGGTGCCTGTCTTGTCTACTGCTTCCACTGCTGGCAGGTGGGTCGAGTTCTGCTAATGCTGATTCCAGAGGAAACCTACCTGCCCTCCTGGCCATAGTCGGCATTTGCAACATACAGGGGGTTAGACTAGATGACCCTTGCAGTCCCTTCTAGCCCTATGGTTCTAGGATCACTGCATACAGTACTTAATGCAGCCCCGTGTAGATCCAGATGTCTTTCATCAATAGTGAACCTGCCCATAGCTGTAACCAAAAAGGCATGTGTTTTTCCCCTTTTACTTTGCAGTGAACACATACCTTTAAAAAACAAAACAACTAATATTAAAAATATTACTGACACTAAAATCACATATACGGGTTTTTTCATACATGGTTGTGCCTTTAAGAGCTAATCTAGTGAATTATTCATACTCATTAAAATATCAATTTTGTTCTCCTCTCCTTCCTTCCCCCCCCAAAAATCAGCCACCTAACTCAGCTGTTGGTGCCATGTGTGTCATACACAATCTAACCGCACCTTTTGCAACACAGCTGGGTTTAAACATTCCATTGCTGTTTCCGTCCCTGGGCTGTATTTTTGAAAGTGCTGAAAATGGAAATATCACAGGAGACGGAACCAATAGTAAATGGGCATTGACCACACCTATGGGGAGCATTGTTCCAACTGAACTGAATTGGCTTTAAAAGAAGCAATTTAAAGAGGACGGTGAAACGTGTCACATGCATACCTTATACTTTTCTGGGGGTAGACCTGTTTATAAAATACATAAATGCATATATGTGCACACACTCTTCCATATTATGTACCATTTATGCATACAAATTGTGTGTGTGTGTGTGTGTGTGCACGCACAACTACAACTGCTGTGGTCCCCAGTGTATAGTTTGCAGTTTGAAGAGAAATCATCCTCCATCATTCGTCATTGCCTAGCTGCAGTAGATTGGGCCGGCACATCCTTTAACAGCGACAAAGGCAACTCATAAATGCCGACATGTTACATTAATTTATAGGCACTGAGTGACTTATTAAATGTGATGTGTGAAATATAACAGGGCCCGGTATGGATGATTAGGTTTGGGGCTTTGAATTGTTGACAAGGCAGGGGTAATGAATTGCGGGACACAAGCTAGTATGTTTCCCCCTCATTAGTCAGTATTAGCTGCATTAATAGTAATAATTGGATATATTCATCATTTAAAATGTTTTAATAAATGTTTGGACAGCACCTGATCGAGCCTGTCAAGTGTTAGACTGGAAGGTTTGTGATGTGAGAAAAATGACGGCATTCCTTGGGAAGAGATTTATCCAGCCTAAAGGGTGCTTCGTTTGCCAGTGTCTCTAAGGAGTGATGGGTAGAGATGGTTTGGGGAAAAATAGGAAATGCAGAAGTGAGGGAACTCAGCATCTCTTTCACACTTAAAAGAAATGATAGAGAGATTTCCAAGGACAGTGTCACCCTTAGACATCCTGATCTTCCAGTCCAGTCTTCAAGATGGGGCCTGAGCTAGAAATTTCTGATGAGTTTCTAGATTGAAATTTGGACTTCTCGAAAGTTTGTGTGTGTTCCAATCTGGACTTTGTATTCAACCGCTTATAAAGCAGGAGTCCAGCCACAAAGTTCTGATCTGGACTCAAAGTTCCCCAGCGCTGAGACATATTTTGATTCAGGGTTTTGGCTTGGAGCCATCTGTATTCTAGACTATTAACACAATAGCAATTCCAGACAAGTTTTCTGCAGAGCATCCTAAAATCATTGGCAACGCTGAAGGCAAGTCATTTTCAGTGGGTGTTCTTCTTTTGCGGGGCGTTTCTTATCCCCAGTGCATTATTGCCTACAATTTCATACAAGACTTCCTCTGATTAACATTTATTTCTATTACTGTGTGGTCCTCAAAAGCAGAATGAATTACCCCCCCCCCCAACATTTACTAGGACAAAGGAAGTCAGGTTGCATTCTACTCCTGCTTTGTGATAGACGGGTGTTCTGTGCAAAGTTAAATGGTAGACTATACCTTCTAAATGAATGTTGATGAGAATTTAAAACAGTGTAACATGTTTATTGCAAGACGCTGATGTTGGTGTGAAACTTGCCATGTATCACTTGGCTGCAATTGATTTTTGTGCCAAAAATCACTGATTCTTTTTCTCCAAAAAAAAAAAAAAAATCTATGGAATATACAAAAGCAAAAAAGTGGATGTAAAGCTGCATGGAGCTATCTGCAGTGCATTAATAGACTGGGTTTTTATTTAGAAAGGTGAGACCTCTAAGGAAAAAACCCAGGTGCTGTAGCAGGTGGAGTTTGGTGACTCAGTAGGAGATACTCTTCCCTTTTAGCGATGACTGAACCAGTCTCGCAGTGGGACCATAGTGCAGCTGGAGGTGCTGTCTTTCAGGAGAGACATAAAATCAGGGCTTTGACCACCCGTATGCGTTGCAAATCTCATCGCACTTGTTGCAAGGACAAGAGTTTTATCCTCAGAGTCCTTCCCAAAATCCAGCTCAGGTACTTTTTGTTCTGACTGTCTGAAATCCTCTGTCTCGCTTCAGTGGATAAGAGGGTCTTCGTTTCTCTCGAAGTACAGTAAGGCATATCGTGTCCGTAGTAGCTATAGCCATTAACCCCCACTACAGAAATACTCAGTGGAGATGCCTTGTTATAACTGAAGATCGAATTTACCCTATAGTTGTGTAGCTGGGGACATTTAAGTCATTTTGTGTTTGTGTTAATAAATTCTGCACAGTACACCCCAAAATTAGACCCTTTGTCGTTTTACTGGATTTTTTTTCATGATTCCCATTGTATTAACAGGAGTACTGTTATTTAATTTATTAAACACCCAAGCCATAAGCAATTTGTTCTAAAATCTGTTTGATTTAATTTTTTCCTTCTGTTGAGTCACGGTTTAAGTATTAACCTATCAGTGTTGCATGTTAGTTGGGAGACATTGTCTTTGTTAAAAAGAACAGGATTTTCGCATGTTGTCTAGCATTACAGCAGATGCGATCGCTTACAGGTTTGTCAATGGCAGTGAACAGTATTTCCTTAAACTATCTCTTAATTTATGTGTGGACAGTAAAGAGAGAGTAAGAAGTAAGAGTATGCTCTGACATGCTATAACAATTATAACAATTATTTGTTCTGTATACAACAAATCAGCATTTCTTTGGCCTTTTGGGCATATGGATCTGTCTTTACTTTCCCTTTATGTTTATTGTGGTATAGCAAATGGTGCAGGCACAGATTCTCTCAGCTGCACCTATGTAAATCTATGAAGTTAATCTGGATTTACATTGATACATCTTGAGATCCGAATCTGGCCTGTGACTTCTGAGTTGACCGTGTTTTTGGCAGTGATCATGTTATATCGTTTTAACTGACTGTTAGCTATAGTTGTGTATTTATAGATAGATTAATAGTTTTAGAGTCTAACTGGATTATTGGGCAGTTTGGGTCTTCATAAATAAGACTTTCCTGGGGCTTTGAAAAGGCTGCAAAATTAAGCAAAAATCACTCTTGACATTCAATACTGGACATTTTTGCTGGCTCTCCAGCAGTTGCCAACACAGTCATTCTTAAAGAAACAGCCGATAGAACCGTTGGAACGGTTAGGTTGTAAGCACTTTCTAGCCAATGGAATTAATTGTAACTTCTATTGTTCTGAAGAAGATGAGCCAGAGTGCCTACCTTTCTGTCCTTGTAAATTGGTAACTCACTGATCATTTTAGCTCTGCTTGTCACCACAACCACTGTTACTGCTGACCCACTGTAATAATAAATAATACAGCAGTACTTTGTGATTCATATAGAACCTTGCGAAACCCTCTGTCCTAAAATCTACCTGAGGAATAATGAAGATGGGATCACAGATCTCGTATCTGTTTTCACCACAGTGACACACCCAGTGATCCAATAGGGTGGGACTAACCCGGCTTCCTGTCCTGTAACGTTAACAGTTCTGGTTCCAGCAAAGGCATGTCTGGCATTCCTTGTCAGAGATCACCCTCCTGCCCAGAAGACACCATCACACACTGGCCCCTGCCACTAGGACTAGGCCCGTCACTGGTCTTATCTCTGTTGTCATTTTGAGCTTTTGGTTTAGTCTATTTCCCTCTTGTCCTGGGGGTATCCTTAGCCGGAAATGTGCAGACAGACAGAAAAGTTTTTCACTGCCATTCCCTGGCTGCACTATTCCTGCTGGCCGCGTGACCTTGCTGAATTGGCGTGAAAGGTAACAGTGCACTGCATCTGCACTGGCTTACAAAGTTCTTTGTCCTGCATGTCCAAGTCTCACTGCTTTGTCCTGAGTTCTCGTAACGTTGCACCTAAATTTTTCAGAAAATGAACAAAACGTTTACAATGTCTCGTTCCAGCGAGGTTGATATAATCCTGCAGCATATGCAGTATTTATGGATGGCACCTCCTGCCCCATGTATGGTGTCGTCATCTTTACAAAAAAACCCCAAAATGCTCTCTCTCTCAGCAATAGCTTGCGGAAATCATGTGCAATGCCAGGGTGCCTCCTGCACGTGCATGAGGAAAAATTCCACTGAGAATAAGGCGTATACCTTGTGACAATTCTGCATCTTCAAAACACCACTGGCCCACCTTCCCCTGCTGCACTGCCACACGCAGAGCTCAGGCTGAGTGCCTGAACAGTTCCTTGCTTCCTTCCAGCACTTAAAATAGCAACAACGCTCCGGATCCCATCCGTATTGCCAGAGCGCCTTGCTGCAAAGGAAGTGAGAGAGCTTGATGCTCTTAAACACTGTGAAACAATGGGAATACGAAATGAGCTATCCAGCTTGTGTTAAGGAGCTCAGTGCAGTGTTCAGTTCTGTTCTTTAACTTTTTTTTTGACGGGTACTTATTTATTTTATTTATTTATTATGTAGCCTCCATTCCATGCCGTGGGCATCCTCGACAGACTCTTTAAGAATATCCCGTATACGCCTTATTTAGGCTCTTCCTGGATTGTAGTATCCCAGTAACAGTAAAGATAGGATCAACATGTAAGCCTCCCAGCAGAATCTCCATCAGATTGAATCCCTTCACCTAGTCTACTCAGCCTTGCAAATGTGCTCTCTACTTATGACCTAGGGAGGAAAGATACGGGGTGAAATCCTTGCCCCGTTACTGTGAATGGCAGAACTACTGTTGGTTTAGATGACATGAGGATTTCACTCATGGTATAATCTGTGACCTGATTTTTCCATGTGAACATATGTCCTCAGCAGATACGGCACTTCTCTCCTGTTACTCCATCTCACATAATCGTGCCACATGTTCTTTTTGGGGTGATATTTGCATGCCAAGGGACGCGGCCTTTGCTTAACCACATCAACCGCCTACAGGGATTGCTCTATGAATATCCAGAGAGGTTGGGTGAAATAATTCCCACTCATCTCCTTAGTAGGACTGTGTGAAGAGGAGATTTACAGGTTAGGTTCTAAATCAGCCATGGCTGTTAGAGTTTTGCTGAGGATTTAGTGCGGCTAAAGACGAAACTGGGTGTCATCCCCGAGGTTAATCCAGAGGCTCTGGAATGTCTCTCACACTCTCTGTGATACTGACACAGAGGAACAGCTGAAGCCGAGAGCCCTTTAACTTGCATATGTGCAGGATGTTGTGGGCAAATGTAATGACAGTTGATGTCAATGTTATAAGTCAAAAGGCTTTTGCTTGTAGACATGAGTGCCTGTGACTGGGAGACACAGGACATTAGTTGGGCAAGATTGTTGATCCAGTCTAATGATTGAACTGAAAATGTAGAAGTCTATTAGGCGCAATTAGAACACTGAGTTATCTGTGTAATTTGAAAGCCATTATGATCACCATTTTTAAAAGAAAATAACCAAATCCAAACTGAATGAATGTTGCTAATGTTTTTTTTTTAAAAACCAACAACCCGGTAGTGTTGTACCAGAAAGCAAAATCATTGTCCTCACCCTTTTTATTTAACAAAAAGAGAGAGATTTTTATCCTGCTGAGGCTCACACATTGCTGTGGGATGCAATGGAGCGCCTTTGCTCACAGTGGATTTCCAGAAGCACTCTGTGCTGTCCTAACTCTGCTTCTGCTCAAGTCAATGGTCAGACTCTCATTTGACTTTTGTGAGAGCAAAGTGAGACCAATCCTGAACACTGCTGAAAAATCTTTCCCTAGGCACGTGCGTGTACACACACACACACACACGCATGCACGTGAAGATGGAGGAAATCTGATTGACTGATCATGTCACCAACTATGCAGGCATCCCGTATAATAAAACAAATACGGACTCATCTTCCAGGAGTTTTTTGCTCAAATGTAACCAAAAGCATTTCAGTAGCATATTTCAGGGCATGCATTTGTGTTGTACCAGATCTCTACACTTCTCAGCTGGTTGAAAGCTCTTGGGCCATAGTCCCTGGGTCATAATACTCTCCAGACATGGTGCATTTTGGTAGTGCACCTCTCTGTTTCTCATGTGTTGTTGCTTATGGCGCAGTATGGATATACATAGATTGCAAATGGTAAAATGCACATGCAAGTGGTAAAATGCACACGCAAATTGCATTTCTCTTCCTCTTTCTCCCTCTGAAAGCTGTCCCCAGTGCCAGTCAGAAATTTCCATGTCAGTTTGAGTAAATTACATGGTTTTTGTTAATACTAAATAATGACCAGATCTTTTGTTTAAGAAGATCAAGGGGAAAAAATTGAAAGCAGGCTTTGGGCTTTGCATGTAAAGAAAATATTGTTGAGATAAAGTAATGTCTCCATCTAACCTGATCTAATTAGGGATACGTTTTCAGACGGGCTTCTATCCAGAAGTGCACAAAATTGCATCTGCACTTTGTAGGTTCAGACACCAGCTGAAAAAGTTTGTTTGGCGCATGCCCTTTAACTAGTCTGACCCCCTTGGGTTTTGCAGGTTCCTATGCTAACACTTGTAATGTGCGCAGGTGCCAGGCTATTTAAAGGCTCGTTAGTGCATGTGCAAGCCGAAGTTTGTGCATGCCGTTTTGCACACAGGCTAAGGGGTGAACATCTGATCTAGGTATCTAATTGAGCCACAAACAGGCAGTCAGAAAGAAGGGAGTGGTCGTTAAATATTTTCACTGTGAATCTTGATTTCATTAATACCCCAATGAAAGAATTAGCATCACCACCGCGTGCAGCTGAGGGCGACATTTTAAGACGCCCGTATTATTTTCCCTAGTGTGTTAAGACAGAAGTGGAGATTGTTGACTCTTTTCGTTTTCTTTAACAAACTGTATCTTGGACGCTACTGATGCCTAAGAACTGTTACACTAGTTTACCACGAGAGAACAGGCAGTCGAATACCAGTATCCTATTACAATTAACAGTAATTCTGTTATCTGTCATCACTTACACTGAACACAGGTTCTTCTAGCACAAGTATGACACCGTGATGACTGCTAATGCACTGGCATTGTGTGAACTATGACAGACCCTGGTGCTGGTTTTATACTTATTCCAGGGAATAAAGTCTAGCATTTTAAGTGGAATTAAAAAAATAGTTTTAACACATTTTCCTACCCTGGTACTTGAAGGGTCAAGTAAGGAAAAAAGTAGTGTAAGGACGAGTAATTAAACAACGGCAGAGTGATTGAATATTAGTGCTTTTACGGAATAAATGAGGATAAATTCTGTTAGTTATGTGACTTTTCCCTGTACTAATGTGATAATAAAGTACTCTAATTCTGGAGAGGCTTGTCACAGGCTCAGCTAAAGCACTGACCCCTCAGCTCGTAAAGAACAGGCAGTGACTGCAAGGGTCTTAAAGAAAAACAGAGCTTAAGACTTCGTTATCTGCAAAGAGTAAAGTAACAACAGCAGTTGTGTATCTGTGTATGTGTAGCTGGATACACCCTCCCTTTATGCCTACATTGTGTGTGTGTGTGTACATATGTACAGTATCCATTGCACCTCGGTATTCTAAGTGAACCTTTGGATACTTGGTGCACAGATGGTGTAAAACCCTGCAAACCTTTTGTTTGTTTTAGGTATTTAGTTCCAGTTGGATTGCAATAAACATTGCGGATAAATGGAATGCTGTGCAAATGGGAGCGTATAGAAATATTCAGTCCCCAGCAATCACTGAATAACTTTTTCACCCGTTTGAGAAGAATTATTGAAAAGCCAGTCCCCAGGGGAAAAATTAAAACAGGGAAAAGAGAGGCTTCAGACCTGTCTCTGAATTATTTTGCAATGTTTTTATTTTTATATTTTGCCGTATTTTGCACTGTTGTCTTTTGGTGCCGGGCGAATATTCTGTGGCCTCATTCTATTCATAATGAAAGACTGAAACGCTCTCTGGGATTTTAACTCACTTGGGAGGGAAAATTCAAAGCACACTTTTCCAAAGAAGCCTAAATTTCTATGATGCATTAGAACACTTGGTATTGGAGAGCTGAAGAATGTAGAAGATGAAAAATAGCTATACTATACTGTACTTCGCCGCACAGAGCACACAGACCTACGGAAAACCAACTTGAAACGTTCGGTGAAGCAAGCAGTGAGTAATTTAAGGCTGCCTTTGGGCAGTTCTAACTTGTGATTCGGTGATTATACGGGTTCTTCTCCAACTATTTGCAATGCTGAAGTATTTATTATACCCACAGCAGCAAAATGCTTCCTGCGCCAGCTCTGGAATTCAGAACAGGTTCACAAAAATACCCGTCTATTCTGTCTGCATTATTATGGCAGCACCAATAGGATCTGTCAGTAATCAGGGCCCTGCTGTGAGAGGCTCACAAGTCATGTCCGATCACATCTCAGGGACCTTTTCTGGACTTCAGCTGGAAGATGCATTTTTTTTTTTCGGTAAAAGGAAAGTTGTTCCCATAATTTTGTTGCTGGGTTGCGCTTAATAAATAGTTTTGCATTCTGTAATGCAAACTGTGGATCTGATCTGGTGCCCTTAGAACCACTGAGAATGTTGAAATCAGGAAGAGGAAGATTGGGTCCTTTTTAGTTATTTATTTTTAATGAAGGTAGTTTGACAAATGAAGAGTGGTTACATTTGGGGGAGAGGTGGCGGGGCTGACTGCAATGTTTAATTGCTCTTCTGTAGAATAAATTTCCAGTTGTAAAAATGCCACAAAAGGTGGCTACTGCTGTTTATTGACTAAAAATCCAGCTGTGAACATGTGGGTAATAGGTGGTTTCCCCCATGCCTGTATTTGATTTCCATGCACAGTCTCATGCTGCTAAATATTGCTATAAGCCTTCAATTTTTTCTTTTGTGATCAGGGTACCTGATGTGGCCTCTAATGTGTACACGGAAAATGGTGCAATGCTGGATTTGGGTTTAAATGGAAATTACAGGTCTTTAAATACATAGTGTGTTTTTCTTCTTTCTCCTGAAGTTATCAGCAGCAATTGTGGAGTTTTTTTAATACTAGAGTTTCACTCTGCTATCCTCACGTATGCCCCGTAGATGTTCGATTTGTGCACAAAAGGCCGTGGTTAATATTAAATGGCAATAGTCACATTGGTTGGTTTTCATTTGAATAATTCAATGTAGGTATCCTTTGTCTGGTTGACATTAGGGCACTAGGAAGGACTGTGATTGACAGCAAGACATGGTGGAGGTGACTGATGGAGAAGGGGAGGTGGTGCACTGAAAAGGAGACAGAGAAACTTGAATAAGTGGATCAAGTGGCCCAGGTGTCTGTTCTGGTGTTGCTTTGTGGTGTGTGCAAGGGGACTGGTGCCTAGTGTCAAATTGGTAGGAAGTGCCTGGTTTGCACTAGAAATGAAATAACTTGCTCTTGTCTGCTTGATATTTTCCGCTACTATTGCCTTTGGACTGCAGCTCCTTCCCTGCGCTCCTTCCCATGGTTTTAGCACAGGAGGAGGTGATTCAGCTCATAATGGCCCTGGTTCAGCAGGGTATTTAAGCACGGGAGTACTCCCATTGGCGTCAGTAGGGCTACTCATGTGCTTTGGGTTATATGCATGCTTAAATACCGTGCTGCATTGGAGTTTTCCTGCAAAATGGCCCTGAAATTCTTTCATCTGCTGGCCAGTTGCAAGGTATTACATCAATATTCGTATTTTGGAGGTTTTACTCATTTTACAGAGAGACGGACACATAGAAAACCCTGTTTGACAGCCTCTAATCCCAGAGTCCAGTATTGCCCTGCGCTGAAACCTTGGGCACGTTTTGTTTGGCCTCTGACAGGTTTAAGTTGTGCAAGCAGCACTCACTCACTGGATGGCCACAGGTCTCGCTGAGATTGGCAGCCTTACAGCTGTCATATTTTCACATGGATGAACTGTTCTCGAACAATTTCTCCAATGTACTGGGAACAAACAAGCTTTTCTTCCGCATCAGGAATGCAGGTCTTCCCTTTCCAACGATGTTTTCCCCTTCAACAGACATATTTATTGTGGCAATGGCAAAGAAAGTCCTACTGCTAGCCCTCCGTGTTTGAATTCTCTTAAATCTCCCTCTGGGCCGTGATGGAGAGATGTGTCTTGCTTCCCATTCGGATCTTATTTTATTTTTAAAAGAAAGTTTAGTTTTAATTTATAACCCTCCTCATGTTGGCATGCAAGAGCCCCTGGTCAGTTCCTTTGCATATTACTATTCTTTTGTTTATTTGTATCACGGGCCAACCAACAATCGGACCCTACTGGGCTTAGCAGTCCTGTACAAAAACAGGATAACAGACAGTCCCGAAGACCTTGCAGTATAAATAGAAAAGACAGATAAAGGGATATAACCCACAAAGTGGACAATGGGATGGTCAGCAAATGGCTAAGGGTGGGGTTTAGTTAGGAGGGAATCAACTGGATGGAAGGACAAAGGAAAGGAGGGGACCTGGGGGGGACAAGGCTGGGGAGAAGTGCATTATGGGAGGTGTAGTCCGATGAAGGAGGCCAACCTGTAGAGGACAGTCGGAGCATGAGGCAATGCAGTGGCATTTCTGAACCAGACTGTTCCAGTTTTGGCTGAACTTTGGTTTTGTTTTTTGATTTTTGCTGAAAATTGAAAACTTTTGACAAAATAATAGTTTTCTTTGTTTTCAACCTGGGGGAATAAAAATCATTCTCTGACCGGCTCTACCGGTGAGTCATCCTGATGGGATCGCTTGAGGAGTAAAGTCCAACTCGCCATGAATCAGATGCCTGTAGGCATCAGTAGAGTATTCCCCTTGGGCGCAAGATACTGTGCAAAATGCAGCTTCCTCTGAAGCGCCCAGGCTCCTTTCAAAGGACAAGGGTGCAGTGCTGGCTGCAAATGCAGTCTGTATTCAGATACGCCACAGCCAGAGGCCAGGACGAGAGCCTACGTTCTTGTGACCGTGCCTTGCGTCTACTCTTAAAATAGCTTCAACAGACACTAAGGGTGTAAACAGGGTTTTTTTTTATGCCTTACGTTATGTCTATTTTTGTTGTTGTTCTGCGACTGTCGGCATTGCGGGGACTGATAGAAACATCCAAACGTGATTTTCCAGGGGTTGGGAAAGTCAGTCTGTGCCGCCTGGATCTCTAACAATGTTTTGCATAATAATTAATGATGTACAAGCTGTTACCTAATGAACTGTTTTGCTGCGTTTGCCCTTCAGTTCTGTCTTCTAAAATGTAAATATGGGTTTAGGATGGTTTATTTCATGCTTGAGGCCTTTGGGGAACTTCTTCAGAGTGGGTTTTTCTTAATCCAGAGCCAAATTCTTACCATAGATGCATGAAGCTGACTGTGGGCCTATTGTTGCGTTGAGACGAGGACTGACGCTGCATCTTGCATGCAGCTCCCCTTGAACGGACGTTCCTGCAGTATAGTCCGACCCTATGGGAGTTCCTCATGTGTACCTGAGAATAGAATTTGGCCTTGTAATATTGAATCTCAAGTGTGAGAGTAGCCACTGGAATCATTGAATACCGACCCCTGCCATGCGACAGCGGTGTTAACCTTTCAGAACCCTGATCCTTGTCAGTGCGCTAGGAGCAGCAAAGAAGTAACACTTCCTTTCCAGCAGCCCTGTGTATCACACCTATAATACATGGTGTCAGAAGTAAACTAAATCACTGGCAAAACTGGAGCAAATGAAGCCACCTCAAGCTCAGAGGCAACCTAGCATATGGCTGGAAGAGATGATTGCAACAGTTCTAATATTTCTGGAAGTTAAATGGTCTTGCAAAGAAAGCTGCAAGGGTGAAATCCTCCATCATGTTGTGATTTGCAAGCTCAGAGGCATTGAGAAGCTACAGTTGATTCCAAGGGGAGCATGGGGGGGATTTGCAAACAGCTAGACAACGTCACTGAAAAAATGTCAAGAATAACTTGATGCATGCAAAACCGAGAAAGGCATACATAGAAAACCAAGCTGTCAGGTGAGGCCATTGACAATAATATTACAAACCTGCGTGAAAAAGCTGTATCTAGACTAATTGGAGATCTAATTATCGGTAGTATAATTGATCTTTAGGTCCAGAGAAGGTTATCACTTACAGATGGATTAGCGACTGCAATGCTAAAATAAAAAATATTGTTTCCTATAGTGAGCAAAAAATGAGCCTACGTGGCAAAACCACTCTGGGGTGTCTGTTCAAGGACAGACGTCACTCTGCGGGGTTTGGAAGGCAGAGTGGGATGTCCCATGTGTGCTTGGTTGAAGAGCAGTCTGCAAATGCATCTGATCAAGCAGGTTGTCTTCTGAGCAAGAGGCAAAATGTCCTCTGAAAGAATCCAAAGTATTTAAGGAACTGGGATGCATTAAAGATATAGTACATTGTACTTGTAAAGATCCCAGTCTGCTGCCAAATATGCACGCACCAAATAATGTCCCGAAAGCGGAGGGAGAAAGTGAAAGTTGTACTTAATAAAATGATAAAATAAGATGTTCTTGCATGAATTCAGGCACCAGCTGACTGGATTTACTGTATTGTCGCTAGTAAACCCAAAGCAGTTGAGGCTTTGTATAGATCCGAAAGGTTTGACTAAGACCATGAAACACTAGTGCTACTGGAGGAGGAAAGTCAAGGAGACATGTCTAGATTTCAAAATCCCGGAGTATGTTCAGTTTTGGAGGGAAGCCACGAGTTTGGGAGGTCTGACTCGATCAGACAGTGCAAAGGTCTTCAGCTTCAATTCACTGAAAAAGTGGGTGGCAGCTTCTCTAGATAACAGCTATATTACCCAGACCCAGGCTTATCATAACCACACCCAAGGGGCAGTCCGGCAGGAGGAATAGACGACCTCTGAACAAAGCCATGGAGGACACAGGCTATGTTTTCCCAGGGACACCCAGAATGCTATTGACATGTTTGTATATTGACAAAAGTAGTCAGCCTACGGCTGATAACGCACATCACCATCATCAGCTAATGTAGACGCTGGGTGGTGGATTCAGCTCAGCATCTGCACAAACCAGTGCAGAAAGTTATTTTCTGAGGACACGTTGGCCATGACCACGGAGGGACAGAGATGATAGTTATGGGCAGACCCCCAATAAGAAGCAGAATTGTACTTCCATCTGTCATATCGGGTTCGAGCCTCTACCTTGACCTCCATGCTAGACATATCTTTTGCTTTGGCTCATTTTGGAGGCATTCTGCTAGCCTCCACTGTGACATCTGGCCATGAGAGGGGTCCCCTCCGGCACAGGAAGGTGGTCCGCGAGGATCAGGCTCAGAAAGGATTCGGGAACAGGAGGCAGCAACCTGGGAAATCATTGCAGAGTGAAGTACGGGCATCCCGGGAGCTGGGGGAGAGAGGCTGAGAGCTGGGCAATGACGCAGGCTGTTACTGGCAGGGGGGCAGCAACCACTGCAAAAAGGCAGACCCGGGAGTGGTCTGCAAAGAAGGGGACTGTCTAGACGGACCCCAATGAGGCACAAGGGCTGAAGAGTGCTCAGGGAATCTGCAGGCCAGTGTGATTGCCTCCAGAAGAGCAGTGACCACAAGGGGCTATCACTGGTACTTGGCCCGAGGACCACCCCTTTGTACTATTGCACTGGACGGCCCGTAGGGGCTTGGCTGGGGACTGTTGTGTTAATCACTGTTGGATTGCATCTAGGGCATGTGCACCACTTAGTTTCTGGCAGCCCTAGTACAGCCCTCGTATAGCAGTTCTGTGTTACCTGAAGGGTGCAGGTATTGACGGGCAGTGTGCAATATGTCTGCATTGGGGGTACACGTAGCGCAGTGCCAGAGACCTAGAGGGGGCGTGTACCACAGCTGCACTCTACAGCGGGGTCAGGCACAGTGTGTTTCATTCATTGGCTCTATTAATCTGTGTGTGTGGGTCGGGTGGGAGGGGCTAGCCGGTGTGTTTTGTTTGATTGTAAAACACCCAAAGCAGATGTCGCAGTAGGCACAGAAATCATGGGGTGCTGACTTTTGTCACATGACAGGAGTACAGTGGTGCTGGAACTAGGGGTGCTTGAATAACAAACACCAAATGCATGGTTTCCATCAGCAGCACCCCCACTATAAAAATTGTTCCAGCCCCCCCGGCAGGGATACTAGCCTTTGGCAAACCTGACCCACGTCAAGTAACTGGGACTCAGAAATAAAAGTTCAGGCTTTTATCAGCACTCCTGTGCATTGCACGTCTATTTCACCTAGTGAGCAAATTTCAGACTTCAACAGTTAGCGTGGATACTATTTCCCCCCATCATATGGGGGAAAAGTTAGCTCTGAAAAAATAACCCGATATTAAGAAGTTAGATGTAAACAAATGCACATGCAAGTTATGTTTATAATTAGGGTGACCAGACAGCAACTGTGAAAAAACGGGACACAGGGTGGGGGATAATAGGCGCCTATATAAGAAAAAGTCCCAAAAAACGGGACTGTCCCTTTAAAAACGGGACATATGGTCACCCTATTTATAATGAGCCCAATTTTACCAGCGTTACTCCTGGGCTAGTCTGACCTGTTGTAATGGGATGACTTGCAGCGAAAGGTGGTGGAATGGGGCTCAAGGCGAACAATGCAGCAGAGCTAACAATCCTAAGGGCTGGTCCACGCTGGGGCGGGGGATCGATCTAGGAAACGCAACTTCAGCGACGAGAATAGCGTAGCTGAAGTCGACGTTTCCTAGATCGAACTAAGTTTTACTTACTGCGGGTCCATGCGGCGCAGGCAAGCTCCCCCGTCGACAGCGCTTCCTCCTCTCAGCGAGCAGAAGTTCCGCAGTCGACGGGGGAGCGCTTCTGGGATCGATTTATCTCGTCCAGATGAGACACGATAAATCGATCCCAGAAGATCGATCTCTACCCGCCGAATCGGGCGGGTAGTATGGACCTAGTCTAAGATAATGCTCTTGAGTTAAGCCATCCTGTATACTCACGTGGCCTCTGAGTCCCCTGTTTCTGTATTATTATTATTTGTTTGTATTATTGTAGTGCCTAGAGTTTCAGTTGTGGCCTGGGACCCCATTGTGCCAGGCGCTGTACAAACCACAGAACAAAACCAGTCTCTGCCCCAACGGGCTTAAAATCTAAGAATAGGACAAGGGACAACAGATGGATACAGAAACACCGGGGAGTACAAGGAAACAGTGAGAGAGTATTTGTCAGCATGATAGGCAGTGGTATTCTAGCCCCCTGGTTTCCAGCCAAAAGTGGGTCTCCCTTCAGAGCCAGCTAACACTGGGTCAGATTCTTCCCTCCATGTCACCTGTGCGACCCAACTGAAGCGGATCACAGAGATTTGTGCAGAACAGGACGCGAGGTACTCTGCTTGCCAGGAATCAAACCCAGGTCTCTCACGGGTTAGGGCAAAACATGATGCACATGGCCACCGAGCCTGCTTTCGTTGGTGCTTTCTGAGACATTCTTCAGCCCATATTTTGGTTTGTGTCTCGGTAGAATAAGAATTCAAGATGGGATAGAGTATTTTATCAGCTGATTTCTTTTTAAAACAAAGTAAGAGAAATTATAAGGGGCAAGCTCTGTGTCTTGAAAATTCCTCTCCAAAATGCTGTGGCTTAAAAAAAAAAAAAAAATTCCTTTCCTAGAGTTTACAGAATTCACCAATTTTGGGGGGTTTGATAGAACTAAATAAATAGGCCTCAATTCTTCGTCAGCTTCTGTGGATGAAAAGGAGAGATGCACCCATGTCACTATGGTACAATTGTGGAGCTTTTGAATTAGACTTTGCAGACCCCAGAGACCAGCTGTTGTATTTCATGTAGGTGTTCGGTGCTTTTGATCTGGCGCCAGCCTATAAAACAAGAGAATGACATAGCTTGTTAAGCAGAGGAAAAGCTTAGAGTTTTGATAAAGAGGGCTCCGTTAAGAGCTTTGCCTATTCTGGGGGGGCTTTTGAGTTGATCACCGTGCGAGCGCACACACACACACGCCCCCAGTGTTTACACATGCCATGCAATGTTAACATGATCAATGTTTTCTACATTTGCATGGCACGTTTGACTCCATCTTTCAGTGCAGATATTTTTAACTGTTACATCTCCCACCCTCCCTTCCCGGTAATATTTTCCTTTAGGGAAGTTCAAGCCAAAGTGGTCAGCTGCTTGGCTCCTACATTCTGGAAAACTCTGAAGAATTCTCTAGTAAACCCCTGGGGCAGAGCAGACTTTTCCCTAAAGAATAAGCAGTTCTGAGAGACTTTGCCACATAAGGGCCTGTTTGAGGCTCCAGGCACCAGTTGACAGGGACGTCTTTGCCTCCCAACAGATGGCCAGGATTTTTATTTCAGCCAGCAATCTCTCGCAGAGGGGTGGTCTCGCTATTCTGCCAGCATTCCGCATGACAGGGCCAGCTTAGGGCAAGGGGATCTGATGTCCGTGCCCTTCATAGCTCACGAGCTAAATGATGGGCTGTTGACAGGAAAGCCATCATCTGAAGTGTAAGATCCTGAACTCTCCCTGCATTTCGTTTTTCTTTGGCGGAATTAATGCCCTATTTGCTTGTCTCTCAAAATCCATTCTGGCACGAGTACAGACCTTCGACTGGTGGCAAGCAGTTGTCTGGATTCAAGATGCCGGGCTTTGTGCTGACAGCTCCTTCTACACAATCGGAGTCAGGCTGTCACAGCTGGCCATTAGAGGCTTAAAAAGACACACACACGACAAATAGCACCAACTTTCGGTTATTGAATATCCAGACCTACTTGATGAGAAAATGCAATGGCTTATCCCCCTCTTTAATTGAGCGTAAACAAACAGCGCCCTTGCCATCCGCCGTTGAAAGTGTCTTATGGCTCCTTATGGTTTTATATCGGTTGGTCTCTTTGGTTTCCTTGAATGAGAGTAGCCCCTTGAAGTTTAAATTTGTCACCACGGCCATTGTCTAATATGATTTTTATAGCGTGAAGGAGCTGGCACAACAGTCAAACAGGCCTCTTTAGGATGCAGTTCCTCAGCGGAGCAGCATCACAGAATACCAACCCGCAAAATGGAGCTGTGAAATGTTTCCATGCAACGAGCCCAGTTTTGCCCTTCTTGATTTCGGCATATGCAAATTATGCCACTTAGTGGCCACGGTGGGTTCTCACCGGGGATCAGGATGGATGCTTGAAAAAAACTAACTTTCTGATTTTAAGTAAAACAATAACAAACAATCATCCCCTGATGCCTCATTATAAGTGGAGACAGAGTAAATTAGCCTCTGCCTGGTTAATCAACAGCTCTTGCCGATATAATCATGCTCTGTCTGGTTGTGCCTGGTTTTAAAGCTTGGTGCAGGATTTAATTTTACACAGTTCTCTTTAGTAGAGCCCTGGCTGTAGTTTGTTTTGGACAAAAGGCTGATAAACCCCGGCTCGTGAGGAGGGAGCCAGGAATATGAGACCCACTATTATTCATCGACTTGTCTTTATGGGTTTACGGTCCATTGGTGCATAACAGTGAAGAAAATATTTTCAGTAAAATGTTTGCTTTTTTGGGGCTTGTAAAATGCAGTGTCTCTTCTTAAAGCTACATATAGGTCTGGGCAGTCATTTCATTTCTTCCATGAGATCAGCCTTTTAATCAAGACTTCCCCTCACCCCCGCAGTGTTTTGTTCATTCATTTATGCAAATTGTCATGAACCAGCTTTAATTTTGTTGACAAATTTGGTTTAATTGTTGGATCAAGATTCAGATTGTGCAGAACGCTTTAAAATGTTTGCATCAAATTGAGGTTTACACGCTACACATGAACTTGTGAGATGAAACCTCTTATATGCAAAGACGTTTTCTTGGCCAGCATTCTTCTGTTTTCTCTTTGCTGTACTGAAACTGTCTCTTTAACTTCCTGATTGCTGTGGAAGACAGCATGATTCTGTGACACGAGCCATTTAAAGTGACATAGGGACCAATTCTGCAAACCTGTATGGCTGTGACAAAGCAAAGTCCTTAAGCACGTGTCATTTTTAGCACATGCTGAAGTGCTTTGCTGGTTGGAGGCCATGTGAGAAGTCCTTGTGTGAGTAAGGATTGTTACTTGGAGTAAAAAGAAGAACAGGAGTACTTGTGGCACCTTAGAGACTAACAAATTTATTAGAGCATAAGCTTTCGTGGACTACAGCCCACTTCTTCGGATGCATATAGCTATGCTCTAATAAATTTGTTAGTCTCTAAGGTGCCACAAGTACTCCTGTTCTTCTTTTTGCGGATACAGACTAACACGGCTGCTACTCTGATACTTGGAGTAAGGATTCGTTGGATCAGACAAAGGAAAGGGCATGGTGCTACACGCTGCATGCATCTGAGAGGCTAATGGCAGTGTCTCTTTTCTCTACAGGTTCTTCTTGAAATTTTTTCTCAAATGTAACCAAAATTGCCTAAAAAATGCCGGAAACCCCCGGGACATGCGGAGATTCCAGGTCAGTATGTCATGCTTCCTCCTTTAAAAATAATCAACTGGTGGGGTAGAAATAATTTGACCCAAACTAAGCTGGGAATTAACTGGAAGATGCTGAAATTTACTATACTGATCTCCATTTTTCGGATTCCCAATGATAGCAGAAATTAGTAGGAAGTTCTTGGATTTTCATGCTCTGGGCAAGAGAAGACTTGAAGATGATGCCATCCCCAGAGGAAGTAAAACTGTGAAGGGAAGAAATAGAAGTGACCTTGTATTGTTTCTCTGTTGAATCACATGGTTGCTTCTCTCTAGGGTATCCTGCTCTGCCTTAAGACCCAACTGTGCCTTCATGTAAAGATTTTAAGTGAGCAAACAATATTTATTAGTGGGGGAAATCTTGTCATCAAAACAGATATATGGTTATGCTGAAAATCTAAACAAGCTCCCCTTGGGGAGTCATTTGCTGCAGTTTGAAAGATTTTTTTAAATTTTTTGAAAGATTGCATTCATTTTATACTGGCGCAGTCCTCACTCAGGCAAAACTCCCACTGTCTCTTTCTTCACTAGGGAGTTTTTGGCAAATACTTCCCTACCATTGTAAGCTCCCACCCGTGGAAACATAGGCTGGGCGCGGTGGGGTGAACAGAGCTCCAGCTAGCCACCAATATTTTTCCATTGTGTTGTTTAACCATGCTCAGTACCAGTCTAAAAGATACGGAAGCTCCTTCCTTTTCAGTTTAAACCAATTTTTACCAAAAAATTCCTAGGTTATACAAAAAGTCTTATTCATTTTTTTCTGATTTTCACCCTACTTTTATATCATTCAAATGTATAAAATTAACTGGTTTTATTGGGAAAATACAATACATTCCCTGAGATAGATGTATTACGATAACACATTAGTCTGTGTGTATATGCAAAACTGCCTGTTGAACTAAGGCTCTATGTTTATTGTGTGTATCTGCTAGACTAACAAACAGGCAGGCAAGCTCTGAAGTGCGTGTGCATCTGAATGTACTGATGAATCTCACGCCCGCCACGTACACATCTCAAGCTGCTCGCAGATAACGGTTTAAAGATTTGACACAGTAAAACGGGAAGAAAACCAAAATCTGTATCAGAATATGTTTCGGAACACAAGGAAGTATTTGAAAGTTTAAAAAACAAAACAAAACAGGAGAATAGGATGAAGTTGAGTGTATGTGCTACAAATGGTGTGGCCCAATTATTAAATGTAATATTTATAGCTTAATAGTTCTAAGTGTACAACAGTAAACTGTTTATTCAAATGAAAAGTTTTATTTGGGGTCTAGAGATATATTGTTTTCTTCAACTCCGAGGTGGCGTGTTTTGAGTTCTGTTTTAGTTCTGCAGCAAACCACATTGATGAATGGAAATCAAAGCATTAATCTACTGAATACTCCCCCGCGCCCTCCCCCCGCATCTTTCCGTCCTCCAAAATAAACCCCAGTATTTACCCAGAAAAATTATTAATAGTTTTTGCACTGATTTTCACCTGTTTTTGTTGTTGTGGCTTGTGGTAATAAAAACTGATAAATTCCCGGGAAAAAACAAAATAAGAACTGAAAACGAAGGGCCATAAGGATATGAAATTAAAAACGTCACTGGCCATGGGAGCATTGTCTACACGAGACCTCCCAATGCTGGAGCCAGCCGGGTGTTGGCAATGGTGAGAAATATGTGCCCAAAGGACCCCCGTGTCATCGTTCAGAGGGTGTTTTGCCTACAAGGGTCGGTAAGGTGGAGAAATGACCCTCCCTCGTTGGGAGCAATGCAGGAGTTTAGTGAAGGCAAGCTCCATGAGGTTTCTTACTCAGGACTGTCCTCAGGGGTTGAGGTTAATCTTCACCCAGAAGCAGCGAGGGGTTTGTCCCGCAATCCATGGGGGTCAGAGAAAGGTAGTTGAGGCTGGAAGTGGGCCAAGGACCATCTGTGCAGAAGCCCAGCATCTGTGAAGCAGTTTAGGGTGTTCTGAGTCCCCTTCCAGCCACCGCAGCACTTAGTTGTAAGTGGTACACATTGTATGAGTGATTTTAATACTCAATGCCTCTTTCTTTTACTGTATGCACGCTAACAGGTTAATCCCTGTAGTTCCCCACAAGGTAGGTGAGTATAATTTATTCCTGTACAGCTGGGATACAGGAAGGGAAGTGACTTGGCCGAGGTCATGCACCCGGTCAGTGTCAGAACTGGGATTAGAATGCCAGGAGTCCCTGACATCCAGCTGCATGCCCATCCTCTATACCGTGCTGCCACTGGGAGCTATTCCCACTTATTAAAATATAGATTCTCCTCTAAGAGGAAAAGTATTCTCCAAGGGTGGTCTCGCCAGTAGGGCAATCTAGCATGAACAGCCAGGTCTGGGGCCTGTCAAAGCACACGGCTCGTGATATGTACGCACTGCCAGTTTCGTACTCCCCCAAGATACGGGCTGATTTTCATATGGTAATGCCTTTGCATGTTCCCTCAGAACAGCAACCAGGAGCCTGTGTAGGTGAGCAGGTAGGGCATAAGAAAGGTGGTTGATCTCTTCACTTGTAAAGACATTCTGTCATGCAAACCCAGCTTCACAGCAGTTGAGCTTTCAGTGTGTAAACAGAGACTGCTTAATTACACAGGTCATGTCAATTAGCGTGACCTTAGCATTTTCAAGAAATTAATCACTTTCAGCAGAGCAAAGCACTGCTCATACATTAATACAGTGAGCTATTAAAGCTTGTAGAAATCCATTAAATGCCAGTGCTTTTTTTTTTCTTTTGCAATAGCTGGGTTTTCTTCTTGAACTTGTTGCTCTCGCATTAGACCAACAAACTTCTTATACTAAAGCGGCTGGTCACTGTAGAGGGTAGAAGACACAGGCTTCATTCTTCACTTCTAGGGGAGAAAAGTATCAAGCAAAACCACAGCGTGGTCGTACAGAGCATCCACCTTTGGCTCACGGGCGCAATCTTGGCCCCCTTGGGTATGTCTGCACTGCAGCTGGTAGCCAGCCTGGGGAGATAGAGGCATTCGCACTAGCACACAGTGTGGCCGTTGCCGCTCTGGCTAGCCACTGAGCTCTGACCCAGGGGTTAGGTGGGCTTGAGAGACTGAGCTGCTGCCTGAACTGTAATGTCTACACAGCTATTTGTACCGCGCTACCCGCTCCGGGAGACTCGCGCCCAGCTGCAGTGTAAACCTCCCTTTGAAGTCAATTGACTTCAGTGGGGCTAGGATCTCACCCACTAACTTGAAAGGCTTGGGTCAGAGTGAGGAGATCAAGGCAATTTCAAGTCTTTTTTTTTTTTTTAAATTATTGGAGATATCCTATCTCCTAGAACTGGAAGGGACCTTGAAAGGTCATTGAGTCCAGCCCCCTGCCTTCACTAGCAGGACCAAGTACTGATTTTGCCCCAGATCCCTAAGTGGCCCCCTCAAGGATTGAACTCACAACCCTGGGTTTAGCAGGCCAATGCTCAAACCACTGAGCTATCCCTCCTCCTGTTCATAGCTGGATAGCTGGCGTTTCTGGGAGGGGCCAGATGGTCCCATGTGGCTCTGTTTGTGTGGCTCTCCGCCTTTCCACACAGAAGTGAAGGAGTTTCGTTCACACAACATAACTCCTCCTTCCTTACTTCATGCCACTTTTTTCCATCGTGATCCTGGTATCATCTGGGAACTGGTTCATCTTTGGGGCTGATCTCCATTGTCTGCCTGGAAAAGGCCCCAAGCCCAAGGAATCATTGGGGATTGCTGGAATGCAGCCATGCTCTGGCCCTGTCTTGTGTTGGGGAACAGGAGGTGGTGGTGGCAAAGTACAGGCCCAGGTACACCAGGCTAATGCCACCTGAGGATGAACTTTGCAGAGTTTCCTTCCTCTTTCTCTCCCTCCCCGGTGGGCTTCACTGTGGAAGGTTCAACTAGAGCCTATCTCATTTAGTCACAAAATGGCTAACAAGTGAAGGGAAGGGGGCGGAGGGTATGCTGGTTTTGGGGAGCTGAGTGTGGAGCCCGAGTCTGCTGACCCAGGCCAGCCGCGGCCAGGCCTCGCGTGTGTAGACGTACCCTAAGTGCTGCTGCAATACAGATAGTAATTCGATGGCATTATGGGGGCGGGTGAGCAGCTTGCTGTGAAGGTGGGGGCAGGGGGAGAGGATGGAGAGTGATGGGAGCGACTGAGATGCAGCTCGGGGAGGGCATCCTGGCTGTTCTTACGGCATTTCCTTGGTGGCTGGCACCTGGTGCCATGTACTCCCTGCCACCCTCGGTGGCTGGTGCCCTGTTTTCTCCCTCTTACCCCCTCGGTGGCTGGCACCTGTGTGCTGTCACCCCCTCCCGTCCGTCCCCGCCCCAGCTCTAGGCCTCACCCCAGCCTGGCAACTGGCACACATGCTCCTGCCCCTCCCCTGAGCTGAGTGTCTCCACAGGGACCCAGGGTGGCTGGATTGGGCTGGGCTGAGGAGTCACATAAGTGACCGCCTCTCCCGGCCGGCTGGAGGCATATACTGTGTGACTCCTGTGTGGTCCCCATACGCTGGCCACATAACAGAAGCCTGGGAGAAGAGAGCTAATCCTACCTGCTCCCTGGGGTCTGGCCTGCTCCGATGTGCTGCTGCAGCTCCCCCACCCCTGCTTTGGGTTCTGCTCCCTCCTGCCCCCCCTGCATGGGGATGGGATATAGCTGGGTCCCCCTCTTGCCTCTACATCAGCTATATCCACTCCCCTCAATATTCCCATTGTGGGGGCAGTAGCCCCCACTACCCTCTTGGTCTGCTGCCCCGTGGTGGTTCTCTGCCCTAAAAAAAACACACAGAACTAAAACACTTTTTGTCTACTTGTGTAATTAATAAACCCCAGGCAACCTGGGTATTTTGTTGTTGCTGTTATAATAAAACTGCACGCAAGCTGACACGTGTCGGGTTTCAATAGGGAGGAAACTTTTGTGGCTGAGTCAGAGCATAAACCCCCCAAACATGCATTTATTATGGAAACCCAGAAAGTCACTAACGCATTACCGCACTGTCTGATGGGCTTAGCACAACCTCCACCTCTTGCAAACTTGTCTTAATGAGATGCTGCCACTCATGTTTGAATGGTAGCCACTTGTGTCCTGCTGCAAATCTGCATAAGAGACAAAAATGATGCTTCACGAATCCCAGATAATGGAGTTAGGACATGCAAGGTTCTCTCCCCAGAGGGATAAGGAGGAGGGGGAGTTTGGAAAACAGCAGTGTGAGCTCTGACCCCAATTCAGCAAGGTATTTAAGCATGTGCCTAACTTCAGGCATGTGAGTAATCTCCCTGAATGCATTGCACATACCTGCTTAACTTTAGGCACAGTCTGAAGTATCTTGTTTGAATCAAGGTCTATTTAAGTTACCTGAATCACGGAAACAGACTGCACAAAGCAGTCTCCAACTGGTGATGAAAATAAGGATGTTTCCCATCCCTTTTTGTCATGACATCCATTAGGAAGCTGGAGCAGTGAGATATACCATCAGATTAGTGAATCCCAAAGCCAAAGGCCTAAAGCAAATGGCAGCAAGAGACATCTCAAGCCTGGAAATTATCATCATTGAATTTTTGCAGCCTTTGCCACGAGGTGTCTGGGGTATAAACCAAAATATCAGGGCACTGCCAGGAAAACGGAGAAAATTGAAAACACCAGGAACACGTTATGTATTAATCAGTTAGCAAAGCTTAATGGGCTGTGGCTAAAAACGAGGAGTTATGCGATGCTTAATTTTGATATATTAGGTGATGCACCATAACAAATAAACAGGCCCAGTACTAAACCCGGATAAATAGTTTGATCTCCAACATTCTTGTTTCAGAAGGTTTTTTAACTGACCTCCCAAAAACATTCACAACTGAGCTATTTAACGGCAGGCAGAATACTTTGCAGAGTCATTATATAATATAGCGTGAATGATACTGGTGGCTGGCTGAATAAAGTTGTAAAAGGATGTGGGGGAGGACTCTTTCCCCAGTTTCCCCCAGTGTTGATAGAGGATTTAGATTAAAAATCTACAACGGGTTGAAGCTAAAGCTCAAAATCATTTTCCGTGTTTGCCTGACCCAAATTAAAAATGTGTTTTGTTGACAAAATTTGGAAAGGTTGGAGATTTGGCAGGCCTGGTTGTCCCCATGTTTACATTAATATGTCAGCACCTCATTAATCATTTATTAAACTGTAGTGTTTCTTTTCCCTCCTGCTAAAGCCGCTGTTCTGCGGATGTCTCACTGTCCACTCCACATCTAGTTTGATTTCCCCCCCACCCCACACAGAATTTTACGATTTCTCCACGATTAGTTTTAGCATGTGCTTGAACTTAAACACATCCTGATAATTTCAAAATCAAAATGAGACAAGGGTTGTATTTTGGATTAAAAATCAAAGTGAACCTTATAAGCCTATATGTGCCCTGAAAAAGTCCCAGTATATCTCTGCAGTGCATAACAAATACACAGTCTATTTTTTCTCTCTACATAGTCATGGCATTAATATTTAGCTAATGTGTGTGTGCTAAATCCTTTTTACATTCCTAGCAAAACAGAGTGCTTACATTAATAAAATTGTATATTTTAAGAAATAAGCAGAGCGTGTGTGCTGCTTTTTACAGGTGCACTATGAATAATCATTTTTTTTAGACAGACACCCAGAATAACCACTTTTTTCTGCATTTCCTGACACTGGAAACAGATTCTCATGGTGATTCCTTTTATAGTTTCTTCTGCTAACGACTCCAAAGAACCACTCCAATGTGGTCTCTGTGCAGTAAATCAAACTCCCTGGTCAAGAGGTAGGTAGGAAGGTACAGTTCAGTAAATCAAAACGTTCCAAAACCTGAGGGAAAAATATTACAAAGGCCTGATCCCGTAACTGACCTTGTTGGATCTACTGTTATGAACAGAGTTACTCCCATGTTAGGAGTTCTTGTGTGAGAGAGGTTACTTACGTGTGCAAGTCTTTGCAGGTTGGGCCCTAACCTAGTATTATTTTTAATTTAGGAAGACTTTTAATTCTGGATCCTGGAAATGCACACATGCTTAACTTTAAGCATTTGCTTAACCTAATTGACTTCAATGGGACTACACACATGCTTTAGAGGAAGCACATGCATAAGTATTTGCAGGATTGGGGCCAAGTTGTGGGGGAAATATTTCAAGCTTTTGATGTTCTAGGAAATTCAAATTCTTCTGCTGCTATGATTATTACTATTATTATTATTATTAATAATTTATTTTATTTATTATATTTCTACATCAGCCTAAATGTGCCTGGCACTTTACTGACTAACACAGAAGACTGGTATAGAAGTCAATGGCGTTAGGACAAGTGACGTCAGCTGAGGATTTGCCCAAAAATCCTTGTCCCAAAGAATTTGCAATGGTTGCAATCTCATTTGTACTCTCGCAAACTATGTGCCACTCAGTGTAGGGTCACATTTTAGTGGAAACAGCAAAAACTTGCTTCTGCCCCCCAGGCGCGGAAAGGATAAATTCCATTTGAAATCCTTGTGGAATTTTACATTTTGGCATGTTTTTCTCCACTAGTTTGAATTCAAAAGAATTTACCTACAATATTTGGTGGTGTCTTTTTTTTTTTTCCAAATTACTGTCTGTAAGAGCTGTTGAATCCTTTATTCTGTATTTTAATAATATGTATTTAAAAAAAATCCATTGCAGAATGGTGTTCTGATGGACTAGATCAGAAATCCTGACATGCAAACTGTTCTGTTGTGTTCCCCCTTTTAAAGACAAAGGCTTCCTGGCTTGGCTAAAGATGGTTTAGCCACTTGACTCGCTTTGTATTTTTAAGTGTTTAATAGGTGGTGAGAAATAGGTAGAATGGCAAAGTTTTTAGTTTATTTTCTTTATCCAATTCAAGTGATGACATTGAATTGTTGTAAGTGATCCTTCAAGTGTCCCCATCCGAGCAACGCTGAGAGGTAGCCGCTTTCTGGGAGCGTTGAAGCAATGTTTGCCAATCCTTGTAAAGCATTTCACCTCTTCAGAGGCTAAAGCTTCTCAAAACCAAGAACAATTAAAGCAAGAGCCTTTCAGAGCGACTGGGGAATTCAGCAAAATAAATCAGAAATCCTCTGCCCTGGCTCTGGAGGCTCGCCTCATTATAAGAGCAGATCTATTAGCCCCCTTGCCATTGTCTTTCATTTCTCAAGTGAGGTGATTCTAATTAAATTAATCTGCATGTCAATCTATCGGTGATCAATCAAGAGGGCTGAGGTCCCCCTGTGCGGCAGTGTGCTTGCGGCTGACAGGGGCTGATAATGGAGGAAGAAATAAACTGTCGAGCAAAGTTAATTAGTCAACATAATAGGTGGATTAAACGGAGCCGCTGATTGCTGTTTCACATGTCGAAGCATGAGGTGGGAGCTGAAACTGCAATTAACAGACAATTATTATATTTGGTTGTAAGAGGTCGCATGAATAAACATATCTCGGTGGGTTTCAGTTTTTAATCCCTTTCCCTGTTTAATATAAGGAGAAGTGTAGGTCATTTCTTCTTATTGTTTTAGTCAAAGTTCTCTACGGCAACGTGTGCTCTTGGAAAACTGGCAGTCTACCCAGGGCCCTGTCTTCAACTGGAATCAAACCCTGAAATGCTGAACTTCATTAGTGTAGGACATAGAGGTCAGAGCGGGGAACGGGGTAAGAGAAGCAGTGTGTGGTCCTGGAATTATGGTGGGGATCTGAGTGACCTGGGTTCTGCTCCCAGCCAGCTGTATGACCTTGGGCAAGTCACTTTCCCTATTTATGCCTCAGTTTCCCCTCCCACACTTTGTGTCTTACCTATCCAGATTGGAAACTCCTTTGGGCAGGATCTATCTCAGATTGTGTCTGTATAGTGTCTAGGACAGTGGATCCTGGTCTTGGTTGGGATCCCTAGACATGAGCATAACGCAGATGGCAATAAGGGTGACTAGGTCTGTCTTTCTCTGAAGTGGAGACTGTCCCCAGACACACTGAAATGCAGCTCAGAGTGGGAGAATTTGGGATAAGTCCAGATATCCCTGGTGACTGTGGCTAAAAAAGAGGAGATTGGGGCAGGGAGAGAAAGAGAACGCTGCTCTCATCTCAACTTCACAAAACGTGTTTTTGTTTTCTTTTATTTTGAATCGATTCTCATTTGCAATGTCAACAGCGCTATCTACTTCAGCACAGAAACTGAAGGATAATTTAGGGTGAAACACAGACGCCCTTGTATTTGCGGGGGGGGGGAGAAACTCTTAATAAAGATCTTCTTGTTAAAATGATGGTTAACAGCGTACCTTCTGCCACACAGCTACAAACTCTGCAATTTGACTTAAAGCTGCATCAAAAGGTTTCTCTGCCAAAGACTCACTCATCAATAGCGTCTCTTGTTAGATTTGTACAGCATAAGCACCAGTTATTATGCGAAATAGCGATGAAATTTTCTGCAGCTCCCAGCTGTTATTTATTTAACTGAGTTTATTACAATCTGTGCTCTTTTTTTTTTTAATATATCAAAACGTTGATCCGTTTTGCTCTTGTGCTCGCAGGTTGTGGTGTCGACAACAGTCAACGTGGACGGCCATGTGTTGGCGGTGTCGGACAATATGTTTGTACACAACAATTCCAAGCACGGGCGGAGGGCTCGACGGCTCGATCCCTCGGAAGGTACGCCTTCTTATCTGGAACATGGTAGGCATATCATTTTCGTTGGTTGACATTGCTGCTTTAAATGTGGATTTATTTGGTTTCTCTCTCATTTTTCATTTCAAATTGTCCTGCGGTCGTCGAAACAAACTTCCGGGCCAAATTTTTAAGAGATCAGTCTCCAAAAACTGGGTTTGGATTTTCAAAGCAGCAGAGCACTAGAGTTTTCAGGGGAGCCTGAGAAAATTCTCATGAAAAATCTGCCCTTTGCTTTACTGAAAAATGTCTACATTTTTGGGATCACCTCCACTCAGCTCCCAAAATTGGGGTTAGGTGTTCAAAATGGCGCAGCTCCCCCTGGCATGTAAAAGAGGTGGGTAGAGTTTCAAAAGCACTTGGCACCCACAATTGGGACCAGATTTCTGGTAGCTGCTGGGTGCTGAGCTCTGTAGAAAATCTGGCTACTACATTAAGTTTTTTTAAATGAGAGTTAAGCTGCTTTGAAACTCTGGACCTAATTAATGTTTTGTTTTTGCTTTGTCCTCTAAATTGGTGACTGCTTCTAAAAATGGAACAAAACAAAACAAAAAGCATAAGGGAATTCCCCCCGGTCCCTTGGGAGAATTGTCCCTTGTCTTTTGAAGTGGGATATAATCCTGATCACATTAGGCACTTGCTCCCATGGACAGTCGTGGGTGTGGAATGCACCCAGTCCCTTGCACTGGTTTGTGCCATAAGTGTGTGCCATGGATTGCATGGGTAATTGGTTATATTCTGCCAAATAGTTAGAAGAAACCAGATAAAATTTGTCTCAAGGAAAGTGAATGCCACTTGGAAAAATGTAAACTGCATACAGTAATACAAATAATAATAATGGGAGAATATATCATTTTCCACCACTCGATGAATTGCTGATGAAAAAGAGTTCTATTCTACTCATTCTTTTGGGCTCCGATCCTGCAAAAAATTTAGTCATCTGCTTAACTTTATGCACGTGTGTAGCCATGTTGAAGTCAATGGGACTGCTTGCGTGAGTAAAGTTGAAGGTATGGATAAGTGGTTGCAGAATTGGGGTTGTAGTTCGCACTTACTAACCTAAAATTCTTAGCTCAGCAGCGTTTCTCATTATATAAACATAACTTACATCTGTATTTATTTAACTCTAACTTTTTATGTAGGTCATGAGCCATTTTCAGCTGTGCTTCATCCTATAGAATTTTTTTTCATCCTTGCCAACAACCTAATCTAATAAACAAACCACTGTCATAATGTTTGCTCGATTTTTGTATGGAATGTGCAAACTGCTTTTATTAATTAGCAAGAGGCAGAGCCTTACAAAGGACACGTCACTCTATTCAACCTTGCAATCTTTTTAACATAAACTCTTGTCTTTCAAAACCTGCTTATTTTTTGGCTTTGTTAGAAATAAGCTAGATACACTTTTTTTCCAGTGAGGACCTTTGAATACCTACCTGTGATTAAGTTTATACTTTTTTTTCCTCATACTTATAATTATTCTTGTCTTCACACATACTGCAATGCTACCTCCTTGTCATGTATCTACCACTCCCACTCGCTAAGTTGCTCTGTGTGCAAAAAGAAGAAAATAATAAAATTATACCTATATTTTCAGGTAACCCTCAGGTCCAGTGGTTGCCATTAAATGTCAACATTTGCCAACAGGCACCACATAATCACCACAATTATCTCCTCTGCTAAATCCTGGGGGGGGGGGAGTGATTATCTAATCCAGTCTAATTCCTGGGTACCTCTCGGATGAAATTATTTGGCCACCGTTGACAAATTCTCATTAATGGTGACCACTGCACTAAAAGATCCCTTCCTTCCTTGAGACATGCCAGACATTTAACCTTTTTTCAGCTAAACCTTTGTCTCCCCCAACCACTGAACTCTACGCATATTTATGTGCATGGGATGGCAACAAAACTAGCTAGTACTTTTGTTGTACGTTGTCCAAAACATCTGACCGAACTCAAGGGTCGATACATGTTAAATGGGGCGCCTACCCACCAAAGTTTTGAGCAGCCACCAAAAACTTAAACCCCACTCCTGGAACAGTCTATAGCTCTCTCCATTGGAATAGGCTTCCCTCATAGTTCCCTCCCCAAAATGTGTCCCTCTTGCTCCTGCTCCTGGATCCTTGGTCCTAAGGCCTGGGCTGGCTTCCCCAGATTTGTCCATGCAGAATACCCTTGGCTCTCCCATCTTCTGTGGGGGTGTTGGGCAAGTGGGGGAGAGGATGATACAGGCCATATCAGGTTGCCAGTCGTTAGCTGTGCTGCTCACAGCTACTCTGACCCAGCGCTCTGTCTGATCATGAGGTTTGGATTGCAAGAAGTGTACTATCATACCCCTCTGACCCAATGTACCCAGGCGCTTATCTAGAGATTTTGAACCCAAATGCAAATATCTGGTCAGCAAATGATGAATACCTGATGTTGTTTGTGGAGAAGTGGGGGCAGAAGGTGGTGAGGTGGGATGCTTGCTGGCTGGTTTTCTGAGGCATTATTAACCTTACAATTTTCTTTACAAACCTGTTTTGGCAAATGCTGCTTTTAAACATTGAGTTCCAGTGTGTGTGACACCTAAAAAAGACTTTGGGAGCCGAAAAGCAAAACCGGACAGAAAGTTTTACCTTCTGAGCCACTCAGGAGCCTTGTGTCTCCACACTTGGGGTTTTACCATCTCATTTGCAGGTAGCCTGGATTATTTTTGGGATCTCCAACACAGATCTATATTTATAGCCTGCTGGTCAGACAGTAAAAGGAAAGCTCCTTTTTAGCAACTCATCTCTCTGTACATAAGTAGAAACCAAGATCATGGTTTCACATCCCCACACTATGCTCCTTGATCCTGGAGAGTTAATAAGCTCATCTTTCAAATAAATATATCTTTTTTTCAAAAGGCAGAGGCTAATTATTTCATAAATAGGGTAGGCCACAGTGATTTGTGGTTTGCAATAATTATCACATTTTCACTCACAAATAGTTGGACTCTTGCTTGTTTGATATTTATGGTAAACCATGGGGCTAACATGGTTGACCTTTCTAAATTATACAAATACAGTAAGATGTATAGAGAAGAGCTAATATAGATCAAAATCGGTATAATATATATTGGTTTATAGTTCATCTGAAGGTGTAATTTTAAAAGGAAAACCTTTCCAAAACAATTTAAAGGACTAAACCCAAACAGGCGGGGAAAAGGAAGGGTATGCAAGAGATAGCATTTAAGCAAGCCTGGAGGGACTCTTTCAGGTTTCTTGGCTCTAGATCTCTGCAGAGTTTCTTGCATAAACTCTTTTACCTTGGTTCAGAGTAATTTTTCAAATCTCTGGGTGTATTTACTTGAATTTAAAGCCAATTGCAGCATCAGTCTCTCTCTTATTTTTCCTCTCTGGCAGAATACAGTGCCCTCAAAAAATGATCGTGCCGGAGACCCTGTCAGTTTGCATGCTCTAACACTTTATTATCTAATGATCTAATATGCAACAAGGCAAAGAGGGGGTGCTCATCACTCTGACAGGATGCCTAAGAGAAGTGACTAAATTACTTTATGTACCATTAGCGCTAGCAGCTACGGTGAACTCACTGTGAGCGTTTATGCAAATACTCCTGAATACATTCAAGTGGCCTTGTCAGGCAGACGACTGACAAGCAGTTTAAATGCTCTTTTTTTTTTTTTTTTAAGGGCCAATTTTATTTCTTCTCCCTCCCCATTCCACCCTCCTCCTCCTTCTCCGTGGTGAGATCACTGAGGAATTAGGCTCATTGGTGACTGACTTGGTTCTATGTCAGTCTCACCAGCAGCAGCAGCAACAGAAGAAATATATCATTTTCATGTTTCAGACAAGCTACAGGACTTGATTTCAGAACTGCAGATAGAAGCAAAGACAGCTGTGATGTCTAATGCAATGCCCTGCCACTGTTGTTATATTTCTGATCTTTTTATAGACTGCTTATGAAGCCAGAAACTTCCCTAGCCTTCAAAATATAGTGACTGCACCTATGCAGCGTCCTAGTAACTTTAGCGGGACCTTGTGCTGGTGATATTAGTTGCGGGTTTGGAACTTTAGTACGCAACCTCCTCTCTAAAGAGACTGATACAAATTCTCCTCTGCCTTTCTTGAGATACCACCTCTGTTAAATAACCATTTTTTGTTGGTGGCTTAAGGCAGGATTCCCTGAAATATAACGTTCAAGTGCCTTGTTCTTACAAAACGGTATTTCCAGTTCAAAATCCATCAGCCGCTCAGCAATACAGATACATACCTGCTGACTTTATTCCTGGAGACTTCATACAAGCGTATCTCCCACTGAAGGCTGTAGGAGACCTGAGTGTGAAGGGTTTGCTGAGGCTTTTAATTGGTGTCTTGCTTTCTGTTTTACGTTCACAATATGGTGCCATCCACCCTCCTTTATAAATCATTCTGAGAGGACAATCTGTAAGATGAAGCCTCGGTTCTGAAGGCCTTTAAACCTTGTTGTAACTGCCCAGATTGTAAGAACACGATACAGACATAGATGGGCCGTTTCATATCTAAAATTTTGCTAGATGTCACTGTCATATCAATTCATTCCTCCTAAAAGATATTCAGAGATCTGACTTACTGACCTAATTCTTGTGCTGTAGAAAGATGACTTGGCCACAGCACTTAGATCTTCTTTTAACTGGCGTGAACTTGAATGACATGAAGAAACTTCCTGTATCGACTCCATTTTAACCCTTTCACCCCTGCATTCTTTAATACTGCATGCAAAACACACCGCTTGTGTGTATCGTAGTAGTTAAGCGGTTAATATAAAATAGGAGAATGAAATGGAATAAATGCCATGAGGAAAACTTTAATGCGCTGAGCAATGGGGTCATGCTTAAAGAAATGACATTTATCCTTACCCTTAACTGGTTTTAATCCAAAAATTGCTAGTCGAATATGGGGACTAATGCAATGTGTGAAGTGGTCCGAGGTTAAATAGGCAAACGTTGGTGTTTGTCTGACTAACCCTTGGGAGGAGGGGCAGCACCTGCTATATCTGAGATATTATTATTTATTATTTATTTGCCAGGAAGTGAAAAATAGAACCACATGTACAGACACTTTTATTAAGAGTTATATGGTATTAAAATATTCACAGAGATGCCAACATTTGAATGCAGCTTAATAGGGCTTTGCAGAAGGACCTTAAGGCCATAGGGAGTTGAAATAGAGACATGTCTTTTTTGGCCCCACACATACAACCAGACATACATTGGACTTAGTTTATTATATAAGAAGGCAATATTGAAATATTTAAAATATTAGGATGGTACCTCTTTGATAGAGTACAATTGGCATGCAATATTGTGTTACTTCAACGTTCTAATTTATTTCCTATTAGGAAAGAATACCTAGGATTGTTGGACATCTCCAAGTTTACACAAGGGAGAAAAATTTGACTATAACAACATTGCACAACATGTATATTAATAATAATAAGTAAGCCTTAATATGCTGAAGGGTTGCAAAACTTCAAGCTGGAAATAATTTTCTTTCTGGTGTTTGACTTTTGCCAAGTCCCCTTTCTCGTATCGGTTCCCTCATAAATGTGGTGACTCAGAAATTCAGGCAGATTTTTACATAATGGTTTGTTATGTGTGTTTGTAGCTTGACATAACTGGGTGCATGATAGTAACCTCTTCCCTGCCCTGTGGACATATAGGAGCCACATCATCTCAGATGTAAGGGAGTCCTCCACATCTGGATTTAATCCATTAGGTATAGCCAGGTGGAGTTGCAGCCTTCTATCCATTTGGATGGACAAAGTAGGTCGTGAAAAGTCAGGTTTTTAGTTTTAGAAAACATGTAGTTCTCCCCCTAAAAACAAATGGCATTCATTCCCAAAGATCCCTGTGCAATCCTAATAAGATTTCTACAGTAAGGGCAATTAACCACTGGAACAACTTACCTAAGGATATCATTGAATCTTCTTCATTTGCACTCAAGTCAAGATAGATGTCTTTCTTAAAAATAACCTCTGTCTGAGCTATATCCTATGGACTTGATGCAGAAATTATTGGGTGAGGTTCTTTGGCCAGTATTATGCCGGATGTCTGACTAGATTATAATAAAAAGAACAGGAGTACTTGTGGCACCTTAGAGACTAACAAATTTATTAGAGCATAAGCTTTCGTGGGCTACAGCCCACTTCTTCGGATGCATCTGTGGGTAGTAGCTTATGCTCTAATAAATTTGTTAGTCTCTAAGGTGCCACAAGTACTCCTGTTCTTTTTGCAGATACAGACTAACACGGCTGCTACTCTGAAACCTAGATTATAATAGTCCCTTCTGGCCTTAAAATATATGATCAATCAAGTAGTAGTAGCAGTAGAACCCGATTTCCGCAACTCCAGTTTCTGGATCACTAAATTCTGTCAACCAAATTTTGTCCCACTGAGCTGCACTAATGAATTTCTGCTAATGCAGAGCCTCGAACCTCCACAAGAGCAAAGGGGCTCTTTTCAGGATAGGAGCTCTGCTTCTTTGTGCTTTCAGAGCTCCACGGGAACTAGGGGAGAGAGCAAGAGAGCGGGCTTCCTCAAGGCCAGGCGTCTCAAACAGGAGTTCATAAAACTCTCTGTGTATCTAGGTTATTATATTGATGTCCGTTGCCAGTCTTGGAGAAGCTGGCAACTTAGGAGCTGTATCTTCAACTTTATGAAGGTTTTGGGAATTCTCCAAGACCTTTATGGAATCAGAGCACGATTACAGAAAAACCTTAGCTGCTGTGTTTGGCTGAACTTTCATAGCTACCAGTACATTACTACATTCAGTAGCACTCAAGCAGGCAATGAATATTCATAGGTAATGAGCATTCGTTACATGTCAATTTGCTTTGCTGGCTGCCATGTCACCAGTACAATGGCATCATGGGGGGATAAGAATGACACTAGGATGTGTCCCTGAATGGTGGTGAAGTTTGCCAGACATTCCCTTTCTCACATGTCCCAAAATGTGCACACCAGGCAATTGCAAAGCCATACATTATTATACCAGAATTAATATTTAATTCCAAAGATTTACCAAGCAAACAAATGCCTCCATTCGCTATCTCTCAATTAGAAAAACACCCTGGCTGCTGTTGCTCTAGTAGAAAGAGGGTTCTTTCCCAATCACCTGGGGGAAGTAGGGTTCGGCGGTGTGTACTGTGATAGGAAATAAAGGCCAAGAACTTCTAAAGTGACTGCAGATTTTGGATGCCCCTCTGGAGGCAACTCAGAGGAGCCTGATTATCAGAGACTGGGTGCTCAGCACTTTGGGAATATCAGGCCAGTTCAAGGTGTCTCAGGCGGGGCACCCCGAAACCGATGCACCTCAAATCATGAGTTACTTTTGAAAATCTTAGCCAGAGGATCCCTTTCAAGTTAATAGCAAAACTCTCATTGATTTCAGTGAGGGGAAAATCAGGGTTAAAAGCTTAGTATTGATGAAATTTTATTTCCAATTTGTTGGTTTTTTTTAAAAAAAAACCTATTTATTATTTTAAAACTTCACCAATAAAGAAATCCTCCATTTTCCCTGCAAAGCTTGAGGATGACTTCAACTAAAACAGTTTCCTGGAGCTATGTGAGCAGATAGATCAACATCAGGAGTTCTCCCCTAATATCTGTTGTTGGGACTGCAGAATGTTTCCGCTGCCAAATGGATATTTGACAGAGCTCCTCCAAAAACAATGAAATGAGTCAACAGCATGAGCCAGGAAACTGATGCAGAAAATAGCACCCAATGGGTTGGTGTGAGCCACTGAAATCCAAATTGCAATCTCAATGCTTATGAAGCAGACTATTAGTACTATAAACGAGGACAGGTTTTGTCTATGGGCCTAATCTGGAGTGCACTGAAGTCAATGAAAAGACTCCAATTGATTTCAGTTGGCTATGGATTGAGCATATCTATGCATTACATTTATGTATGTAATGTGCCATGTAACCAAATGCATGGGCTATACAATAATATTGACACTACTATACTTATGCACTGTAGTTGTAGCCATGTCAGTCCCAGGATATTAGAGAGACAAGGCGAATGAGGTAATAGCTTTTATTGAACCAATTTCTGTTGGTGAGAGGGACACGCTTTCGAGCCACACAGAGCTCTTCTTGTATCTCACTCATCTCATCTCCCTACTATGTTGCATCGTTATGCATTGTAATATCATACTTAAAGTTTCAAAAAGTGCAAAAGTGGTGGAGAAATATGTTGGGACATTTTGCTCATGAATGTTGATCTGATGACTTCAGGCCTCTGAGATGGTGATTCTCCAGGAAAGTTCAGGTTAGATTCCCCGTCCAGAGTTTTAAACATAAGAAAAGGTAGCAGCAGCAGTAGGAATACAATAAGAATAAAATGTCCTTGAAATGTCCACGCGAGGAGAAGTAGACGTGGTAGAGCAGCAATCTTTGGGAGGCAAGGAGAGAGGCTGAGAGAAAGGGGGCGTGATTCTGAGTTCACCCCTGTTTTGTTTGTGTTGTAACACCGTTATTTTCAATAGCATTTCCTATAGTTTCTGTAGTTTCCAGTAGCAATTCCTATAGTTAAGAATGTGCTTAAATGCTTTGCTGAATAAGGATGGGCTGCTAAATCAGGATCCGTGTGGTTGTTTCATTTGATAATTTAGAACATTTTCTTTTTCAGTTTTTCAACACAGGATTTTGAAGGCACCAGTGGTAGGAAGGTGCCTCATTGACTTTCAATGGGAATTGTGTTGGGCGCCTCGCTTCCCTTTGTGCTTTTGAAAATCCTCCACAGAATCAGTTTTTCCTAGGACGCTGTGCAGGAGCATATAACAGGGAGTAACCTCATTCAGCTGATTCCTGTCATCAATATTTCCACTGACGTCCATGGGTCTAGTTGTTTGGGCAGGATTTGGCCCATTCAGACCGTTCTCAGGATTGTATCTTTGTTGACTTCGAGATGCTGGGTCTATATTGATATAGTTTATCATTAAAGCACAACAAATAGTTCACCACCAAGAGTTGCTTTGATGAATTTGGCCTGGGATTTCCCAAAATGCTCCGTCCTGGCCTAACTCTGCTCCCTCTGAGATCACTGAAAAAACTCCCACTGAGTGTTTTTGGAAGTTCCAGACACATTTTTTTTCCCTGAGTATCACCGGACACTTTATCTTTTCTAATCCGCGTCTTCTGCATTTCTGATTCATTCCAGGCATTCACAGTCCCCTCTTTGTGCACAAAAAATCTTCAGCATGAAAGCAACTGTGATGTCACACACACTGGCTTATGACCTCGCTGAATGGAATGGGTGTGGTGAGGAGCCTGATTATAAAAGGGAAAGGGGAAATTTTTCAAAAAGCATCTAAATGGCTTAGAAGCCTAAAATCATTTTCAAAGGCGAGTTAGGGATTTAGGCCTACATTAGGGAGGCAGTTTCACTTAGTGGCTAGATTGCTGGACTGGGACTCAGGAGGGCAAGAGTCTGTTCCTGGCTCTGCCAGTGGCCTGCTGGGTGACCTTGGTCAAGTCACTTTGCCTGCCTGTGCCTCATTTTCCTCATCTGTAAAGTGGGGATGATGATGTAACTCCTTTGTAAAGTGTTTTGAGATCCGCTGATGTAAAGCAGTAGAGAAGAGGGTGGTGGCGTGAGTATTTATTCTTATTTTCAAAAGTGACTAGTGATGGGTGCCGCAAGGTGGACGCTCAACATGAGACACCTAAAAGGGGCTGACTTTCAGAGGGTGGGTGCTCAGCACTTTCTGAAAACAAGGCTCCCATAAAGTATGTCAAAGTTGGGCACCCCAAAATCTCTAGTCTTTGGGCCAGTTTTTCAAAGGTATTTAGGTGGCTAAAAATGCAGATTGGCCCCTACTGGGATTTTCAGAAGCGCCTAATAGATTAGGAACCTACGGTAATTCCCATTAGCTCCATTTCCATTTCCCTGTCAATCAGCAATGCATGTGAAAGGGGATTCAGACACTATATGCAATGTAAACTTGGTGTTTTGATAAATACCCTTGGTTATGGTATTTTGGTAGCTGTTCGAGGCTCTGTACATACTCAACATGCGATCAAAGCATGTTTCCTTTAAGGGTCCCTGTCTATGGTGTAGAATGGCAAGCGGACAGAGCAGAATTCCCCTGGTGTCAAGGGCTGGGCTATATACTTCACTGAGGTAGTCGCTGAAAATGCAAACTTGCCTACAGAATTATAGATTTGGGGTTATCTGCTCCTTGCTGGAAGGGAAGGCCAGAACTCTGAGTTAATTTCAGGCAGAACTATGGAGCAGCCCCTATTTCAGTGCTGCGGTTCTCATTGGGTGGATTGGGATTTGAAGTCACAGGGCCATGGAGCAGTGTGTCCAGGTTAAAACAGGCTGTTCACCATTCTCTGGCTCTTTGTGATAAGCAGAGGGTGAAAAAATGCTGAACAAATTCGGCCCTCTGTAGAATTTTCTTATATTAAAAGGTAAAACAACCTCGCTTGTGAGCTCTGTTCTTCTCCTGTGTGTCTGGTAAAGCACCTAGCACTGGGGTTGGCAACGTTTCAGAAGTGGTGTGCCGAATCTTCATTTATTCACTCTAATTTAAGGTTTCGCGTGCCAGTCATACCTTTTAACGTTTTTAGAAGGTCTCTTTCTATACGTCTATAATATATAACTAAACTATTGTTGTATGTAAAGTAAATAAGGTTTTAAAAATGTTTAAGAAGCTTCATTTAAAATTAAATTAAAATGCAGAGCCCCCCGGACCGGTGGCCAGGACCCGGGCAGTGTGAGTGCCACTGAAAATCAGCTTGTGTGCCGCCTTGGGTACACGCGTGCCATAGGTTGCCTGCCCTTGGCCTAGCACAACGTGGCCCTGGCCCTTGATTGGTGCCCCTGGTGCTACTACAGTTTAAATAAATGAATAAAGTTGTATTATTTTATTAGTATTTTATCAGCTGCATTGAAAGAGCAACTTCTCTAAGCATTTCTAGGCCTGGGTCCAAAGCATTCGCTCTTCAGATTTTCAGAATGCTGGTTTTATGTGGTGTCAGTGCTGGACAGATACTACCAAGTATAAATGTGTTTTTATGCCTGTGTTTTTGCAAGTAAAACCTAAATTATGGGAAAGAGGTACTTGACCCTTCCATTTACTGTAGTACAAAGAACAGAGGCAGGAACATTCTGAAAGACAAGGGTCTCTCAGTCTTTGGGATGGAACGAGGTCTTCTTCCTTAAATGCAGTTCAGGTTATGTTGCCTGCATTACTGTCCCACTGCCATAGCAAACAAGGGCTGAGCATTATTTGTTTTCCTGCACCAAACCATAATAATAATTATTAATAATATCAATTGAATCATTGTTTATTTTTCTTTTCCACTCCCCCGCCCCCTTTATTCATTAGCCTGTAGTGTTTTTCTGGCTAGGAAAGCAGTTGAGTTAAGCCATCTGACTACTTGGGCTGCTTTTCTTATGAAACAGCCAGTTTCTCTACCTACTCCCTTGGCCCAGAGCCTGGACACCTGAGGCCATCCTTCGGACCCAGATCTCTCAGTTGGCAACTCAGTGTAATCTGTCACTGAGCCGGCCTGAGCTGAATTTTTGCATGTGTTGAACATGCGTCCTTGCTGCATCTGGCAGGCTGCAACAATGAATGCAAAAGCCTGTGTCTTTAATAGGTAGCTGATCAAAGCAAAAAGCAACATGAATGGAAATAAAGGTCTTTTTTTTACAGTTTTCTTTTTTCTTGGCCTGTGACGAGACTGAGACAGTAATAATAGGTATCTGCACTGTTTTCTTTCTTTCTTTCTTTCTTTTTTCTTTCTTTCTTTCTTTCTTTCTTTCTTTCTTTTTAAATCTTAACTATTTAACCATGATATCTTCAAAGTGAAAATATATCATACATTCCAATACGGTGATAGATTTCAAAGATGAAGAGCCATGCTACTTAATGTTGAGTCATGCCTTCATTTCTAAATTTATGGCAGTATTATGGTTTAATGAATTGAACAAATCCCAGAACAACAACAGAAATCCTTTTTTTGTTTGAATTTTGATACTGAGTACTTCGTTCTTGGTTTTATTCTTCTTCTAAAGATGTTTCTTTAGTGGTAAATTGTCAAGCTAACTTCATCCCATATTACTAATCGTGAGTGTGTGTGTTTAAACGGCTGCTTTTAGTAAGGCTACTGGACATAGGCTAAAAATTCGTATTCTGCTAGGCACAGGCAAACCTCTGAGAACAGATGGAGCAGAGTGCAGCACAAAGGCCTAATCCTATCAGGATGATTCCTGTACGGCCATCTGGATAAGCCGGCGCACAACCTCAGCGCCTGTTAAAAATACAACTTAGGCCAAGATTAACGTCACAGATTTTCCACTAGACTTGTTCATATTTGACTTTATGATTCTCCAGAAAATTGCATTAGAGTACATCATCTGATTTGTAAGAGAAATCGGAAAAGGGATAAGAACTCTTAGGGTACTTGAATTTTCCTTAGCATAACTGGATTTCAGTTCCCGCCCTCCTCCCCTCTCTCCCACAATTGCTTTGTGTTTCTACGTGGATTGTTCAGTTTTTGAAAGATGATTTCCTCAGCCTCTTTTGTGGACAGTTCTTAACCAGAAGAATTGGGCTAAAAGTTAATTTTGGTCAGGAAACCCATTTTTCCAAGAAGAAAGGAATGATTCATTTATTGTACAATCAGAGGCAAATAAACGTCTGATTGTTACAATAAATATCAAAATCAGCTGTATGAATAATTCATTTCAGATTTGTTTAAATAGATTTGTTTTTTTCTTTTCTTTTTGCAGTAGGGTAAGAGACAGAAAAACGAATCTGATGTTAATGTTTGATTTAGAATTAGAATGGCACACATTTCTATATTTTTGCTTGGCTGTGAGGGCATTATTGGAAAATTTGTGTCAGCAGCTATGCTTCCTGAATTTGAAGAGTTAAGACTGTATTTGCATGTAGAATAGCTTTTAGATATTGCAAAATAATGTTATTGAACAATTCTTTCCAGTGTGGCTATAAAACTACATACTTGCGTCCCTCAAAATGTCAAGATTTTATACTGTTGAGCAATTAAAGTAGATCTTGTATCACTGAACTTTCTCACTCTTTCAGAACCCAGGAAACATTTGCTTTCCTAGAGCCAGATTTATACTTTCTCCAAAGTTCTACTGAAACCTGAGTTTGTGTTCTCTTCCGAACTGGAAGAATTACACTAAGAACATCTCTCCCCAGAAATTGGGGAAGACAGAAATGTGATTTTTCTTCTGCAATATATTACAAATGATTGATTTATAAATGCTCGATCCCTTGTTCTAGGTCCTGATTCAGCAAATCACTTAAATACATGCTTAAATTTAAGCACATGGATTGTCTGATGAATCAGGGCCTTAATTAGCACCATTCAAGGGCCACTCATTTAAATTCACCCGCGGTCTGGGTTGAGCAAGATATGCAGCTAGACTGAAGTACTTCTAGGGTTGAATTAGATCACACTTTTCAAACCTTCATTTTCAGCGTAGGTCTTGTCTCCATACAAGAATTGCCCTGACTTAACTAATTTAAAAAAACAATGTAAATTAATGCAAGCTTTTATGTGGACACACTTACTGGTTTAAAATCGGTTATATTGGTGTAGCATGTGCCTGCAACTTTACCAATGGAGCTAAACAGATATAAGCTAATTGAAACCAGTATGAAAGTCCACACAGAGTTTTTCACTGGTTTAATGAAATTGGTTTAAAAGAACACACATTCAGTGCATCTTTGTGCGTGCACCGGGCCTTAGCCAAGTGGATAGTACTTGCATTTTCCTGTTCTTCAATTTCTTGTTCTTAAGGGACAAACTGTGTCCTTGCTTATTTTAGGAACTCTCCAGTGGGATGCGGGCAGGGAGAATACAGTGCTGTACAAGTGAGTGGAGATGCTGCAAGGCATTCAGCCTGCCCAGGGCGGTGCATGCAAATGGCCTCTGGGAATGCTAGGGGAGCATGCTGTTGGGTGTTCATTGCACCAGCTGGTGAACACTCGAGAGTTTGCAACCAGTCATGGAGTGGCGGCTATTCCAACAGTCTGGTAGGCCATGCAGCGGTGGTACTGGCGGATGCTTCTGGGTGCACTGGTCTCACCTCTCCACTAAAGACTCTGGGCAGTGCTGGTGTCAGCATTCTGCCTCAGGGGAATACTTAAGTCCCATTTTCAAATGTGAAAGTCAATGGAACTTTGGCTCCTCTGGGCCAAATTTCCAAAGGTATTTAAGCACTCAAAGATGCAGATAGCCAATGAGTGGGATTTTCAAAAACACCTGGAAGCCAGCTCCTTAAAAATACGTATGTGTCTATCTGCCTCTTTCGCTGCCCATGTCCACCTAAGGCACCACTGAATTTTCAAAGCCACTGTACAGTCGCCGCATAATCCTGCCGGGACCTGAGTCCCCTGGCACATACGTTTATATCAGCTGGCACTTGTAAAGCACCTAAGTGTGGATGAGCTGTTCAGAACCCTAACTCAAATCAATGCCCTGGAAGCCCCAAAATGGGATTCTCAAACTATGCAGGGGAATGCCTATCTGGCCAGCATGGTCTAATCTTGAAGGCATGCTCACCTATTACCTGCCAGCCCCTCCCCACCCCCAATCAGGAGGTCTGGAGGCAGTCCACCAATAGATGGAAGGGCAGCAGAGCACCTCCACAAAAGACAGCTGGGGCACGTCTGGCCTCTTTGCTCCCCAATGCACTCATGCTGAAGCAGCCAAAGTTGAGAACTGCCGAGGAAGGGATTGAATGGAATGCACAGGACCATTTTCGTCCCTCTAATTTTAATCTTTGAAGTGTGCTGTTGTAGTCTAGCTATGGAACCCTGGGTAAGGAGGAGGTGTATTATATCTTTCATTATTTAATGCTGTCTTTTTCATTCAGTGCAATTATGTGTCTTAACTGCTGGCGAAAACCAGAAAGCTCTAGAAATAGGGTTCAGGTTAAAGGAATCCTCCAGGAAAGAGAAACACAGAGGAGTCAGCAAAGTGTAATTTCATTAGCTGAAGCTTCAGTAAAGATAAGAAAAGGAAAAACTGGTTTTAAGTATTGATTGTAGCGGGAATATTACACCAGGGGATTTGCATTCCCAATTTCCATTAAAATTAATGGGAACGGCCATCCAAAATCTTAGGCAGCTATGAAACTCTCAGCTAAAACCTTTAATTCCACTATTAAACCAAACCAAAACCCAACCCACAAGCATGGCATGAGTCCTATATTGTTTGACAACGATGATTACGCCCAACGTTTGTGTCACAAAGATCCAGGGGGAGCTACCATTTTCAGAGTGGTGTGAATCGCTAAAACTCGTGTATTATAATTCTCAAATCCAGAGATGCCTAAACCAGGGGGTGGGGAATATCGCAGCCTCCTGCATGTGTTGTATAAAGCTACATGAGTAATCTCTTCAAGAGGGAAACCTCTGTTACCCTGTTTCCTGCATAGCAGCTGCTTATTGTCAGAACTGAATAGGGAAGGGAGCAGACCATACTGCCATAGAGGAAGGCAGGAAAATCATCATTTTACTAAGATAAACAGCAAATACGTTGTTTAGATTTGGAGGGAAGATTTAATGCTATGGGTACAATATGTGAAACACACTGTCACATTCTCTTTCCTTCAAGTGTCTATGACTAACTCTTTAGACACTTACTTACGGGGTGACTCGGCAGCCCTTACGTATGTGGCTAGGCTCAATAAAGTCAGTGGATCAAATGCAACTGTTTTCAAGTCTCTTTGGTGAAAAGCAAGTGGGATTTGGCTTCAGAGGTGCAAAATCGTGTTTTGATTTGAAATAGGAGGGATGGTAGGTGGGCAGATATGTAGGCCTCAGTCCTCCAAGGCAGCAAGTGCTACTGATTAAAACAAAAGAATTTCTCAGGGTGGGAGGAAGGAATTTCAGAAATGGTAAAGTTCCTAGTTTGATTTTTTTGCAAGAATTATAGTTTTTTTTATCTTTTCTAGGGCTGTTGATTAATTGCAGTTAACTCACAAGATTAACTCAATAAAAGTAATCACGATTAAAACATTAATTGTGATTAATCACACTGTTAAATAGTAGAATACCAATTGAAATTTATTAAATATTTTGGATTTTTTTCTACATTTTTAAATATATTGGTTTCAGTTACAACACAGAATACAAAGTGTACAGTTCTCACTTTATATTATTATTTTTTATTACAAATATTTGCTCTGTAAAAATGATAAACAAAAGAAATAGTATTTTTCAATTCACCTCATACAGGTACGGTAGTGCAATCTCTATCGTGAAAGTGCAACTTACAAATGTAGATTTTTTTGTTAGATAACTGCACTCAAAAACAAAACAATGTAAAACTTCAGATCCTACAAGTCCACTCAGTCCTACTACTTGTTCAGCCAATCACTAAGAGAAACAAGTTTGTTTACATTTACAGGAGATAATGCTGCCCACTTCTCATTTACATCACCTGAAAGTGAGAACAGACATTGCATGGCACTTTTGTACCTGGCATTGCAAAGTATTTATGTGCCAGATATGCTAAACATTTGTACGCCCTTTCATGCTTCGGCCACCATTCCAGAGGATATGCTTCCATGCTGATGATGCTCGTTAAAAAAATAATGCGTAATTACTCCTTGGGGGAGAATTGTATGTCTCCTGCTCTGTTTTACCCGCATTCTGCCATATATTTCATGTTATAGCAGTCTTGGATGATGACCCAGCACATGTTGTTCATTTTAAGAACACCTTAACTGCAGATTTGACAAAACGCAAAGAAGGTACCAATATGAGATATCTAAAGATAACTACAGCACTCGACCCAAGGTTTAAGAATCTGAAGTGCCTTCTAAAATCTGAGAGGGATGAGGTGTGGAGCATGCTTTCAGAAGTTTTAAAAGAGCAACACTCCGATGAGGAAACTACAGAACTCGAACCACCAAAAAAGAAAATCAACTTTCTGCAGGTGGCATCTGACTCAGATGATGAAAATGAACATGTGTCAGTCTGCACTTTTTTGGATTGTTATCAAGCAGAACCCATCATCAGCATGGATGAATGTCCTCTGGAATGGTGGTTAAAGCATGAAGGGACGTATGAATCTTTCGCGCATCTGGCACGTAACAGTGCCACGTGAACGCCTGTTTTCACTTTCAGGTGACATTGTAAACAAGAAGAGGCAGCATTATCTCCTGCAAATATAAACAAACTTGTTTGAGCAATTGGCTGGACAAGAAGTAAGACTGAGTGGATTTTGTAGGCTCTAAAGTTTTACATTGTTTTATTTTTGAATGCAGTTTTTTTATATAATTCTATGTTCGTAAGTTGAACTTTCATGATAAAGAGATTGCATTACAGTACTTGTATGAGGTGAATTGAAAAATACAATTTCTTTTGGTTTTTACAGTGCAAATACTTGTAATCAAAAATAAATATAAAGTGAGCACAGTACACTTTTAATTCTGTGTTGTAATTGAAATCAGTATATTTGAAAATGTACAAAACATTCAGAAATATTTAAATAGTATTCCATTATTGTTTAACAGTGCGATAAATCGTACGATTAGTTTTTATAATCGCTTGACAGCCCTAATCTTTTCAAGAAATTTTTTTTTTTTTTTTTTTTTGAAAAGTGATGATAATTTTCACCTCTAGAAAAAAAAATCCCACTTTGTGACTAAGCTGACTGGTCTGAATGGGGACTGCAAGCAGCCCACAGTGAATGATGAATAGGAAAGAAATTCATAGAAAATTAAAAGAAAAGTAAAATTTGCGGCAGAGGAAACACATTTTCATGACACTTGCCATTTTTGAAAATGGCCAACAGGTGAGATTCTCAGCCCCTTCCGTTCCCACAAAGGGTGGGCCTGGGAGCCAATGTCAGAGCCGAGGCCTGGGTTCTGTAGAGCACTTCAGTGAAGTTAGTGGGATTTAAGTACTTGCTTAAACGCTTTGCTGAATCAGGGCCCAAAGGGGGCGGGAGGTGAGGCCTCTCAACACCTTGCTGGATCGAGCCAGTAAACTGGAGTTTAGTCAGTGGCTGATTTCCATGAACAGTTTTGGCCAGAGTTTCTAGCTTGGAAAATGTAAAATAAAAGTAAATAAATGTAATTTCAGGCAGACATTTTAATCTTTCCTGACTTCTAAAATTTCCTTGAGACGTATGGTAGCTGACTCTGAATTCCCAACTTTACCTGGCTTTCTGCAATTGCACTAAGTTTGCCCGTCAGAGGCCATCATATTAAAAATAAGAAAAACGCAAGCACCTATCCCATAATTTTAACTCCTGTTGTGTTGCTGCCTCTGTTGCCAGAGCCTCATCTCTGGATAATGAAGGGTGAAACAATATTTTATGATACAAACTGCACACCGGGTCATTCTTACAGTCTCGAGCACAAACGAGATATTAATCGTAGCGCAAGTGGATTCCAGAAGCAAAATAAGAGCAGGCCCAGAACCTTGCTGATAGCTGTGCGTCCCGCTAATTCACCCCAGGGAGCATGAGCCTCTGAGCTCAATTAACCCTTCTTCCTGAAGCCACCCATAAACCCTGAAGTAAACACTGTTTTCCCTCTGGCCCCTCTTTTCTGTCAGCGAAATAGATCATTTCGACGGGCAGGTAAAATGCAATTCCCACTTATAAATTCAGGTCCCTAATGAAGAGTCTGATAGGTCTGGTGCATGTGTGTGGGCACTTGACTCACTCTCCCATTGATTCTGTAAATCAGGATGTTTGATGGTCCTAGAGGCATCTGCTGTTTCTTCTGTCTTCCGTTGCTATTTGAGTCTTCCAGTGAAATTGTCTGCATACAGAACATTAGTTGTTAAATATGTACGAGAGGCTGTAAGGGTTTTTTATTATTATTATTACTACTGTTCTCCCTCCCTCCCAACCATTGTTCAGAGGCAAATTGGAAATCTGGTAATTAGGCCCTGACTCGGAGTGTAGTATTAGCGGCCCAAGCCAAAGTTCAACACCCTGAAATGAAATTTAAACCAATTAATCTGTTAGATTTTTATCGCTTGTCCGTGTTTTCTCAGCAATTCCCCCAGCACGTGGCCTTTGATCAACTCTCATACAAAAGGTAAAATGTGTGCCTGCTGCTAGCGAGATGGGGCTGACATTAACATGGCACTCATAAAACAATCAGAGCAGTGAAGCCTTCAAACAGACAGGGCATAGTAATATTTAATAAAAGCGCACACATAATCTTCAGAATTAGCATTTTGTGCCTTGCAGTCCCTTTGGGAGAAGAGCTTTTATTTGTGGAGTGATCATTATTATAACAAAGAAGAGCTACCTAATAATTTCCACTTTAACTCTGCAATATGCCACAAGCATTTCTGAACCATTATGCTAAACTGTGGCGGGGTAATCATTTTATTGTCACAGTTTGAAGGAAGGAAAGTCTCCTTTACTTTGGTGGCTGGGGGGGAAAAGCAGACATGCATATACACACACATACATATGCACACAACTCCTCAGTGGGGAAAAAAACTTTTCTCTTTTGTTTCTTATGTGCTGAAGTTGGTACATAACATCCAGCTCTGGAAAGTTGTGAAAATGCACCAACACTCCAGAAAAGAAGGGGAAGATTTTTCAAAAGCACCTAAGTAGCATGAGTTCCCTTGAAAGTCGATGGGATTTGTGCTCCTAAATCCGTTAAGCATTTTTGAAAAATCTCTCCCTGAGGGTGAAATCCTTGCTCTAGTGAAGGCAACATTTATTTTTCTCAATGTCTTGCAAGGAATGAGAGGATCTCGTTAATACTCATAACCGCAAGCAAAATTTTACGAGTGTAGGATATGGCCATATCATCTTCAATAAGGAGTGGCAAGGTTCACATGTGCTGTTTGAGAGGTTGCAGTTAATGTGGCCTCCCATGTTTATTCAGTCCGGAGACTTTGCTTTGAGAAGATGCTGTGAACGAAGAACATTCACACTGAATATCTGAGTGATTTTTTTTCTTAAATGGCATCTGGCAGTGACACTTGCAAGCTCTTTTGGTTCAGGATACAATTGGGTTGTCTGCCTTTCATTATTTAAAGTGTGTGTGTATTCACTGTTGTTTATTATGATAACTCTCTCATGGAAGCTGGGAATTGAATTCTGCCCTGTTTTATCAAGTGGGCATGCTTCACTACTTTACTGGTAGAGTTGGTCAACATTTTTTCACTGACAGGTTTTCATGATGAAATGTGGAGTTTCATCGAAAACAAAATTATTCACAGGAAAATGTCAGTTTCAGTGAACTTTTTCCAGGTTTTGATAGGAAAATTCAAAGCAAAACTTTTAATTTCAAATGAACATTTTGAACTTTCGAACTGTCAACATTTTGGAAACGAGACACTTTTGTTTTGGTTAAAAATGTTAAAATTTCTCATGTTGACATTTTGGAATAGAAACTTTTTGGACCTTTTTGTTCTGCAATACCCTCCCCTCCCCCCGGCACTATTTCAATGTTTTGTACTGTTTTGAAACCAAAACAAATGTAGAAATATCAGAATTTCCCACATTATTCAGTTTTCTAGTCCACTCTGTTTATTTTTGTAGGGTTGCTGATAAGTAAATACCTCCCAGGAAGATAAATACAGTTAAAGATGCCAAATGATTAACAGATATGTGCGGCACTAAGCGCTGGGCCGTGCCTGGCCCCTGTGCTGAGGGCAGGTGTTGACGTTCCAGTGACCTGCTGCCCCATGTGTCGCGTGCGCTGTGCTGGTGCTGGATACATCGGGAGCACTGCATTTCCGTTATTCTCCCAGTGCAGGGCTGTGACTTGTGCAGTGATGTAGACCTTTATATCTACAAACCAAATATGTTTAAAACAAAACACTGTGGGTGCCTGGAGAAAGTGGGAGGTGTCACTTGAAAGTGTATTGCCCCAAGCGGGGGAGATCCTGTGGCTCCATGAACAATCAGGAATGCAACCCCACTGTAAACTGATCACACCTCCGGTGACGCACACTGTAGTCCCTTGTTCACTAATTTGCCCCAACCTGAGTACAGGTCCTCAGGGTACTATATTTCCAGTGCTATTGTTGACAATTTCACTAAGGTAGTTAAATGTGTGTGTCATGTTCAATGTTCAAGAGAGAAGGCAAGGGAGGGAATATCTTTTATTGGCCAAACTTCCGTTGGTGAGAGAGACGCCTTTTTGAGCTTTCATATTCACCATTCACTGGCACTAAAGTTACACATATGCATAAGTGCCTTGATTAATCAGAGCTCATAGCCTCAATTTGGGAAAGCATGTGGGCACCTCCTTAAAGTTCCATTGACCTTGAGAGGGCATAGACATGTGCTTGAAGTTAAGCAGATAATGTAAATGTTTGCCAGATCAGAACCAAACATGTAAAACAGTGCAAGGAATTCAGCGCCCTTCACTGCTTTCCATGTTGAGGATACTGAAAAAAAGTTGCAAGATAAACATCAAGGTGGTAAGAACGTGTAGTTGGGTCTTGCGACTACAAAAAATACTTTACGTTCATTTTAAAGATGAACTGACTCCGTAATTGTGAAGGCTGCATACTGTTTCAGTTAATGATGTAGGATCTCAAATAATTTTTATACATTGGGTGGGTTTTTTTAAAGTGTGTCTTCTAGTCCTTAAGAGTAGCTCCTCTTGCTGATACATGGAGAACTGATTATGTTTAGATTTTTTTGCAGTGTGCATATCCACCATCAACGGTAAATATCAGGAATTGTGTAATTTGGAATTGATTTTAATTTGTATTGGTGAAATGATTGGATTTTGTGAAAGGGCTAGATGACATTTAGAAAAGCTGGTTTAGTGGTAAATCCGTTGCTGTGAGCTCACCCAAAAGGAAAGCGTTTGGTTTGGGCTTTCCAAAGTTTTTATGCACAGTTTTATGCGCGTAACTTGAATCCAAATTAAACATATTGAAGTTACTTCTGTGTGTGCTGTCTTTTCATGACTGTAATTTTAGGATGTTTCTTTGGTTAGTTCATGTAAAAGTTGAAGTGCTGCCCGCTGCCAAGTTTGGAGCAATGTAATGATTTTTGGCTATGTTTTTTTTTTTTCATTTTAGCTGGCACGCCCGTCAGCTTAAGTAGTGGAAAAGTTTGTGCCTGACACTTACAGACTTTTGCAAGTGGGGACAGGGTCTGTTTGCCTCCCATGTACATCATCCGTCACTCTGGACCTTTTCTGCATCAGTATCCACAGAAACATGTACTGCTAGTGGCAATTCACCAAGTTCCAGTTCCTGCCTTATTCCCTTCCCCTTGCCCACCAACCTTTCCAGTTGCCTCAAAGGTGCATCAGTTCAACTCCTACTATCTGGCACTTACCTAATGAATAACATTAATACCAAGTGCTTCTTGAGCGCTTTGTGTTAAAAGCGGTTTAAAGCACACTGCCTGCCACTGTCTCTTTTATGCCCTTGTTTTATTTACTTCCGTTAGGTTTAGAACAAAAAAGTATCCGCACGGGTGACCAGAGAGCAAGTATGAAAAAACGAGACAGTGTGTGGGGGGGGGGGGGAATAGGTGCCCATATAAGAAAAAGCCCCGAATATCGGGACTGTCCCTATAAAATCGGGACATCTGGTCACCCTACACAAGTTCTGAGCACCATGGCAATTATTTCAAACTGCTAAACCAAACAGGCAGTTCAGTCTGTCCAGCCTTTCTACCAATATGTAATCCATGATCAACTGCTAATGACCCCCCCCATAAGTTGGCCTATACATGCAGATAGAGGACCCCATTCTCAGTGAAGCTATGCCAGTAGACATGGGGTGAAATCCTGGCCTCAATGAGCAAAACTTCCATTTGACTTCAGTGGGGCCAGAATTTCACCCCAATTGAGGACCAGGCCTCTTTTGTAAAACTTATACTTATTGATGGGTTGGTTTTTTTAAACAATCCCTCTTGTATAGCTGTCCAAGGAATAGGCACAAGTGAAATATTGTGTACAAATAGAATGTAAGGATTGGGTCCCACATTCTTTGTCCACACAGGGCTTAGACGGGAGCACTGGGTGGTATGCAGGATCAAGTCCTAAGCTGCCCTCCAGCTGTGCCCATATCTCTAATATCTCTGCCCAGGTCTGGCTCTTGAGAGTCTGCTACTGCAGGCAGATTGGCAAACGGCCACTCCATCAGCCTGCCCTGACACCGTTAACTGAGGGCCTGTTTCTCCTCTCGTTTACATTGTTTTTACAGCAGCATAACTCCATTGGAATCAGGCCAGTTAACTCCTGATTGACTCCAGTGTAAGTGCAGAGAATCAGGCTATAAATATTTTGCTGCCCTATTCTGCCTGCATGTAGTGCTCAGCTCGCTGGTGACTATAAAGTCCTGCGGGGCGTTGCGACATGCAAGTCTAGCCCTGCGTGCTGACCGCTTTAACTCCCATTGCCCTCTCAGCACCCTCACGGAAGGTACTTCATGCAGGAAAAGCAATATGGGAGAGTGGAGGTTTGCTGCGCACATGTGGCCGGGGACTTCTTCCATCTAAAAGTGCATTGCACATCTTTCTTAATTGCACAGTTTTTGATCTGGTAGCAGATATTTATTTTGACAATTGCCGTAGTATTGCAGCGCCGCAGGGTAGGTTAACATTGGAGCAACATGGATCTTGTTGCAGAAGAATTAAAGTAATGTAGTTGTATGCCCTTTTTCATTTAACTAACGTTTTCTGTAGTATTTATGGTTAGTTTATATTGTAATGGACAACAAAGGTAGCCGGATTATCTTTTTGTTGAATCAAGTACTCAGCATTTAAATATACACTAAATATAGGACTATGTTCTGTTTTACAGTCGGTCTGTGTCTGTCATGCTGTGAGTTTCTGCGCCTAGGCTGGAAAAATGTTTATCATCTTGATAGAAACACAAAGACAAAAATTAATGGGCAAAAAAAAAAAATCTCCTCTCCAAAGATCTAATTTGGAGTCCCATGCACAAGCAAGGAAGAATGAGCTGGAATCTTCATGTTAGTGGGTGGGGGTGGGGGGGATTGAAAGCTTCCCCCCCCCCCACAAGTCGTCTGTCATTAAAATCCAGTTCTAACAGCTGAATACTTCTCTTTTTCATGTGTGTTGAAAAGCAGCTACACCATGTATCAAAGCTATCAGCCCGAGTGAAGGATGGACTACAGGAGGTGCCACTGTCATCATCATAGGAGACAATTTCTTTGATGGGTTACAGGTCATATTCGGCACCATGCTGGTCTGGAGTGAGGTAGGTGTTGTCTGAACGTTAATGTCTAATAGCTTTGTCTAGTTTATAGCAGGCCTGTCTTTCTTCTGGGCCCACAGCTAAATCGGCAACAAAGGTTTAGATGTGAATTCCTTCTTTTGCTCCTCCAGTTCTGTGCAAACAGGATCAAATTTGCGAGTGGCACAAATCCAGTGTAGCCAGTGGAGTTGCACCTGCTTCCATCAGAGCTGAATTTAGCCCAATGACTTTTATTTCAGGGAAGAGTAAAGGATTAGCTCTCCTCTCTGTGAAGGATTCTGCATTTAACATGACAGTGGCCCAGGGCCCCATGAAATAAAAATGTGCAAGATCTTGATTTTCAGAGGTGCTGTGTACCGGAAGCGCTCATTTACTTCAGCAAGGGGTACAGAAGCCCAAAACCTCTGAATAGCAGGTCCTAACTTCTGATTATTTTGTTCTAAGCATCAACAGGAGAATTTTCATTTGATATACTGAACTGTCCCCACTGTGGAAAGTATCCCACCAACCCGAGTCCTTCATGCTTCAAGGCAAGCCTTTCTTCTCTCTCATTTCTGGATTTTTTTTTTACTCTATTCCATTGCTCATTTTTCTTAATTTCCTTTTCCCTCTCTTCTGTCACATTATGGGTTTTTAATTCTTTCGTTTCCCAAACACCAGTGAAACATTACATCACAAGAGATATCAATAGAACTGTCCTCCTGTAATATACAGGCCCATAGAAGTCCATGCAAAACTCCCACCGAGTCTCTGGCACCAGGATACTTCTGACAGCATGTTTTAGATGCTGCATTCATGAGGCTTTGAAGGCAGAATTGGAAGTTTTACCTCGAGTCGATATTTATGTGACTTTAGTACTGCAGTAAACCTCCTAATGTTAGTTACAAGCCAGCCTTGCTGCATTAGTTATACAAATACACACCCGGTGACATTTAGATCATGGCAGGATAGTCAGGCGCAGAGTTGCATTTTGTGATTCCTAAACTAAACGGGATAAAGTCAAAAAAGCTTGAAAGAGAGGCTTGCCTCCTCTCCCTCCCTTTCTTTTTAATCTCCAGGACTGTACATTTTAAATATTAAATCAGTCCTATAAATTGCTTCAGATCTTACCCTTTTACCCCGGGTGAGTCTGCTACACATTTGGGAGCAATGTCCATAGGAAGGTGCCCTTTACTATTTGCAGTGGACTTCACTTCTCTCTCTCTCTCATTCCCCCCTCATGGAAGCCCAATGCAGATGGATGAAAGGGTATTATAACAAAGAAGATGTAATAAATGGGGTCCATTTTGAAGCCCCTATGTAGACCAAGCTCCCCACTGACTTCAGTGGGGGCTTTGCATATATGAGGGTCTGCAGGATTGGAGCCATTATAATTAAAGACTTTTAATGGGAAAGGTGAAGAGGTTAGGAAGGGAAGGCAGTGTAGAGGCTGCAGCAGGAAATGTACCTAAGATTGGCTTTTCCATTTTAAACCCCAGTTCTAGTGATTAATAAAGGTAATTGGTTGGTAGCTTCAAAGCTTACCAGGTTGAAAGCTGGTGAATCAGTTGTTATTGTGGATGGTGGAAAGGCCTTGTCATCAACTCAGCCTATGGGAAAATTCAGACGGAAAGGAGTTAGTTTGTTTCTTTGTGAATCTAGAGAGTGGGTTGTAATTGGGCTTAGAATGGAAATTGTCTTACAGCCTTCACTATAAAATTGTTACTGCAGTTCTGTAACCTAGAAATGGAATATGAAATCCCAAAGGGAAAAGATATGACTGCTGAAAGAACCAGGAGTCCATTAAAAGCAAACCTGGAAATGCGTGAAGGTAGCTGAATGATCTCTAAATAATTCAAACTACACACAGTATCCACATACACAAGACAGGATAAGCCAGCCATTCTATCTTCTCCTTTCGAAACATGGCCACTGGATTTTCAGTACCCAAAGTGAAGGTAGCTATCCAGTATGAATGTTTTAGCTGCCCTTTGCTAGAGGAAGGAAGGAAGTTCTTTAGATTTTTGGATTTCATTTGCAAGCGCAAAACTCAGAGCAGGCGCGTCAGAAGTTTTGCAAATGTGAGGCTAGCTTTGAGCAAACGGTTGGTTGGATTTTATGATTTTATTTTCAAAACCATATGAAATGTTTAGTGTCTCGTAATTTTGCCATAGAACCAAGTGAAGCTGGGTAGTTTTGACCCAGCTGCGTGAAACCTAAAGCATTTTGGGAAGAAAGCAAACCCACGCGGATGGAAACCGAAGAAACTAGACCCAGTCCTGCATACAGTCCACTCACTGTACTCTCCTTGGCAGCACTAGGAGTTCTGATTGCACTGGGCGTAAGGGACCAGGACTAATGTTTGGACTAAACACAATTTTGCAGAGCTCTGCTAACCACTAAAATACCTCTGACACCAGTAAGCTCTTCTCAGGTTTAATATGGGATACACATGCAACCTTATTTACATGGACTATACTGGCATAGAAAAAGTGGGTAGGGCTCCAGCCTTGGTCTCAGGACACGTGGTTCCAATTTCTTGCTCTGCTTCCTGTGACCTTGGGCAAGTCACTTAGGGCCAGATTTTTGAAGGTATTTAAGCACCCAACTCTCATTGATTTCAGTGGGAGCTAGGCGGTTAAATACATTGAAAATTCTGGCTCTTAGTCTCTCTGGGCGTCAGTTCCCCATCTGTGATAGGGGGTAGCAACACTGCTGTATCTCACAGGGCTGCTATCAGAATAAATAAACATCAAAGACTGTAAGGTGCTTAGGCAGTATTGTAACGGGGACCACGGAAGTACCTAAGATAGATACAATACAATTCCCATCACATGTCAGAAGCAAGGTAAAAAGAAAAAAAGTTAACTTAAATTTTTTTTATTGCTGTCAAGCTGTATATGTTATAAATAATTTTGAATGTAAAGAATATAGTTTTAATTTATTTTAAATGTATTCAAGGTTTGCAATTGAAATATTCAGAGAGATGAAATGGAGTTGATTATGTTAAAGACGCAGATTTAAAATGATTTCCTGAAACACATATTTATTATTTAAACATATATTTTAGTTGTAAACACGCTAACATAATTACAACCTTTCCCAGATGGAGGAGAGCTAAATAAAAACTTAATTTGTCACATTAATTTTGTGCAGAAATACAGATACCTTAAGCAACTGAGTTCAGTTCATCTTTAACTCTCATAGCACTTTAAAAATATTTTAAAATCATTTTCATAAAGAATAGTGAAATGGGCCATCTAATACCTTTTTCCATGTGATTTCTGAAACCGACAAACTATTTCGGTATAATTTGTGCACATTGGAGCTGGGCAAATGACTCGCAACAAGTAATCTATTCAACAAACTTCATCTCTTTCTGTTTGAGAACAGTCTTGAACAGACTGATTTGTTCCTCAGAATTATTCAGTGAATGTTCTTGGTCTGTGAATTGTTGAGTATTCCACATCCGAGCTGCTGATTAGACACATGGGAGTTTCTGGCCCCTGGTTGGAGGATTTAACGCTTGGAATCAGGTTTCAGGGCAAATACTCGTGACTATGAATTCAAAATTAGTTTCTCATCAATATTGTGCAATATTTGCTTACAATTGACTGTTTCGTTGAACATTCTCCTGCCCGGGAACATTCCTGCATCTCCACAGGGTTAGCTGGAAACATGCTTTTTACTTTCATCCTGCGAAAAGCTGGGGAACCCATGATATACCAGCTCCACTTCCCCTTGCGCAGCACAGAAGCTGGGACGGATGTTTATGCTGCTGAATCAAATTCTATGGCCAAGATTTCCAAAGCTAACTATTAATTTTGGACACCTCAATTCTGGAGGGCCCAGTTTGGGACCCTTTAATGGAGCCTGGTTTTGAAAAAATACTGGGTGCTTTCGCCCTCTAAGTATCAGGGCTCTTTAAATCATATGAGGATGGGCACCCAAAATCACGTATGAAAATTAGGCCTGTAACTCTGTTCAGATCCTGTTGGGCTCAAAGCTGCTTCTGTTGGAAACAGCAAAACTCGTACTAATTTAAGTGGGTCCAAGATTTTTTTTTTTTTTTTGTCCTCACTTTTGTTTTAACGGCCCTCTTTATACAGAATCCAAACTAAATTTCTGACCAATTGTAATCACTTCTGTAACCACAACCAGTGCTCACAGAGGCAAAGATAGACTAGTGACTAAACGTAACACCCTCTTCTTAACTTTATATAATGCCACTTTTTTTCTTTTAAGAAAATAACCTGGCACTCTCCGTAGTGTGAAATGATGCTGCATCACACAAGAATGTCTAGAATATATTAGCAGACCAAAAAGAAGAAGAAGCTTGTTGTGCAAATACAAATCCTAATATGTGTTGGATTTTAAAGCACAAATACCTCCCTCTCTAATGAAAACTTCTGTATCTGCGGTTTTAATCCTATCCATTCTGAGTCTCAACCAACGTAAGAGAGATGATATAAAACAGACGATGCAGATGCCAAAAAATTAGCCCAGTTTAAGGATCCTAGGAGAGAGGGGCTAAGTTGATGTCCAGATCCAGATCAGAATTGCCCCAAAGGTTGGGGGAGGCAGAAGTTAATGTGGTGTTTGGGTTTAATCTCTGAATCACAGAGACTGCTTCTTGGCATATCTCTATTATGACTATTAATTATTTGTCCTATCACTGCGTCTAGAGTGCCTGTTTGAGATCAGGACCCTACTGTAGATACACATCGACAGCCCCCGTCCTGAAGATCACACACGGTAGAGAGACTAGACTAGGAGGAGTGGGAGGGGAATGGAAGCAGGGGCAGAGAGACAAAGTGACTTGCCCAGTAGGTCATTGTCATTATGGCACAGCTAGGAGTAGGACCCAGGGATGAAATCCTGGCCCCACTGAAGTCAATGGCAGATTTGCTGTTGATTTGAACGGACTCAGGATTTCACACTAGATCTCCTGAGTCCCAGTTCGGGGCCTTATCCACTGGATCACAATGCCTGTCATCGTGCTGTCTCTCATCATGTGTGACTACTGTGAGGCGTTTGTCCCACTGAAGTCAATAGAACCACTCAGGGTAGTAAAAGTTCCTGGCATGGATCAGACCCTTAGATTGCAAGTTGGATTCATAGAGCTAGGCAGCAAATTTGTAAGTGCCATGGAATTCAGTTCTCCCTTCAGTTCCTGTATGGTGATCAATATCCCTCAGGGCAGTGAAAGGAATATAACGAGATCATTTACTTTTCTGATCCTTGAATGCAGACTCTCTGAGGCAGAGACTGCCTCCTTTGTTACTTGTCTGTACTGCACCTAGCATGCTGGGGCTCTGGTTTCAACTGGGATTCCTAGGTACTGTTGTGTTATAAGTAACAATTAATAATAACCCCGAGAAGTTAGTTTATTGAACCTTGCCCTAGACACTAAAGACAATCCCTGACATGTCACCCAGCATTAACCACTCTTGGTTGTTGTGACCTCTAGCAGACTGATGTCGAGCATGCTCATTTATAAAACTAAATTACTTGATCCCCTTTCCTACCCACCAAGGTCTAAAGTAGACATGAACAAAATATAACCCAGGTATTCTGGAACATCGGACTTTAGGCATACGGTTCACCCTTTGAGACTGTGGGTGACAGTGTTGTATATGTGTGGCTTTAAACACAACTAAACATATTTACTTCAGAGGACAAAGGAAAACCAAACTGTTTGTTTGTAAAGAACCAATCAGCAAACTTGCTGGACTCTTCCCATCTCTCGCTATGTAACAATGTGCCATAAATAGGTCAGGCACTTCTTGGGAATCAGGGAAGAGGTCTTGGAAAATGCCACCAGCTATGTTTAAAGTGGTGACAGACCAGTAAATGCAGAGAAATTCAAAGCTGTGGCTAGCCTTTGCCTCTTCCGATCAAGGCATCCTGGAGGGGAAAAGGCACAGAATGATGCGATGGGGGGTAGCACGTCAGACGTTAACTTTAAAGTCCGTGGCTATTTTTCTAAAAGATGACTGAGACATGGCAGGACAAGCGTAGGGCAAGCTGTAATAGTTAATGAGCCTGACTTGGCAGTACCACACCCCCTGGGTAATCAGTTGCATCTCTACAAGATGGGGGTGAAAGGCTCCCAAATCAGATTGGTAGCTTGCTGTGCACTCAGTGGTACAGAGGTAAGTGACGGCAGACTCAGAGCTAGAGTGTTTCAGTGTTTGGAATGGCACATGTTCTGCAGTGAATCTGAAGGCCTAGGACACTTCATGTTCAATCGTTATGTGCTGTATTGCAAAGGTCCTGGTTCAGACACTTAAAACTCATACGACTGACATTTTTGGGGCTGGGAAGGAATTTTCCCCCAGGCCAGAGAGGCAAAAAAAACCTCAAGGCCTCTACCATTCTCTGCACCCTGGGGCATGGATGGCTTGCTAGGATCATGCGGGTATATCAAATCCCTGCCATAGCAGGGGCTTCAGGCAGTGGTGCACCTTGGGTGTGTCTCTGCCTATGGCACATGGTCGTTGAGTTCTCTGAAGGCTGTAATACTTTATTCTAGTCCAGGTCACTGGGCTCAATGCAGGGGTAACAGGGTGGAGTTTAGTAGCCCGTGGTGTGCAGGAGGTCAGAGCAGATGATCTGGTTGGTTCTTCTGGTCTTAAACTCTGTGGCTTTGTGACTCTATTTAACACATCCGTCATCTTATTGTAAAGTATCCTTGCTGGTGCTAGGACTTGAACTTGGTACTGCCACGATCCCGGCGTATAAAAACTGCATCCTTTGTGTGCTAGGTGCACTAAGGCAGGCTTAATTTTCACACTAGGAAGCATGTACCTGCCATGTATGAAAACAGAGATAATGTTGTTTTGGCTGGGAAGGAGAACGCTTGTAAATATTGGTGTCACTGGCTTTTATGTGGGTTACATCAAGACTGTATTCAAACATTGACAGGTTAATTACACGTTTCAAAGCTTTGTTTACCGAGCTCTAGGAAGAAAGTGTTGTTAGAGAAGAATTCTGCATCTAACTGTGCTTTTTTTTTTCCCCCTCTCCCGGTGGTTTCTTCCAGCTGATTACCCCTCATGCAATCCGAGTTCAGACACCTCCCCGACATATCCCTGGCGTGGTAGAAGTCACATTGTCCTACAAGTCTAAGCAGTTCTGTAAGGGAACACCTGGAAGATTCATTTACACAGGTAAGCGTGCGTTCATATTAGCTACAACATGTACAGCGAGGGCAGGCGGTGTCTCAGCCACTCTATGGGATACTGCTATCATTCCTTAAAAGCTGCACTTAGTTTTGCAGTTCTGGCTGAATATGTTTGCCTCTATCTCCTCCTGGAAGGGGGAATGAAAGGAGGAGGAGACTAAGGAGAGAAGCAGGTACGCGGGTATCATGGTGACAAGCCCTGTATCCATGCCTAGACAGACAAACAGGGAGAGCGCGAGGGCAAAAACATCCAAAGGCATGTGGAGCATCCCACCCAGGAGTCTGTCTACACTACAGAGAGAGACCTCTGTTAAACGCAGGCAGCCTGTGACATCCTCATCTGATGCAGGGACCGCAGCACATCCATCGGACCCAGGCCTCAGCGATTTTCCAAGCAGAAGCATGTCGGTCTACCCAGGCTGCACTACTGTTTGTCTCTGCATTCTAGGAGGTCTGGGCAGCCGCCCCACACTGCCTCAGCTGCCGTAGGCCGGGTTAGAGAACGGAAAGGCACTGGTGCTGAATTGTAGTGCATCTTGGGATATTCCTCCCTCCAGCATCTCTGGGTGGGAGGCGGGTGGAGCTGGTTTTAAAGACACTGCTAAGAGGTCCCATACGGTTAGGAGCCTTGTTACCCCAAAATGTGCACGGATAAGAACTATATTTAAAATAGTTCAGGTGGTAGAGTAGCTACTGACTCCCTTCTCGCCTCCTGTTATCGCCCAGAACCTTACAGATAAGGTATATTCTCAAAGCTCGTGGCTATGAGACACATTTCAAGCACACTAAGGCCCAGATATTGCTCTTGATATGTGCCCAAGGACGTCTGTCAGAGTAGCACGTAGGGATGGAGGGCAGAATATGGGCTTTTGTGTACGAGCTGGATAGGCTAGCTTTGGTGTGATGTCATTAACGCAGAATGAGTTGCTTAAAGGTGCTCAACAGAGATCTGTTGTGGTCCTCCCCGCTCAAAACTGGGCGTGTCATTTGCTTCTTTATGATGGATAAAGAAGGCCTGTCTGTTCCAGTACGGTCTTTCCTGCTAAGCTGCAGACACCTTTTGGGTGTCTGAGAGCTGGTTTATTGTGAGCGCCAACACTTCAAAAGAAGGAGTGGAAGGCTCGAATCTTTAACAAACATAAGGCCGATTAAGCATGGAAGTTAAATAAATGTTAACAAGAGCAGAAGAGAAACAAGGGGCCAGACTGTCAGTTGGTGTAAACTGGCTATTTCAGTTTATGCCTGCTGAGGATCTGACCCAGAGTTTTAAACAGTTTGACTGAAAATCCTTCTCCCTCTCAATTTTCATTCTCATGACTGTCAGGATGCCGTCATTTCACTAGGTCTTCAGTCATCAAAGACTAGTTTTTGAGTAGATGAGGCCTGCAATGCAGATGCAAACAAATAAAAAGCAGCAGGAAACCACCTCCCCAATTTTCCTCTGGGAGAGAATTTTCTGGTCTTCCCGATACACCACAAAGAAGGGCTTACGCTCAATTTGTTTTACTTTTCAGATCACCTTTAATTGTTTGCAGTGTTGTAACCGTGTTGGTTCCAGGATATTAGAGAGACAAGGTGGGTGAGGTCATATCTTTTATTGGACCAACTTCTGGTGGTGAAAGAGACAAGCCTTCAAGCTGCACAGAGCTCTTCTTCAGGCCTGGGAAAGGTAACCAGAGTGTCACAACCTTGCATTTAGTTGTGGCACAGTGAGCACCTTTCCCAGACCGGAAGAAGAGCTCTGCGTAGCTCGAAAGCTTGTCTCCTTCACCAACTGAAGTTGGTTCAGTAAAAGATATGACCTCACCTGCCGTGTCCCTCTGCCTTTAATAATGTCATTCCAGTAGAAAAGAAATTTTGGCCTTTCTGTACAAAAGCAGATAACTGCCTGATATGACACTAAATTGATCCAAGTTTTAAGAATGTTTCCTTATATTTTATTGCTTTCTTTGTGCCGTGTTCAGGTTAACATTTAAAATACTTTATTTTTCATTCAATAAATGAAGGAGATGGAAAACTAAGCAAAAATGACAAAGAAATTCAAAGGCATGGAATGGAAGATTCTGTTTATTGTACAGATGTAATAGCAATGTGATAAATTCTGTTCTGACTGACCTTTTACCTCACACAGTCTTCCTTTCTGTGCCCCTTTATTGACGCTTGAACTGAAACCTGGCTACCTTTTTAAAAAGGAAAACCCTTCTCTGAGAGAGAAAACCCCTAAACTAAACTAAAAACAATTAATGCATTCTGACCTTCAGAAATGCCTTGCAGCCCTTTAAACAAAATGCAGGTTTAGTGCATGCCTGCCGATTAGTTTTAGTTAATTGAAAATTATAGGATTGACCCAGGAGGAAAATTTTGTTTGCACTCCAATCACTTTTACAAATTAAGGAAAATTACCACAATTTTGTTTAGCTAAGGTTTCACACTGAGTTCACGAAATTAGCTCAGCCATCCCAAGAAAGTCAGCACTTTGTTAGCGAGCAGTAGGGGAAAAAAAAGTCTATGGTATGTACAAACGAAGCATAGAAAAAGCTATGATGCTTTATAGAACTAGGCCAAGTGTTTCTAATTAGGATTATTGGTTCATTGTAAGTTTTGAAGAACAATCAAACTAGCAGATTAGCTGTTTTTTTAAAGCTAGAATTTCTTGCCATTTATTTTTCCCATGAGAACTTGTTTTAACTCCCACATAGCACTATTTTTTTTTATTTTATTTTTTTACAAGACTCATTATGGGCCTACAGGAAATGGACCAATTGGAAGTTCTGATACTGTAACATTCCACAGCATCATTCCAATAGATGGGAGCTTTTCACAATGTTCTTCAGTGAACTCAGTGTTCTGGAACATATTACAAAACCACAGAGGCCAAATGTTTTCTCAGAGGAGTATGGCCTCTGTTTTTGGCCAAAAACATTTCAGCATCACTTGCTGCTCTTAAGAACAAAAAAAGGAGAGAGAAGGAAAGAAGTGGGAGAAAGGAAAGAAATGGGGGTCTGTGGGCAGTACAGGAATCAATCAGACGTGGCTTTCTTTCTAGTGAGAATGTCCCTACATGTTATGGCCCTGTTTTGTGGTCAGCTCTCATTTAAAAGAAATTATTTTTAATCAGTGTTCAACAAAATATCCCCTCAAGCCACCTGGCTATAAACTGCTTTTTTTCCCTTACTGTTAAGTACTTAAGTTTTCAGAAGAAAATACCAAGTGACCTATTAATTTTAGCCTTCCCACCCTCTTTAACTACAAACAACCCAGTAACTTGATCTCTGAGTCCATGTGCCATCTAGGAATCAAGGTCACATGCATATGGAGAAATCCTAGCTTTTAAAAGTATTTTAGAAAGAATGAAACCCATGTTGACTGTGTGCTTACAGGGAAATGCCCTTCTTCATGTTTTATCTGTAAAGCGTGTCAGAAGCAGACACTTACAAGAGCAATTATTGCTTAGATTTCAGGATTTGAAGTTCCCAGAAAGAAATTGTTTATTAGGAATCAATTTGTAGAAAATACAAAAGCTCACACATTTTACAAAGAAACCATCAGGTTCTAAATAATGTTTTATATCCACTCTATGCAGAGGAATATCCTGACCAGTTAACAAACCGAGGAACCGATTCTATGATGCATGTAGCGCCTTCTCGCTATAGATCTTTCAGTGCACTTTGCAAACATTAAGGAATTCAGTCTTGTGTTGCACGTTATGAGTCAGGTAGGTATCATTATCCCCATTTCACAAGTGGCAAACTGAGGGTCAGGCAGAATCCAATCAGGGACCCAAAACCCTCCATAATTTGCAAGGTGACTCAGGAAGTATGTGGGTGAAGATGAAAATTTATACTAATTGGTGATATTCAAATGGGCCTGTGATTTCTTTTTTTTTTCTTTTTTGCATTAAAAATTTATGCATCACAGGCAGTGTGCTTTTCACAGATGGATTGTTCAATGAATGATGCTACTAATCCTTGTGATTTATACATACAGAGACTTTACTGGGATTGCATGGGTGTAAATGAAAGCAGAAATTCACTCATTGCATACAGTAAAGGACATACGGAAGGCCCATCAAAATTAATTCTTTTTCGAGTGCTTGCTCATGTCCATTCCATATTAGGTGTGTGTGTTTGCCACATGCACCGGTGCCAGAAGTTTTTCCCTCAGCAGTATCCGTAGGGGACTGGCTCTGGTGCCCCCTGCAGTAGCACCCGCATGGTGCGGTATAAGGGGTGCCGCCCCCTCCTCCCACCCTCAGTTCCTTCTTGCCTCCAGCGACGGTGCTGGAACATCTGCTGCTTCGGCTAGTGTTATTTTGTTTTCTGTTCGTGTGAACTTTGAAAACCTGTAATATAGTTGTATATAGTTAGTAGTTTCTTAGTTACCGTTAGTAGTAGTTCTCACCATTTTGTCAGTCCCAAACGGAACTTAGCGTTTGCTGCAAACGGCCTATGCCCGTCCGTGATCCACAGACCAGCTGCCTAGGTGAAAGGCACATAAGTGACAAGTGCTGTATCTGCAAGTCCTTCAAACCTAGGCGGAAGAAGGAGCGCGATATCTGTTGGAAAGCGCGCCTAATGGAGTCGGCACTCACACTGGCATGGGGGCAGTGGTCTGACTCCCCACGGTGCACCGCAGCCTCTGTGCACGGTGCTGAGCCGGCACCGGTTCCCTTCCAGGGCTCCGGGGAAGAAGCCGAAAAAGACTGGGAGGGGAAAACTCCTACTTCCCGTAAGGGAAAGGAGAGGGCTGGGGGTGAGCCACTACCTGTGCCAGGCAGCTCAACACCCCCTTTGGGAAATCGGGCCCCAGCTCAAGTCGAGTGGTGCGGCCCATCCCATGCTTCGCCCGCAACCCCAGATAGCAGTGCAGGCCCTAGCCAGCTTCAGGTGCTGGCGACACCCGAAGCTCTTCGAGCAGCTCAAGAGATCCTGATGCTCCCAGTGCTGCCCTCACCAGCTCCCGCGGTGCCCCGGTCTCAGGTAAAACCTGCGTTGGGACCTATGCGTGTGTCCCCGCCTCAGCGGCACCGTTCCCCATCGAGAGGGACGTCCCACCAGCGTTTGCCCACCCGAAGCCGTCATGCCTCAGGACGGGAGAGGCAGGCTCAGTAGAGCCCTCTTCGGTCGCTTCACTGGGGGCACCGATTGAGGGACTCGAGGCATACCTCGCTGGTAGATTGGCACAGATTCTCTGAGGCATGTGCCACCTGGCAAGAACTCCAGGAGCGGCCCTGACCGTCTCCATGAGCCCCGTACTGATCCTGGGACCGACTGGACACCAGAGACTGCCAAAAATTGGGCCGTCATTGCCTGTCTCCAAGAACGAGTTCGACCTACTCAGGACAATCCTCCCAGCAACCAGCCCTTAGTAGCTTCCAGTCCCATTCGATGTCCTGGTACCGGTCGAGTAGTGTGAGGCATGGATCGCTGGGTATCCAACGCAGATCCGCCGAATGCCGTTGTTCTCCAAGAGGCCAACCAAGACCGTCTCCAGGGCCGGCTCCAGGCACCAGCTTACCAAGCAGGTGCTTGGGGCGGCCACTTTGGAGAGGGGCGGCAAGTCCAACTGTTCGGCGGCAATTCAGCGGACGGTCCCTCACTCCTGCTCGGAGCGAAGGACCTCCCGCCGAATTGCCGCTGCAGATCGCGGCTTTTTTTTTGTTTGTTTTTTTGTTTGGCTGCTTGGGGTGGCTGAAACCCTGGAGCCGGCCCTGACAGTCTCACTCAGACAGGTCGGCTTTGGGACGCAGCGACCAGCACCGGTTGGACAAGAGCCACCACTCAGCCCGATCCTGGTTGCCTGGTACTGACCGCTCTGCTGGTAGCTGGAGCTCAGAGCGAGGTTCAGAGGTGATGCTGGGTTCGGCAGAGCTGGGTTGCAATCTACACGTCCGTGAACTCCTACCCACCTCCAGGGGTACTGCCGTGGAGTCACCTAATATGGAACGGACGTGAGCAAGCACTCAAAGAAGAAAAGACAGTTACCTTGTCCGTAACTGATGTTCTTCAAGATGTGTTGCTTATGTCCATTCCACAACCCGCCCTCCTTCCCCACTGTTGGTGTTTCCGGCAAGAAGGAACTGAGGGTGGGGGGAGCCGGCGGTGCCTCTTATACCGTGCCATGCGGGCATCACTCCAGGGGACACCAGAGCCTGTCCCCTACGGATACTGCTGAGGGAAAAACTTCCGGCACCAGTTCATGTGGTGAGCACACACACCTAATATGGAACGGACGTGAGCAACACATCTCGAAGAACACAGTTACGGGCAAGGTAACTGTCTTTTATTCTTTGTCTCCTACCAACGGCTCAGTTATTTCAATTTTGCAGCTTTTGTTCCCAAACGATCTGCTAGAGCAAAGGACAGTGAGTCAGGAGTCTTGGGGTTCTGTCTGTGCCTCTGTCAGAGCGTCTATCTAGCTTGCAGAGTTAATCTGGTTTCTTACTGTTGTCCTTAACTTCCCTCCCATCCAAACAGAAACTCTCTCACCTGAGTGTGGTGGTGTCACACACGGGAGGCTGTGCAACCTAGTGGTCAGAACAGGAGTGTGGCGTATTGGTCAGAGCAGAATCAGAGGGCAGAACCAGGGTGCGGTCAGGGGACAAGCCAATGATTGGAGCCAGGAGTTGAGAGGAAGGCAGGGACTAGCGCTGGAGCAGGAGGAGTCCAGGGTTGGAGCAAAGGCTGGCGCAGAACTCATTGAATAGCCACGGTGCTGCTGTTGCTATCAGGCTTACATGGTGATCTGTTGGCCCTTCCGTCCAGTCAGGGAACACTGTCACTTACTGAGGGTTTATTGGGCCCAGCCCCGTTCATTGGGTTGCCAGGAGACCAAGCCTGCAGGGGGTGCTTTAAAACCAGCCCAGTCTGCAGTGAGGCTGCAGGGTAAACAGTCCCCGTTCTTGTTGTCCAGTGCCTTCCCGCACTTCTCCGTGTGCGCCCACAGGGACAGACAACTACTCCCACAATTCACTGGGAAAGAACCCTGGAACATCTCCGCTTACTGTAGCACAAAGAACCATCGGCTATGCCCTCAGACGTCCTAGCGAGACATACCCTGACAGGCTGTGTGCTTTTGGTTGAGTAACGTAGCCTTTCCTTGCCTCATCTCCCCTCTCTCTGTAAAATGGGTTTAGCCAAACATTAGCGGAAGGTTTACTCTTGACTGGTAAAGCTCTTTGCGATCTTTGCATGATCAGGGACAACATTACGAATGTCAAGGTGTGCTCGGAGGTGCGGGGGAGCTCGCTGTGTGGTTGTGATGTGACACTTCTGTCGAGGGCAGCTTTCCATTCGACTGACTGCTCTGTCGGAGAAAGATCTGTGTGTGAGTCTTCCTTCCGCACTCTCCCCTTTGCCCATTGCTTGGTTCTGGATTCGGTACAAGCAACCAGAAGTAGCATCACCGCCCACGGATGATGTGTGAGCCAGGGCTGGAATTTTCCGAAGTGGCTTGATGTTGGGGTGCCATCATTGTAGGGTGTCCCGCTCAAGACATTTTGCAAGGTTTGATTTTTCTGAACGTGCGGGGGTAGACACCCTTTGTAAATCAGGCCCCTTTCAGGTTCGGATGTCAGGCACCCTTCAAATTGAGACCCCCTAAAATCACTAGTAATTTTTTTAAAAAACTTGGCCCATGTGCAGATTTCAGATGTTTCACAGGTCTGTGAAGATTTGGGGTGGGGGAGCAGAGACCACACACACACATCCCCTTCTAAAGCTTCTGAACTTTCGAGCCTGGTAGACTTTGTGGAGACCTTTTCAAGAAAACTTTGCTGCTCTCCAGGATGATCTGATGACTGTGTCATACTCAAAAGATACATAATCAATGAAGCAGGCAGCTTTCAGGAAAAAAGGGTTCTGGAGTTTGTTGACTTAAAAAAAATGGTACTAAGAGACAGACTGGCTATCAGGATGCTCTTGTAGCCCCACTGGAGCCTTTGCCTTGATCCCTTTGGAAGGAGCGTGACCTTATGCCAACTCTCCTTGGCCATAGCTGTTTATCGGCTGGTTTCTGAAACGCGTTAAAGCCAAGCGGCAGTTGTTCTCATCGTCAGTAATTCACAACCTTATTAGTTTGCCTCATTCATGTGTGTTTATTATTAAATCATGAGCACTTAAAGAGCTGATTAGTATGAATGAAGAGAGAAGGCCATCGCCAACAGAACAAGAAAAATAATATAAAGGCCGGCATCTTCAGTGCAGTCGGAGGTTTCGCTCTGACGCATTCGTTGAATTCTTCGCACACCCTTCCAAATAGGACGTTTGTTACTCCGAAATGAAAGTAAAACACCTCTCCTTTCCTGAAAAGTGACTGGATGAGAGATCTCGTAGTGAACACATGAACGCCATTTGTTTTTTAACACCAAACTTTAGCTGCATTTGACAAGTGAATAGTGATGGGGTGATAGAATAAAAGAGCAGCAAATGGTCCTGTGTTAAATAGTCAGGTGCTAACTGCTACGGAGGAATTAAACGAAACCCACAGATGCAAAGGAATGCGGAGTTAGGCTAAAAACAAGAGCTGATGCTCATGCTGTTATGTAGAAAGCCAAGACCAGAAAGCACTGCAGTAGTGCACAGATTTCCCTGTATAAGACCATTACACTGCTGTTGATCTCACAGAGGATCTGCTGAGGATGGACCATATCCCGCAGCTGCAGTGATATTGGGAAATGGAGAATTAAATCCATGCAAAATAGCTCTTTATTGGTGAATTTTATTTGCTTTCAATGTTTATAAAAAGAAATTGAAACCCCTCATTAACACATGTTTTAAAAATTGCCTAATTATAGATTTAACTGATTTGCCCCATCAGCTCATTATGCAAATTGTTAGTTTGCATAATAAGAATACCTTGCCATGAGATTGTAGGAAGACTCTGATTGCAGTAAGTGCTGGGTAGGCAGATCTTATTTGAGGTTCTGGGACTATGACTCCATTACTTATTTAGAGAACATTTAATTATGGATAGACAGTACTAATTCAGTGGTTACTGTCGGCTGTGTCAAGCACTGCTGGAGTTTCCCCGGCTGTGGTCTAGTCTACCATAACTGATTTCTTTCCCCATGTCCAATATAAAATGATGTGTGCAGTAAATAAGGCCTCTCTACTTATGTGGCCTTCCTTTGCCCTAATAGAAGAGCAATTCAAAATCCTTAATGAATTTTATTCCCACTACAACCTTGCCTGGTAACCAACTATTTTCCCACATGAACTGAAGTACTGGGTAGAGTAAATGACTTGCCCAAGGTCACATGGGAAGCCTGTGGCTGAGCTACGAATGGAGCCCAACTCACTTGAATTTTTAGGCCAGTGTCTTATCCTCCAGGCAACCCTTCCTGCCTCCTGGGTAACACAACCTTTTGAAATGTTCAGGGAACACCTGCCTCCTTATAAAATAACTCCAGCATTTATTATTTGTTTTGTTATTTTATATTTCGTAGGACTTCTACAGTGGTGCTTCAGGTTATGGGAAGGAGTTTGGGCTTCAGAAATTCAGGACAGGTAGAAAGGTTGGATCACAGGGAAAGGGATGTTTAGACAGTGAGGTGGTAACCTGGAAAATCCCTGTTGTATGCTAATATGATCACTGATACCTAGTACCTCTGGCATTTGTTAAACTCTATCAGCACTATAATGCACTACAGAAAATACAATCGGTGAAAGTATGCAGGGTACCTGTAAGACATCTGCAGAGTGAAAGCAATGACAGCTATGGTCAGAATAAAGCTGGCTGTGAAGGAAACATATTATTATGTACATACTTTCCAAGAATTATGACTTTTATTTTCTAGTTAAAGGGGAGTGCAGTCAGGGTCTATGCAGCAAAGAGGAGCCCGATCATTAAAAAGAATATTTTCTCCGATATTACAAGTCTAAATAGGTACTAGGCCTTATTCACAACCTTGGCTTTTTTCTGTCTGCCCTGAGTTAATAAGTGATAAGGCCAGAAGAGAAATAAATCACTGAAATCCCTGTCCAAAGAAAACATATTGACTACAGCCAAGCAAATAACAACCCATAACCAATGGTCCCATTCATCATTCATGTAATAGGGATATAAAGTGTTTTCTACCTATGAAACTCCATGGAGTGGGGAAAAGGCTGATAAGCCTCAATCTAAGCTATGTGATTTGATTATTAAAGGACATGAACTCTTTGTCACATGCCTTTAATCTTTAAGATGTGTTGCCATTTCTAAACTATAAATTTGTGTAAAGGATTAGAAAGCTATTAACGATAAAGGTATAAACTAGACTTTATAAGTATTCCCGCAGTGCTCGTACCACCCTATCCACTGTTGGAGCCCTAACTCATTTAATATGATATAAGGTAGTTATCTGACCTTCAAAGCCAATAAACCACTTTGTGCTTTTCAAATTTTATAGTTACTCCATGATAAGTTAACCCACTGAGTTCACAACATATGTATTGTATATGCCTTCCTTTATCCCAAAAGAAAACCTTCCATTTTCATCCTTTGCTTCCAAACTCTCTCACATCAGCTTGAAATTATTAATCTTTTCTATTCTGTTGTTACTTGGTTACTGCTTAGATTATTCTACAAATTTGGTCAATAAAACAAGGACCGGAGGTGCATAATAAAAAACCTGCATCATTTTAAAGGTATTTCTGAATTTCTACAGGATTTCACTGGCTGGTTTCTTAATGTTTGGGTATACAAATGCCATGTGTACACTGTATAAAGAAGGTGCTATCTTTCTGATGAGGCAAAAATACCAAGACCAAGGCAACTTGTGGTAATTTAAATATTTCATAGCACTCTTTATAAGAGTAGCGCTCTTACCCCTGGAATTCTGACACCTTCTAGTCTGGGTACATAGATTCTGCCTACCTAATTCCTTCCCCAAGTTCAGTTGGACTCAGCATCCTGTTCTAGGCTGTTGTGTAGTGTCGCTGTGCACTGTGAAAGACTTCCTCGGTTTCACCCCTGCTTTGTACGTGGCAAAGTGAGTCTCATAAACTATGGGCCAGATTGTCAGGAGCATGTGTGCACAGATAGATTGGTGTCTGCGTGTTTGAATACAGGCTGGTCACTTGCTGAGGAATTTGCATGGCCTCCAGCAGGGGGAACAGAACATTTATACTTTGTGCAATAAAATGTTTTCAATCCACGTGGATGACAGGCTGTGGTTTAACTCTTGCCTGTATTATATTCTATCTATCTATCTACTGTGTGTGTATCTGTCTATGAGATGGCTGCCCCCCTCGGCCCACAACTGAGATTGTACTGGGGACCTGCAGGACTGAGAGCATGCGTCTCAAGAGTTTGAACTAAAGAGCCAGACACTGTAGCTAGGGCTTGTGACTGACTCCCATCCTCTGTTGCTTGGGCACCTGACAAGTGGGGGGTGTCTCTCCCTCTCTGAGAGGCTGGTGGAGCCGAGAGCTGGGCCTGCTTTAAACGAAGTGTGAGCTGAATCTTTTATTATTTCTGGTCTGAGTCTATAAGAGGCCAGTTAAGCAGGGCCTGGTCTCCTGAAGCTGGAGACACAACAAAAGAGTCTTGCAATCTGATCAGGTGAGAGCCCTGGAACAAAAGTGCACCTCGGAGGGGATCCCAAAGTGAGCTCATTTGTAGTTCAACCAATCCGAAGCTGGACTGATGTCACCTGACACGGTGTTGCTTTCCAAACAGAGGGACGGTTTGAGGATGCAAAGCCAGACCACAGGGGTCGGCCACCTCTGGATCCTGTGTTTCCAGCCATTACGCGGCACCTACCTGAGACAGGGTTGTAAATTGTAGTTATATTGAACTCTTCCATTGGAAAGTTACCAGAACCCTTTGGCTAGTGTTTTTCTGTAGAATCCACTTGGATGTTTGAGTGTTTCCTCTGTTGTAGTTTGGCTTCTAAAGAATGTCAAACAAATACGAAGGGCCAAATTAGGCCAAACCCTGCCTGGGTAGGAAGAGGAGAGGTATCAGAGAGCTGCTTCCTCCCCCCACCCCCCCAGCAAACTGACACTGGAGGCAGCCAGGGTTTGGCTGCAAGCAATGGGGGATGCGAGGGAACTGCTGGCTTGTGCGGGCTGTTGCATGTGTAATCCTGGGGAGGGGAGAAGGGAGCAAAGGCCCCCTCTCCTCTTTACCCCAGCAAGTCTATGGGATTTAAGCACAATGCAAAGCTTAAGTGCTTTGTTGAACTGGGACCTAACGTAGCAGCAAGGTCTGCTGCTCACCACACTTCTGCTACCCCCCAGAAGACGACATGCCTGTGCACTGCCTTGTCAGAGGCACAGCTTAGCCCGTGTCCACATGGCTTTTGACTGCACTGTGTTTCATCTCAGTGGCTCACGCTCTTCTTCCCCAACCTAGTCCCAGAGACTCCCATTCTCACGGTTCCCTTCCATGACCTCATTTCTATACCACTTCTGTCTTTGTTGCCCCTGCTCCTACCTTGTAAGAATCCCCGTGGAGGGAAGCAGGCAGTACATCCAAAGGCCCCTCTAGTCCTGGCAATCCCCAGCGCACCCGGAGAACCAGCTCCCTGCAGATCTCAGTACCGTGGGACTCCTCTCTCCTTGATATGGGAATGCACCACACCCATTAATGTTCGTGATAGGTACACCCTGAGCGCAAAATACCTGACGTTTTGCTATACATCTACTATTTATATTGCATCTTTCAACAGAAAGGATGTGTAAAGAGGACTGAAAAATTGTTTTGTTTTCCACAAAAAGAATTTTTTTCGTTATGTTTTTTCTATTAGAAATTTTCATATCCTGCCTGGGCTGGAAGACGCTGTGATGACTTGGGGGGCTAGTATGTTGATGACATTGCACGAGCCAAGAAAGTGAATGCTGAGCCACTGAGAGGGGAAGAGAATTTTAGCCAAACAAACTGGATTTAGTGGGTTATTCTTTATGCCTATTTAACTTTAATGCTTAGCGAACATTTGGGAGAAAGGAAGCGTTTGTTAAAGATTTAACTCTCCCAATGTTAGTGCTCTGAATGAACATCCCTGAGACTTCCCAGTGGTTCTCCAGCAAAACCTGATAGTCCAGACACAAGCTGAAAAATACAGTCCATCTTTAGCCTTCTTTTTCCACCATAAAGAAGCTAAAAAAGAAAGCCCAAGACCAATTTTTTACAAATCCCTGGCCCCTTTCACCCAAATGAAATACAAACTACAAAGAAGTTACTTCATCCTCTACTGAAATATACCACTTGTGTAGCAGCACTCAGCACCACGCACCAATGTGTGGTCACAGTTCCATCATACGTTCTGCAGTGAAATTCAGGGTTATGAGGCCGTCACCACTTAACTGTGTCTTGAAACGTACGCAGATCCTTTTTTCAACAAGGCAGGTCAACAGCAAAGCAGTTACTTTGCCTTGCAGTATATTTCAGCACAAATAGCCACTGAGCAGCCTAGAAAAGCACCATGACAATACAGGCCTTTCTGCTTTGCACTCTCTCCTCTCCTTTCCCTCCCAAATGTAATCTTTCACCTTTTTCCTGTTAGCATAAATTGTGGTTAACCTCTTTGCATTAGGAGTTGCTGACTTGAACTGCTAGTGCATTTGCACCTGGTATCAGCATTGGTGGTTAACATCAGGAAACCCCAGCTCCCAGCAGACAGGGGGTTAATTTTTATACACACACACACACACACGCACGCGAAAACTTTTTCTTTTTAGGTCCCTATGGAACAGAAAATGCACATGAAAATTAAAATGTTTTAACAGGCGTCTGTCAAAAATACATGTTTGTTAAAATTGTAGGCAGTTACAAAGCTCTCCATTTGAACCGTTTGGGAAAGTTGCAAAGCCAAGCATGCAGGGTCACTGAGTCTAGGGCTTCTAGGAATGGCAGCGGCACCTCCTGGCTTGAAGTAGTAATAGGAACCGAGTGCATGGTTTCCATCATATATAGTTTGTTCAATGGCTTTCAGCCTCCTCACTATAAAAATTGTTCCGCTACCCCTGAGTGTCTCTGAATTACTGGGACTATTGGCAGCCGTGTGAAACTCAGCATCTTCTTGTATTGCAGGACTCCCTAGGATCCCATTGTGCTAGGTGCAGTACAAAAATGTAACAAAGAGATGGTCCATGCCTATACGCAGGCCATTCGTCGGGTTTTAAGCCAGACAGTCCTGCTTTTCCAAGGTTTGTGCCCCCATCCAGCTGCGGGTTTGTCCAGTGGTGGATGGGGGTGCTATTTTGAAGAGTGCGTTGCCCTGCCCTTGTTAGTGTGGTCTCTCATGCACGGTGCTCTAGGTTTATTTGGTTCTGCCTCAGCGCAGGGGGCTGGACTTGATGACCTTCTCGAGGCCCCTTCCAGCTCGAAATGCCTGTGGTTCTATGCAATCAGGGACAGACATAAGAACATTTCTTAAGTAACACTTATTCGGCAATGAAGAACTTAATTCCTTTTTTTTCAAAGACAAGGCCAATCTGCACGTTATTTCTTCACCAAACCTGGGTGTCCCAACAACCCTCTCAAATTCAGTTGAAAAGACAAATGATCATCCTTTAAATGAAGGCCCCAGAAAAGGCAGGGCAATGACCTCCCCTTCGCATCTTTCTTTTTGGACATTCATTCCCAGATGTTTGTACTGCTTAGAGCTGGGAGAAAAAGGTATTTTGAATACCATGAATATTCATTCGTTTTTGCAAATGAATTCGTGTGGATTTCATTTGCCTCCTTGTAGCGTTTGCTTTCTGTGTACATTTTAGTACATGAGTTAAGTGTTTCATCCAGAACTTGGAGAAAAGTAGCAGAAAGTATTCAGAATCATGAGACTTTGCACAGAAATCGGAGCATAAGAGTTAGTTTTCTATCAGGGAACAAAAAATATATATGACCCCAATCCTGCAAACAGGATTGGAAATAAGGCATACATTTTTAACAGGGAGGGTAATTAACCATTGGAACAATTTACCAAGGGGCATGGTGGATTCTCCATCACTGACAATGTTTAAATCAGGATTGGATGTTTTTCTGAAAGCTCGGCTCTAGGAATTATTTGGGGGCAGGTGTCTGGCCTGTGCCATACAGGAGGCTCAGACTAGATGATCACAATAGTCCCTTCTGGTCTTTGAATCTGTGAACACATATGCCTATGGCAGCATTCGTAAAGTTAAAAGCACGTGCATGTTTACAGGATCGGGGCCGCATATATAAATATTATACGTCGAGAGAATATATATGTGGAGAATATATATTGAATATTCATAACAATTTGCTTGTTAATGATCTATAGGTTAGTCACAGAAACTATTAGACGAGTAACTTCAGATAACAAAGACACTGAAGGAAATCGTGATCTCTCTTTGGACAATTAGTGAGCAGAAATGATTTGTTTTGAGTTATTTGTTCTACTGAAATACAGATGCCCATTTCCAAATTAGTTATTGGACTGTCTCTTTGAAAGGTCTATGATGCCATGCCTAATTTGTCCGAGTGGATATAAGCAGAAATCTACTGGAATTTGTAGTATAAATTTCCAGGATAATTTTTTGTTCTCCGTTATAATTTGTTGAAGTGTTATCCAAAAGTGAAAGAACACTGCCATCCCTTTTACTTTAAATACTGTCATTCCATGAGTGCATGATGATAAATGGGGTAGCTAATGCACAGTTAATTACACAGGTAGTGGCCACGATCCTGCAATGCAGGCTGCTGGTTTGGATCCCTGCGTCTTTGTGGAGTCCTGTTGACATCAGAAGAACTCCATGCTAGCGGGTTGCATTGTGGAATTGGGACCAGTGTGGGCTGCCCACAATTACTATCCTTTCCGGTGTAATGATTGTTTTGTTACACTGTGTTTTCTGCAGAATGATGTGCACAATTTCACAATAACTATGTAATTAACTCACTTCACTATTCCCCTCTCCAGGGAAACTTGTAGCTCCCATTAATGTTATAGAGAAGGCCCTTTGCATAAAACACAGAAAGTAGTATAGCAGATGAGTTACCATGATTTGATTTGAGGATGCTTTAAACACTTAGCAGGAAACAGCTATGGAAGCTAATTAAATCATTCTAAGTTGCACAGAATTATCTGCTTTGTAAGAAACAATTTCACTGAATTATGCTGGCCCTTTAACTGAAAGGAGGGGGAAATCATATTTGTTTGGAATTAAATTTCAGATACAAAGTGCCCATCAGAACTCCCTTTTCCTGTGCTTCTAAAATTGTGTTCTTTTAGCTGCTAATATTTTTGTAGGAATTTGCATTTTCTGTTGCAAAAGCAGTGTTCTTTTCAACTTTTCTGCATAAAATTCCCCCCCTTAGCTATTGATTACGCTCTGCCTTTAACCATGGCATAGTGTCTTGAGTAAAAAATCATGTTGGTACATTCACAACCTTTCAGATACTGCATCTTATTTAGTGTACCGGAATTCCCGGTTTAAAGTAATCACAAAATTTATGGAGAAACGGATAAAAAAGGTTGTAAAATATTGATTTGGGGAAAATAATAACACAACTCATCTATAATAAGAAGAAAAATGAAGCAATAATTCAGGGGGTATTGAACGGCTTGCTGCTGTGAGTATTGATCCAGTGCTTTAGTGTGTGAGATCGCACCTGAGATTGGAATGGAAGAACAGTGCTGCATTCCTCCGCTCATTATTTTGTAGATACTATTGCCTCGTTACACAGGCCCTGCAGAGCAAGGATTGTTAGAGCTCCCAAAATACTCACAAATCTGTATTGTCTTAAAGTCACAGTGCTCTGCTATAACATTGCATGTGTTTTAAGCTCCCAAGTTTCCATGATCCTTTACTATATCTTACAACAACCCAGTACAATTTAGCTTTGTTTGGGTCTCTTTTTTTTTTATGCTATATCATAGTATCATAGAATATCAGGGTTGGAAGGGACCTCAGGAGGTCATCTAGTCCAACCCCCTGCTCAAAGCAGGACCAATCCCCAACTAAATCATCCCAGCCAGGGCTTTGTCAAGCCTGACCTTAAAAACCTCTAAGGATGGAGATTCCACCACCTCCCTAGGTAACCCATTCCAGTGCTTCACCACCCTCCTAGTGAAATAGTGAAGAAGAAGCATCTGAAGAAGTGATGTTCTTACCCACGAAAGCTTATGCTCCCAATACTTCTGTTAGTCTTAAAGGTGCCACAGGACCCTCTGTTGCTTTCTAGTGAAATAGTGTTTCCTAATATCCAACCTAGACTTCCCCCACTACATTTATTATATATGGTAGCTATAAAAAGTGTACTTCCATGATGTCTGTCTTACGGCATAGAATCAGAAACAATATCCTTGAAGAAATGCACGTTCCCTAAATTTTGATTTTCATGATGTGCATTGAAAAGTTGCTAATGGCGTCCCAGTGCTCACCTCTCGTTTCAATGAGCGTGTCTTGAAAAAGGACGAGGGTCACAGAGATGTTTAGAAAAGGTACCCCGACATTTACATAGCATTAAACTCCACCGTGCAACATAGCTTTTCTGTTTTTCTGCTGAGGTCTGCAAACGTATCACACTTAATCGCAATCAATAATTTAGCAATAAGAATTTTATAATGAACAAAGTCACGATTTAACTGCAAAAGGAAAAAATGTAAGAAATTACACGAGATTGGAACTCCTGTACCAGTAATATTTTAGAGTTGCTAAACATACACATGCATATATTTCTATGCGGGGTCCGCTTTATAGTTTCCTGCAGACTTGGTCCATCTCATTGTGATTATTATCTCGAAATCTGAGTCTGATCAGCTGAATGAGTTCTCAATGGATCGAGCCTCCTGAACATTTTCTGTGTGATTGCACAGGATCCCCAACATTGCCGTGCCTGCGATATTTGTCTTTCTTTTTTACCCCGGCTGGAAAAAAATGGTAAAACCAACATTTCATATCGGGGGAATGTGGGGGTGGGGAGGGGGAAATAATCCTCAGCTAATTGAGTTGAGGAAGAAATTTACTTTCAGTAAACTGCAAGGGCCATGCTGTGATCCTGAATGTCACTGCAGAATCTTGAACTGTCAATTCTAAAATGTCCAACGTCTAGTGTCTAGCGCGGGATCGGACTCTGTACTTACTGGAGCAAAACTCCCTTTGTCCTGACGGGAAGTTTTAAGCAGGTAAGGAGGAGGTCAGGATTAGGACATAACTGCAGCACCAGGAGAGACAGAACTCATTTTATCGTGTCTGAGTCTACTGTGGGTTAGACGGAAGTAGAAAAGATACACTTGTTTTAGTCACATAAAGAAAATTAACAGTTTTATAAGCCCTGGAGAAAAATAATTATCAAGCAACAGCTGGCAGAGCATGTGTTGCATCCCCATGTAGGGAATGTCTACACTGCATTTTAAACCCCGCTCTGTGGGTCCCTTGGATGTGATTCACATCCAAGCCCAGGCTAGAGTGTCCACAGTGCATTGTAAAACTTGGTGTCTCAATTGTACTAACGCATCCATACTGCACTGCACAGACCTGACGGGTCTCTGGCTTGACCTGTGGCCACACTGCAAAATGACAGCACTTGGACCCAAATCTTGGCAGGACTCAGGCTCTTAGCCACTCCTCTAGCAGGGTCTCAGGACCCAGGTCTGACTGTCACTGCTTTATATGAGGGCTTGGACTCAAACCTGAGTCAGAGACCGGGCTTAGTGTGCAGTGTAGACATAATTGTAGTGACTGGTTCACTAGAGGGTAACAGTCTACTACTGCTATCAGCTAATGGAATTATTCCTGTTGCTCAAAGTGGTAGAGGTCTGTCCTTAGTATTTGAAGGTCATGGGCTTTGCCACAGATTTCATGTGTGACCTTGAGAAAGTCACTAAGGGCTTGATCATACACTCATTGAAGTAAATAACGAAACTCCCTTTGACTTCAGTGGTACAAGAACAGGGCCTTAATCTCTCTGGGCCTCAGTTCCCAGGAGTAAAATGGTACTTCCTTTGTGCTACCCTTTGCCTCTTGTCTAATTAGGTCCCAGTTCTGCAGGTTATCCACCTGTCTGAAGTGCTTTGCAGGATTATGGTGTTAGATTGTGAACGCTTCAGGGTAGGAGCAGTGTCTTCCTATTACAGATTGTTCAGTGTTGGGCGTATATAGATGCATAAAACTTCAAAACCGCAATATAAATCTGTAAGACTTGCATTGACATGGTTCCAAAGATACTTTTTGATGGCATTTTCCTGGGGTTTTTGTGTAGAGCTGGCTGAAATTGATGACAGTTCCTCCCCTCCCCCCCCAAAGATTTGGACAAAATTTTCCAACAATTCATTTAGCCCTCAGATTTCACAACTCCCAAACTGTCTCTTTCCACCAAATTCAGGGAGGGGATTAAAAAATTATTTGTGATTCCTCAAAAATCCTCTTTGTACTCTTTCTTGAAGTATTCTTCAAAATCACTAGTGGTGTTTTTTTCTGGGAAAAAAGCTGGCTTTTGATTTTTCACAAGCACATACTGAAAAATAGTTTGCACTGCAGTTTATGGACAGACATCCATCTTGTTTATGGTTTGTTTGCAGAAGTTTTGCAAAGTTCAAAACAGACAAATGTCCGCAAAAGAAAACAGCTCTGGTAAATACTTTATTCTGACACACATTGCTATACAATTTGATAGTATTTTGATTAACAAAATCAATGGCAATGATTTATGCCCCCAACCAGGCAAAATATTTAAGCATGTGCTTAACTTTCAACCCCCAAGTAATCCCATTGAAGTCTATCAGACTTGTCGTGTGCCTTGTTTTCCTGGATTAGGGCCTGGTTTCCCAGTTCTGCAAATCACTCCATCTGGAATAGTGCTCTCGTTTGCCAGGATTTTACTTTTTTTTTTTTTAACTGCAGCAAACCTCAGCACAGAGGATGATGTGCATCGTTAGAATGCTCCCATACATGCAGTCCTGACCAAAACAACAACAACAAAGGCTGACAGTGTAGGTGTTTCAATGTACCAAACATACCTGCTGTCTTTGCAATGATACAGAAGATCAATAGGTCCAATGCAAGGAAGTAGATGGCATCAGCTTTCATGCGGTTGTTAAAAACAAAAGTTATTTGAAAAACCCTGCATAAAACTAGGGACATGGTGGTGCCTCTAATGAGGCTCGGTGCCCCTCTGGGTAGTTTATCCATCAATGGCAATTTCAGGGTTGCTTACACTTTTCTCTGCAACATCTAGCATGGGTGGAGAAAGTCTACTGGCCTGGATGGCCCATTGATCTGACATAGTGTGGTAATGCATAAATTCCTCCAGCACACCCAGGCTGGAATGCCTGTAATTTGGCCCCACAGTCTGATTTAAAACAATTCTACCCCGAAGCACCTGTCATGCCAAGTTATTGCAGTACATACTGGTACAGCAGGTAACATCATGTACTGACCTGAGAGCCTTGCACCTCCTGGGCAAAACAGATACTGCCCTTTCTCCTGCACTCTATTGCTTTTTTGTTTTGTTAGTTTAATGTGAAATATTGATAGGAGCCTTTTAAATGGTTTGAGTAGAGCTGATTTTCGTGCACTTTGACAATCACTGGTGCATTCTGAGAGAGCAAGATGGTTATGTACACAGCATTTTCTTATTAAAAGATTTCCTGTAACATGTATTCAGCTTGGTTTCCTTTAAACTGTAGCATGGTAAAATGGCGGGAGAAAGACAAGAGCAATTGTATTATCTTGTTAAATTGCTTAAAGCATATTTAGACTTGATGCTTTTCTTAGTACCTTGTACAATTCCTCCCCCCCCCCCCAGGCATCTTTTCTGCATTTTGTACTTTGTTATTCTTACAGTGCTAAAAGGCAAAAAACCCCAAACTCGACTCTTTAATTCACTCTAAAAAGCTTACCATTTTTTTTCTATTTTCTTGTTCAGACCAAATTGTGTGCACTATGTAGGAAATTGAAACCACATTTTTCACTTAACTGTCCAAAATTAAAACTTATGAGGAAAAAGAAGCAATAAAGCAGTTACAATCTGGTCATCTATAATTATCTCTGTGGTTGGAGTCGTTCCACATTTAAAGAAAGTGAGACCAAAAGTTTGTCAAGCTTTTGTCACCCTCAGAAATTTCACTTCTCTTTTATTATTTCAGATGATGAAAACTGCTGAAACTAGCATTATGTATTTGGAAATTATCTTGATGAAAAAGGAATTGGGGATCTATAGAAACACACCTTTTTATCTAACAGTGACAGAGCAATATTTACTTCCTTAGGCACTAATTTTAGAATTTCAGAGAAGTTAAATTTATTGTAACAAACTGTACCCTTTAAATTGATTCAACTGAACTCAGAGTTAAAAGGCTTAATTTCCCCACGAAGTCTATTTCTATTCATATGTTCCACATTATTCTTTTTCTCTGAATGTTGCCTTACCAACTGTCAGCCAAGAAGAAATGTCAGTCCAGTGCCAGTAATCTTGACCTCCACCCCCAGCTCTATAATTTTGCAGGGGCTTGTTTTAGTTTTGCATCTTGCCTTTTTTTGGCTCTAAATTAAAATCAAGCCAAATGATGGCTGCCCCCTTACAATCAACTGTTTCAGACAAACCACCAAAAACAATTGTTGGTTTGGTTTCATTTACACTTCATCGGTTCAGGGAAATGAGAACTCTGCTGTCAATTAGATATTTCTTCTCCAAGGCCCAGCTCAGCACAAGCTACCCACAACCTTTCAGGTTGGTGCCTTGGTGTATGTTGCAAAGCTGCCAGCAACAAGTTAGCTGTCTTATATGGACTCTGTTACCCTAGTATCTGTGCATAATCTTTTAATACGGGTCCTAGGCTGCTGCACAGCTCCAATGGTTCCCTTTAATTGGCAGAGTCCTGTGAGAGGGGAAGGGGCTCGCCTGTATCTTCCCTTTTTGTTTGGGGAATCGGTAATCTTTGGGCCGCATGGCCCTTCTCTGTTCCGCCCTGGCTTCTCTCAGAATGATGGTGCCATTCAAGATGATCCCCTGGCATAACGTTGCACACTTTCGTTTTTCCTCCACAGCTGTCTGAACTTTTTTCAGACACGGAAGACCCTACCCAGTGTTATGAGAGGCTGTATCAAGCTCAGTGTATCCTCTGATGGTTAGTGACCACTGGTCATAGTCCATACGCTGGACAGACTTGCAAACCCCTGGAAAGGGATGGTCTGTGTTCCAGCAGAAGGATGGGCTGGTGGTTAGGGTGCTAGTCAGGTGCTCAGAAGATTCTGGTTCCCAGTATGCCAAATCCCAGTTTTGCCACACATTTCATGGGTGACCTAGAGCCAGATTTTCAAGGTATTTAGGTGCCTAAAGATGCAGACAGGCACCTGGTGGAAATTTCTAATGCACCCACCTGCTGACTCCATTGGGATATTTTTAAAAATCTAGTCTGTGTGTTGGTTCCCAATCCCAATTCCCTGTCTATAAAAGGAAGATACTACAATGTGGAACTGCCCTATTTTACAGGTGTACTGTGATGTTAACTAGATTGTGAGGAGCTCAGATACTAAAGTAACGGAGGCTATGTAAGTACCTGAAATAGACAGATAGGGGTTACTTCACTCTTACTGTTAGAAATAGCTTCTGCAACCCCCAGACCTGGGGAGAGTCCTTGGCACACAGGATACGTCCACACTGCGATACAAAACGTGTGGCCCTGAGTCTCAGAGCCCAGGCTCCAGCTAGTGTAGACGGTCCGGCTCAGGCTAAAGTGCAGGCTCTGAGACCTGACGTGAGGGGAGGGTCTCGGAGCCTGGGCTCCACTGAGCTGGAATGTCTGTATTGCGATTTTATAGCCCCGTAGCCTGAGTCGCTGACCCAGGCCAGCTGCAGCTATGCCGGGGGTCTTTTTTTATTGCAGTGTAGACATACCCTGAGAGGCCCGGGGGTAATCAAATCCTGTTTGGGCTGCATAGGTTCTGTTGTTTAAGAAGAATTCAGACCACGTCCCATAATGTGACTGATAATCCAGTGGGGGTTCAAGACCCTTGCGGACAATGAATAATGTCCTGCAAGTCTAGTGATTATATGGACCATTCCGTAATAAAAGTCAGCCTCAGGTAGTTCTTTATGGAGGGATTTATTTACTTGAGATCAAATTCTGCCACCTGATATACAACTTCTCTGTGGCAGTGAGTGCTGTATCAGAGTAGCTGAGGGGAGAATATTGCTCTTAGAAGATATATAGTGACTTACAAGGTAATAAGCATTGCAACAGATTTCAGATTAATCCCCCATCTCCATCCAAACAGTTCGGTTTGGGGATATTTTGAATGCGGTTTCACAAATGCATGTGTTTGTTCTAGAGCCCAAGAGATGACCATTTTTGTATGCATGGTATAGATAATGTAGTATTATGACAAAGTAAAGGTGCTGCGGTCTGTAAAGGGCTAACAGGTTCCTGCCCCGAGTGGATCATAACAGCTGTGTCAAAGGAGAACTAAGGGAAAGGATGGGTCTTTGCTCCTCTGTGCTGGTTAAAGCAGGGAAATCCTATGGGAATTATCACCCAGGGTTTTTTAGTTTATTAGTTTTTGGTTTTGCAGGCAGTAACCAAACCCTGAGGAAAGAGCCTTAAAAGACTAATACCTGGAGCTTTATTTCCCTTTGCTGGCTGGGGAAACTGCCCACCGCTTTACCAGGATATTAAAAGTTCTCCTCAAGAGAGTCCAAATAATAGTTTGGAGATGCATGCTCTGACACACACAAGCATATGCTCGTACGTGGCTTCAGTTAATACAGGACCATTATAGCCCAGGATTAAGGAACGATGAAACTTTCTCACACAATTTAATACAATCAGTTTTAATGTTTAATCTGTCACCGAATGTTTTCAGTGTCCATTATTATTTTTTTTAATCACCTAACTACAACTTGGATTCATTTTGCATAATTACCTTTGCCACTAAATGTATATCACCTGCTCAGTTAGGGAAGAGATTTCAGGGAAATCTGGAAATCAATAGTAATAAAGTGAGTAAACACTGACAGTGGAATCTACTGTCCTGGTGAATTGTTACAAGCGATCTCTCCCCACCTTTCTGTAGCTGCATCTAATGTAGTGCTGGAATTCACTGGCAGCTTCAAAAAAGCAGGGCCCTGTTGCACTGAAATGATCTTTGTGCGCATAGCAAAACAATAGACGTTTTAAAATCGAAGAAATTCTCCGAAGCTCTTTTTCTGCACCATGGCTTCAATTTCTGCTAGTATTTATGCTTGATTTGCACAGTCAGTTGAAACACGTAGGGCTGTTGCTGCTCGAGTGTGCAACACAAGGAAATGGTGCAAAGAGTGCCTTCTCCTTTTCCCCCCAATTCATTGGGTCCTCTAGGCACAATTGGAATCCTTGAGCTCAGAGGGGGCCCACTTTTCTCTCACTTATGTCTTGTCATTCCATTAGCTTCAGTAGAGGATGATGATGCCCAGCAAATGTATGGGCTTTACAGATCTGGCACCTCTGTGTGCTCTGTCCTGTGCAAAGGGGGTGGGAAAGAGGTCAGGGTGTATCCCCACCTCACAGCCAGCTGTGCAATGGAACAGAGGTTGAACCTTCTTCAGGAGTGTCACGGCAGCTGCGCTGTCCTCCTGGCAGGTGCTCAGACACTCAGGAGATGGGCGTGGGATAAGAATTCAAAGAGCAGAAATGCAGGGCTGTGTCTTAGTGCCTTAATTTAGCCCTTCTTTATATGCAAAGCTGATTTCACCTTCTGACCTCCGAAGTCCGGTAATGAAACTCATGCATCCAATCTAATCAGTATGGTCCATCGGGAGCAGGATCATAAATCGATGTATTGTTGGAAACTCAGCTGCCTGTGAATTGTAGCATTATCTGAGCACCTCACAGTGGTTAATGCATTTATTCTAATACCTCCCCCCCCCGGGAGGTAGGGAAGTGCAATTGTTCCCATTTTACAGATGGGTAACTGAGACCCAGATCCTCAAAGACACCTGACTCCCATTGATTTCAGTGGTAGTTAGGCAAGTTTCTCAGGCCCAAATCCTCAAAGATATTTAGTTGCCTAAGGTCAAACTGGAAGTCTTGCGGCAGAGCGGGGAATTAAGCCTGACTCTCCGAGTTGCATGTAGCATCCTAACCACTGAACCATCCTTCCTCTTCCTCATGTTTATGCAAACAATTCTGTACATAATGGGCAATTTTCATTTCCAGTTCTAAACCCGTGGCCAACTGGAGATAAAAATCTATGTGTATAATATGATTTCTGTGTATGATCTTTTGCAGTTCAGTTATCTGTATAGTTTTTTTTACGCAACGTTAGAGTTCTGTTTTGCTATTCTGAGAGATGAAGACCATCTAACAATTTTTAGACTAGACCTGTGCTGTGAATCAGAGGACAGGTTTTACATCTTTATTTAAATAGTTCCTCATCTTAGCCTAAATTGAAGAATGATACAGTTGCTGTGCAGATTGAAATAATTTTTGCTAACTCATCATTTGAGATTGAATACTAATGAGTTTTGGAAGGTTTTTTTTTGTTGATGTTCAGTATTCACAGCATTGGGCAGTATTTTTTGATGCACAGTGGTGTGATGACATTATGGTAGTCATTAGAACTGGGTGAGAAACAGGAAAAAGACTCTGGAGCCAATTAGAAGTTGCTTCCATTATGTCAAGTTCATGACTGAAAACAAATTTTCTTACCAAAACTGGATTTCAGTTAACAAAATTTCAAGAATACATTTCTAAAAAAATTCAATAATTTTTTCAATAAATATTTGGGACATTTTTATTAAAAATATCATGAAAATTTTCATATAAAACGGAAAATGTTGATAACAAAATGTTCAGTGGGAAAATTGTTTTTGAAAAGAGGCTATTTTTTTACCAAAAATTCTCCCTTTTTAGTGCAAAACATTTCAACAGCTCTAGACGAAATCAGTCCATCAAGAGGATACCTGTAGGTGGGTGAACATATGTGGATAACATTGCTAATTCCTACTCAATAGCAAAGAATGGTGTACTGTGTATCAAATAAACAACAAGGCAAATTGGAAAATCAACGATGTTCATTTCACATACAACATACATCTCTTTACGTTCATCAGTGGCACCAGAATACACCGATCGTTTTAGATGGGGCAGCTAGATAAGAAAACTTAGATTTGAAGTACTATAGCTTCCCCTCTTATGGCCTCTGGTTCTGCCACGTATGTTCTAGATGATAAAGCGTGATGGCGGGAGTGAAGTAAGACAAATGTGAACGGAGTGAAATGTGCAATTATTTTTACTGCCTCACTTATTGTTATTCCTTTTCTCTTACGTCTGTGAGGCTATAGTTTCCCGCTTAGTGTCCTCTCTGTAGGCACATTTCAAGGCTATTTAACTAGTATTCGGGGGCAGAATTGCATTATTTGTTGATTCCTCTGCAATTGACTTGGCAAGGTGATCTTGGTGTTGACAATTTAGCAAGTGCAGCATTATTTGTCGTGTTCCACGTTCGGCCCCAGAATGCTCATTTTGTCATGAACAAGAAGCCTTAATAGGGCTGCCTTGGCCCTATCAGCCCCCCACTCTCCCATTGCTGAATCTCGCATTCCTTGTAAGCACAGCGCTGAGACGAGACTCACCAGCAGAGCTTCTGTGCAAATGGGTCATTAATGGTTTGTGAATCTGAAGATGGTTAACTCATCTGTGCAGTCAATTAAGATGAGTTTTTCAGTTAACAGGCACCTTGGGAAGAAATGAGTTACTTTCATTTCTGGGATTATGAGCACTTAATGAAGAAAGCATTTCAGAATTCTACCCAGGCTGCACAAGATAACCCCAAAATGGAACATCGTGTTTTTTTTAAACTTGTTTGACTAAGAAAAACTTGCCAGGTGAGAAGGAGAAAGCAATGCTTATGTGAATTTTCCTGCAGGCGATGAGCAATGGAGAACTGAGCCATGGGCCATAAATTAAAATGTCTGCACATGCAAAGGCAAAGGTCACTTGTTAATTTTCTCAACCCACCATGCCTAGCCCTCCCTCTGCTTCTATATGCCTATTTTAAAATAATATTTCAAAGTTTCCTTTGGTTAAAAAAATTGCCGTGGTTTTGCTCTTGGGATTGCTTTTTGTAAACCGAGGATATCGGTCGTAAAGTAGGTGCCTCTGGTTAAAATTCAGTGCCAGCCTTTTGCCATCAGATAGGCATATCCTGAAAAATAGGCCGCATCCTCAGCTAGTGTTAATTGGCATAGCTCAAGCAAGGTTAATAAGGCTGTGTTGATTGACACCATCTGAAGCTCTGGCCCAGTTATTTTAAGTTCTGTCTGTATTGGACTGAAATCCCTAGTTAATGAACCCGTGGATTCTCCTGAAATGTGGACTGTATTTCATCCCAGTTCTTTGTGTTTCTGTCTCCATTGTTGGAGCTCATTGAAGAGATGTGTCCTGAAAGGGCCATTTATTTTTTTTAGCACAAACACATCTCTTCTGCATATTGTGTCATCTGAAAATCTACTTACCCAAAGCCCAGGAGCGTAAGTGATTGTTGGTTTCTAAGACTGAATAACTTACTTCCCATATCATCCTCAGATGTGTAACTGATAGAGAGCCAGCTAGCATTATGTGTTTTTACACACACACCTGAAAACGTAAAGGTAGCATTGCAAACTTTAGCACTCAAGAACATTATATGGATTTGAAACAATCCCCAGAGAATTTTGGTTCTCTTAAAAATAGTATTTTGGCAGCTTTTAACAGATATAATCCATCTCCCATATATTTTCAAACCACTTAAAGGAAAACTGCTCCCATCTACTCTACAGGAAAATTTGATTTGCCATGCCAGATCAGACCACTGGTCCATCAAATCCAGTTTCTTGCCTTTGGAGGTATCCTGTAACTGATTACGTAAATGTTTCATGCCACTTTAACAGTGCTGTTCATGAAAGGGAATTTCTTCCTGACCCCTACAGAGAGAGATCCATTATGCCACGATACAGGAGATTTGAGAACACATTGGCGACCTTAGCTTGCGGTACTACAAATATTAATGATCACAAAATTATCCAGGTCTTTCTCAGCTCCAATGACAGAATTTGACTTGATAATATCCTGCAGCAGTGGATTATACAGGCTGAATATACAGCTGTGTGAGGGAACATTTGTTTATTTATTCTACAGTCTCCAGCCATTAATTTAATTCAGAGTCTTTTCATTATCTTAACGAGACATTGGTTAGTTTTCACCATATCCTCCTTCATTTTAGATTTCTCATGCACGTGTTCTCTAATCCCTCTCCTTGCCACAATAAATGATTTTGGGGGGGGTCTTTCATCATTCTTCAATGTCCACCATACTCCCACCCTTCTCTTTCTGTCGACCGCTGCAATTTACCCCCTTCTTACAGTGAGGTGAACAAAACTGGACACACTGTTCTAGATATGCTGCTTATTGTCGTCCGATAAAATTCCTTATAATGCTGGCGTGACTTCAAAGGGACTACTAAATCATACAGGTGTGTAAGTGTCTTTGCTGAATGGGGCACTCGGTTTTTTACAAGCCAAAGTTTCAGACACAGTTATAGAGGGATACGACAGCTTGCTCAACTTAGAATTGAAAAACATGACTCCGTTCTTTTAGCCCTTCCCCCCAAAGCACTTGGCATGCAAAAAAGGTTTCTGTATTAGTTCTGCAGTTCTTGTACAGTCAACAAACCAATACCATAAAACTGATATTCCTTTAAAAAGTTGAACCTGTTTCACCCTGCCACTCCTACACCCAGGCATGCTGCTGTTGTGTACAGATCCTGCTAATGGGCAATGTCAGGTGGTGGGGGCAGGGGCGGCTGCTGCTGCTAAAAATTGCACTTTGTGTTGTGAAACTCTCAAGGGTCTTACTGGAGAAAACTATAATTTGATGGCAGCAACAAAAGCATATTAAAGGGATGGTCCCTAATGGTGGGATCCAACCAATAGAAGTGTATTCGGATTTCCGTTTCAGTTTAATGCAATAACTACCCCGCTCATTAACAGCTGTATAGCAAGATTTTTTCATACATTTCCTTTATTCATCTCAACTATTTGTTCACTCACTCAGCATATGAGTCTATAATAAGTAGTATATACACTCGGGGCCATTCTCTGTTTTCACATATTTGGTACTTATTGCAGATTTTTTTTTCTTATAATTGAATCAAAAAGTCATTTAAAATCACAATAGACCTGTCTGGAAAATTGTTGCTAACCTCCAGTTCTCCTTGTGCCACAAGGTAGCAGAGTATGGAGAATATGGACCCTGAAAAAGTCCAGGAGATAAGAAACTTGTGTGGGCAAAACAAAGTATCTACTGATAAATCTCACTTTGGTGCATAAAAATTGGAGCCTCTAATTGTTGCGCTCTCTCTCTCTCTCTCTCTCTCTCTCTCTCACACACACACACACACACACACACACACACACACACACACACACACACACCCCTATCTACCTACCTCTACACCTCCAATACCTCTCCTTTCCAGACAGGGACTCAATTTGCTCCCAAAATTACCTTTTCCCCCAGATATTTGGTGTCCCCTCACTTGTATTATTGACAAGTTATGACATCACAGGTAAAGAATTTTGAACCGGAAATAACAGTGCTTTACAAAAGAGGAGAGAATCTCCCAGTGTTTTAAGGTTCTTGGGTGAATCTTGGTTTTGGATCTCTCCGTTTGGTTCTTTGTCCTACTTTGGGGCCTTGGCAGGTTGAGAGCTAGGCCAGAGTAAACTATTCAAAAATAAACCGTTTTCAAAGGGGCACCATGCCGTTAAAATCACCAAGAACCAAGCATGGTTCTAATTTCAACCAAAGAAGCTTCTGTTTCAAAATAAGGGTGAATGGTTCCCTGCTTCTCCATCCCCCACAAATGCCGTCTGTCTGCTGTGAATGGAGTACAGGGCTATGCTTACGTGGCACTTGCTGATTAGGAGGCATTAGTAGTTCTGAATATGGTATGTGGCCCGCTGATGTTGAGAGCATTAATTAAATGGGGACCTGACTCTAGAATCTGGAGACTTTGAACTATGTCACTATGTTCAAAATAGGCCAGGGTGGTAATGGCAGAAAGTCATTTTTATCTGACAGCTGTTCAGCGGCATATGTTGCATGAACTGTTGGCTTTGGATCAGTTCTTAGTAGACAGGTATCTACATAAAAAAAAAAATCACTCCTGGCAGCCTTATCTCGGCAGAAATGCTCTGGGTAGAGAAGTCCGAGAGAGGAAGGATGTGCCAGTGGCAGGCGTGTTTAGTGGGGACTTGGGACAAGACTTTACTGGGGACCTGGTTCAATTCACTGCTCTGCCTCAGACTTTCCTCTTTGACGTTGGGCAAGTCACTTAGGCTCATCCTTTCAGTGGTATTTTGGCATTGCTGCATTCAGTGGTGCAAGGCCTCAGAGACTTGGACAGCTCACTTCTGACATAGAAACTTAAATGTAATGGAAAGTCAGTTGTTGTTTGCAGTATTGCATATAGGCCCCTGGACGTTAGAGAGACCAGGTGGATGACTTGATATCTTTTATGGCACCAACTTCTGTTGGGGAGAGAGACAAGCTTTTAAGGTCCTGTGGCACCTTTGAGACTAACAGAAATATTGGGAGCATAAGCTTTCGTGGGTAAGAACCTCACTTCTTCAGATGCAAGTAATGGAAAGCTTTTAAGCTGCACAGAGCTCTTCTGCAGGTCAGTATAACCTAGGCTCCTAATAGTGGGTTTTCAAAAGTGCCTAAGCAGGTTAGGCACCCAAGTCACTTTTGAAAATTGTACTTAGCCCTCTGTATCACTGAGGCTTTGCAAGGCTGAGTCCAGCAATGCCTTAATACCTTTAAAAATCTGGGCCTTGGTCTCTCTGGGGCTCAGTTCCCCATATGTAAAATGGTGGTAATAACACTTCAAGGGGTGTAGGGAAGATAAGTACATTAAAGATTGTGACACACTCAGAGACTGGGTCAATCTGGTATCTTTCAGGATCATTGCATTCACTCGGGGGGGGGGCGAAGGGGAGAAAAATTAAATTAAAATCATAGTTATGATCTCTTCATACTTTGCACATTATTTATTAGACCAATTCAGTAGTCATTTGGAGGGTCCAGTCATGTTACCACATATATATACCCACCCCCAGTTGTCTGCATTGGTGAATTAATTAATTTCAGTCAACTTGTTTTCTTTATCTAGTTGTTTATTACCCCCAGTTGATTAAATTAAGTCAGCCACACAGACATGCACCTTTTCAGTGAACATTAATTTAGTAGCCAGGGGTAGGAGTTATTGTCAATTTCACAAAGTCTAGAAGAATAGCTAAAGCAGTATTTAGTTCTGCCCTGAGATAGGCTAGTCAGTATTTAAGTTAAAAGGAGCACGCCATCTTTAAACAGGCTTTGGTAAGGTTTTCTTAGCTCTTGCGCCTAACTCTGTGATCTCCCCTGCTGTGAGCCATAAGTTGCTTGTAGGCTTGTTCTGAGAGAGTAATAAGTATTGTTGTTTAGCAATTGTGTTGTTGAAATTCAGCTCCACTATGTCTGACAGTATTTATCTAAAATACTTTCCCGGTACGTGTTCAAGTTCCAGTAAACCGTGTCTTATTGTGCGACCTTTTCATTTTCCAGTGAAAAGGGATCAGCTCGTCAGATAAAAGCTACAAGCCGGAGTACAGGAAAAATGCGTGCTCAGAAAATCCGAGCATGATTGAAAACAAGATGTGTTAAATCAATGCGGTTTATCGCCTGCCTATTCCTGGCAATTGCTGTTCTAAGCTCATTCTGAGCACACACTAGATGATAAAAGTATAGTGTCACAGTGCTCACTGGGGTGTGAGGGCAGGGAAACATGTTTATCAGACAGGCTGGTATGTTTTTTTCCCCCCTTGATAACAGTTATTGTCAAAACTCTTCAGGAAGAAATCAGAACAATTATAGAAGTCAGTAATATTGCTGCTGTTAAAATCTGAGGCTACCGAGAGGTCTAGAATTATAGATTTCCCCCAAATATTAGAAACCGCAGACAAAACTGTTTAGTTATAATCACTTTCATACTGTATCATCCATTATACAGTCAAAATGACCTGTCTGCTTTCTTCTGAGCAAGTAACCTTTTAATTATGTTGCATGCCCAAATCAAAGATAATGTTCAAAAATAAAGATGCATGGAAGCCTGGAAGCTTTAGTTTTCTCCAGGGATTTAATCTTAATTTAGATCTTTAATACAACTTCATAACTAAGCCTCCTGGAAGGTCAGTTTCTTCCAAGAACATCACACATGGTTTACAGGAGGCTTATTACATTTGGTGGGGTGAGGGGGTGCACTTTTTCCAGTGCCCCACTTCCCATCTCAGATGTAGGGATGATGGAAATGATTGCTGGCATATTTCCCCTTTGCTCCCCAAGTAGAGACTTGTCATTGGACTGACATCCAAATGCAAAGGAAGGCAGAATTTTAAGGCATTGTACTGTAGCAATGATCCTTGACTTTCAGTAAGGTACATTGTGTTATTTATGCAGCCTTTGGTCTTGAATATTTATTTTACCAAATGGCATGTGAGCATATAAGAATTAAGTTCAGGCTAAGCTTTCACACCTTAAACTCAGTGTGTCTGTATAGCATAGGTGCAAAGTTCTCCATTACACCAGGGGTTCAATGGAGTTACTTCTGATTTCCCGTTCTGTTACAAGAGCAGAATCAGGCCTCTTATAATCCGCAAAGAGAGTAGACAAGAGATGGTCGGATTTGCAATAAGGAAAGGTTAAAAATAAATCATTTCCTCAAAGCAACCCATTAGAAGCTTGAAAATGTATTTTGATGAAGTGAAAATAGGGCTTTTCCTACCGAATGATGGGTTGCCTTCTCTCTTTCAGCCAAGCCCTAAAAAAAATGGCTGCTGGGCACTCAGCACTTTTGAAAAAGAGCCTAAATATGGACTTTGGAGCAGAACCATAGGCACCCATTTTTAAAAATGGTGGCCTCTTTGTCTAACTATCTATTCACTTAAACAGAGTGATAATCCCTTGAGAGCTGCACTTTTCCAGCAAAGTCGTTTGCAGTGAAGTCATATTTCATTCTTTCATGAGTTTCCAGAATATGTTCCAGACAAATGGAAAATATTTATCTGAAAATGCTGTTTCTGCCTTGTTGGTGGAGGTTGCAAAGTATGTCTCAATTAACCCAATAGCCTCCTGACTGGAGTCAGTAACTAACGTACGTAACTTCCGTGGGCCTTTCTGTTCTACCTACTGACGCCCGAGCCAGTGCTGCCAGGCTTTTTGAAAATTGTGTTAAAGGATCTAAAAGCTTGTTTGATGCATGAAACCACCTGATTTATCAGGTTGTTTTAGAGCCAGATCTCGCCCATTGGGGCAAGAAGACAATTGGAACAGCAAAAGGTGAAGGAAGTGGCTTGGAAAATGGCAAATCATGCAGTTTTTCCACATACTCAGATTGCAGTGGGGTCATAGGTTAGCATTCAGAGTTAATGTATTTTGAGGATTTTATCATAAAATCACTGGCATTCAAGTACTGCAGGCTTGGGAACCAATAGATGAACCTGAACAGACAGAGCTTGTAATTTCAATGTTTAACTTTCAACATTAATTTGGGGCCAAGTCTTGCATTCCTTGCACACTCAAAATCACCACAGAACACCCTGGGAAGTGTCATTGCAAAAGGAATGCCGGACCAACCACTTACGAACTGCAGAAAAATGGCCACCCTGAAGAAAATATCACATTGCGTAACGTGCCTCTGAAGCTGGCCCGTTTCACCGTTAGTTCAATAAAGAACAGTCGCTAGGGAAACCCAGAGACCCAGGTGCTAGTCTGATCATTGGATTTGGCTCCAGAATGTTATTTATTGCTTGGCAAACATATTGGATATTTGTTTGGACATTAAATTGCAATAAAATATAAATATTTCATTTCTTAATATCTCCATCTCTTTCTGTTTCCAGTAAAAAAAAAAAAAATGACATCATGTCACAGTACCGTTAAGAAAAGGAAATTAAACACACAAGAATATATTAAAGCAAGAGAGCCATGCAGCCATAAAAAGCAGGGAAATTCTGAGTTAGCCCTGGAATGGCCCTTCTAACACCAATTTTTCTGTCCAGGCGGTGGCTGCCCCTCCCACTTCCATTTTCCATTGCCTACGGGAATAAATACCCCTGGGAAAGTTAATGGAAGGGAAGCTTTACAAAAAGCAAGTCATAGTCACAACAACAACAACAGAAATAGCCTGGAGGCTTGTGTGTTTTCATTGAAAGATCTTTAATTAGCAGAGAGAACTCTTTGCAGGGAGATTTGCAAGATACACTTTTTCACTGGATGATGTGTTCTGGCTTTCCTTGTGGAACAAGTACAAAAAGCCGACAGTGCACAGAAGTGGTCGGTTAGGGTATGCTCCCAATGTGCCATTTCAGAACGTATAACATCATCGCGCTTAGTATTGCTCTCTCTGTGGACTGCAAGGAATTGGTGAGGTCCTAGAGGGAGGGTTTGAGAAGAAAAATCGAAAGGAGAGAAGAGCGGTTGGGATTGCAGTGTGAGACCCAGCTGTATCGGAGACGGTCTATCACATGTCCTCAGTTAGGCTCAGCTGGAATGCTCTTTGTCTCCAGACATTTTAGCAAATGCCTGGAAGTTTTAGCCACTTGATCAAATGTCCAAGTGAAATTTATCATTGTTTATCCTATCTGTACTGCATATGTTTTGTGTATAATTTTAATGGTTTCAGATGGCTGCCGTGTGAATAGGTTCATAACGTTGTGTACGGGTATCTAGTCTCTGTCTAGACACACGTCAAATTCTGTACACTCCTTTGGCAAATGGTATCGTCAACTAAAGTCCGGCTGCTGCATTGTGTACCGTGTGGGCACACCCCAGCACAGCAGCCTCTTGACAATGCAGGGTCAGGGCCTGAAACTGTACTGTCCCACTATTTCCCTTGTCGGGGCAAATCCAAAGGAAATGGGCTTTGCATAGGACGCAGGGCTTGAGGTCAAAGTATCTTCTCAGCTGTGGAACTCCAGTGGTTCCACTCGGAAACTACTGTAGCATCGTCATGCTGCAATGGCATTCTTTTCCTCTGGATATCCCCAGAGTATGTGTGGGGGTGGACCCACTGGCCATGGATGGACCCACTGGCCATGCTCTCACCATTTACCCAGCCTGCCCTGCATCCACTCCCTTCCTGCCCTACCCCCCAAAAGCCCTCCATGGTGCTACAAAAAGAAGCAATATGGAACACTAATGCGTGGTCTTTCTGCAACCTCTCTTTCCCGCTCTACAACCAACCAAGGCCCTTCTGTTGGGATTAGGACCCTCTGCACCTGTGGAGCAGAGGCAAATTTTTTCCCATCGCTGGTAACCTACAGCTTGTTATGCATATTTTTGCATTTGTTTTTTGAGATTCCTGTGTTCCTTGCCCCTTCATGCAGCCTTGCTGCTGGCTACATCTTCTGAAGCAGAGAATGCTCCCAGTTTGTATAGCTAGGTGCCAGTTTCGTATTGGTTTTGCATCAAACAGAATAAAAGAAAAAATATGGCTGAAAAATAAAAGGAACAAATGAAGCCGTGAACGCATGGGAAACAAATTAACTGGTTTTGCTTTATGCTCTGAACTCTTTCCATAATGCTTCTATGTAGTGCGTGTTTATTTTTCTTCGAATAATAATGTTAAAATGTGTCTAATTCAATTACTCTCTGCATCAGCTGAATGAGTTTTCCTTGGTGAAGAGTTCTCCTAGACTACCCCAAGCTATGAGTTCCATATGATATTTGAACAGGTTCTTTTAATTGCTGATATTAAGTGTCGATCATTCTGCCGTAAGTTGGCAGCATGGCTAGAGAAACAAATTCCTCTCTCAGATACATCAGACAGTCATTCAATTACCACCAAAGTTTTATTGACACAGTAGGAATTCATTATGTGAAATATTTAAAAAAAACAACAAAAACAGCCCACCACCCCTCCCCAAAAATCCTTCCACTGTCTGGTTTAAATAAAAAAGAGGGGAAGGGACTTTTTAAAATGGTGGATTATCTATACATCTTGATTAAAAGGATCAGTGCAGTGATTGAAATTATAGTGATGGTAGAAACATTTTTCTCAAATGTTTAAGCAGCATTTTGGTTGAAAATCAAGTTGGAGGTGGAAACATGAAAATAATGCACACTCGTGTCCTTATTTCCACAGACATTGTGTGTGTTTTTTATTAAACCCCTTTGATTTTAGGAATTATGGCTTCAGATTTTCTGCATACAGAGCTCTGTGGCTTATTCTGTTAGAGTTTAATTCGAAAGAAAGTTCTTCCTCAAGGGTTTAAGAAGTAATTCATAAAATGGTAAGAATAATAAATATTGTGCCTTAACTCATAGATAGACAGATTTTGTACACTTGGGTGTAATTTTAGTTAATTCACACAAGAGACAGGTTGGAAGTTTATTGTTTGGAAGTGAGAAAAATGGCTTAAATCTCATATTTGCAAAAATGATTATATTAGCTTAAATGAAAATGCTATTCTGTTAACAACTTCAATAAGCATTACATTTGGAAAAGTATTTTAATAAAAAGTTACCTGAAGTTCACTACAACTTAAGATATATAAGTGAGAGGAAAGTACTTACTTTGATTTATATGTCTTTTGGGGGTGTAATTATTGGCTTTTTACTCACCTATGTAAAACAATATACTTTTGTAAATGGATTTCTGGCCACTTTACTCCATTTTTTTAAAAACATAAAAAGTAAGCCCTGTCAATCAAATAATTTTAAGGTTTATTTCCTCTTTAGAAATGATTGATAGCCTTTTAGATTTACAAGTTGACAAGTTAAAGGGTTCTATTGGTATAATTATGTACTAAATTCACAGTCTTTCAATTTAAATGTCCTTTTAAAACCACAAGATTATCATACCTGTATTTTGAAAAGTGGGCCAGTCAGTTTGGGTTGGTATACAAATTACTTCCATTAGCCTTGGGACCTATTTGAATTTAATACAGTTTTTAAAGTTATTAGTACTTTCAATAGTACTTTTAAAAATTAGGGTAATGGGAATGCATTTTAAGTACCATATATGGTAGCTTGTTTTTAATGTATGGATGGATGTCAAGATTACAAATACTGACTTTATTGCTCAGTCTGAAAGTATGAAAAAAAATCTTCATCCCCTTCCCTCCTCCACTTTATATTAGGACACTGGGAAATGGAGTATATGTGTGGTGGAGTTCACATGTAGAGGCCAGTCCGGCGCTCATTAAATACAATGCCAAAACCTTCCCTTAGGCCAGAGTCTGATCTCATGTGTTCACTGGTGAAAGTGATGGAGTTACTCCAGATTTTCACCAATGTAAATGAGATCAGAATCTGGCCCATTTCTTTGGCATTTTGATGTAACAGAGCATGTCTGATTCGTAACTCCAAAGCTGGGGCTAAATATTTAAGCAGGCCTTTTGGTGCTGGAGGCAAAAGTTTAAAGTTGACCGAAATTACAAGTGAAATGAGTTTACTGGTCTAAATTAGAAGAAAAATGGAGGGTGACCCTGGCCAAATCCATGGTGAGACGAGCAACTCAATTTTATTTTGCATTGGGTCAAAGATAATACAATTCAAATAGTTAGAGACTGAGTAAGATGGCAGACGATGAATGCTGCTAAGGACCTGATCCTGTAAATGGCTGAGTGCACTCTCCCTCCCCACTGAAGAAAAACTGCAATCAGTTGACATTAAGGGTGCTCAGCCACTCAGTACCCCTTGTGGGATTGGACAACAGTTACTCTTTTTTTGATTCTCCAGTTTAGAAAATAGTCCCAGGAAATACTCTATGGATTTCTAATGTGCTGAAAGTGTGGGAAGATATGAGAAAATGACTAGTACCTCAGAGGGGAATTTCAAAACTGGCCTCCATTTATAATATCCCAGAACTTAGTAACTACTTTCAGAAAAGATGGAGAGGGGGAAAGTGGGGAAAAAACTAGATTGAAATACAGAAGAAATGTACTTGACAGAACTAGCTAAAATCTTTTAACACAACTGCAAGAGAAATCTCGATTAGAACTGTAGGGATGTTGTTTAATGTCTCACAGTTGAGCTATTTATAATAAATAATAATTTATCATAAGAATTAGATACAGTTTAAGCTAGACATATCCGCAATGAAGGGCGGTATAAGGAAATTGCTAAATAATGAGATCAGTGGTTTAAAAAATAAGTACATTGTGTCTAGATTTTTCTACAAAATTACATGGCAGTGCTGACAATATGAGTCTAGACTGGGAAATGGAAACAAACAAAATATCCAAAGGACTGGAAGGCTGTTATATTACCTGTTCTCTATCATGGAGTGAAATACTATGCTTGGCTGTTTCTGCATGTCAGTCTAACAAAACTACATAGATGCAGAGTTTACAGCAGAATATAGACTCATAGAAATGCAGGGATGGAAGGGACCTCAAGAAGTCAGCAACTCCAGCCCCCTGCACTGAAGCAGCACCAAGTGAAGCTAGACCGTCCCTGACAGGTGTTTGTGTAACCTGTTCTTAAAAACCTCCAGTGATGGGGATTCCACAACCTCCCTTGGAAGCCTGTTCCAGTGCTTAACTCGCCTTAGAGTTAGAATGTTTTTCCTAATATCTAACTACATCTCCCTTGCTACTAAGCCCTTTAGTTCTCGTCCTACCTCCAGCTGACACGGAGAACAGTTGATCACAGTCCTCTTTAAGAGCCCTTAATATAGTTGAAGATTGTTATCAGGTTCCCCATTGGTGGTCTTTTCTCAAGACTAAAATGTCCAATTTTTTTTAAACTTTCCTCGTAAGTCAGGTTTTCTAAACCTTTTATCATTTTTGTTGTTCTCCTCTGGACTATCTCCAGTTTGTTTACATCTTTCCTGAAGTGTGGTGCCCAGAATTGGACACAGTACTCCAGCTGAGGCCTCACTGGTAACATGTAGACCCCAGAACGATATTAGCTACCGCATCACATTGTTGACTTGTATTCGGTTTGTGATCCCCAGATCCCTTTCAGTAGTACTATTACCTAGCCAGTTACCCCGCTCCCTCCATTTTGTAGTTGTGTTGTGGAGGGGTGCCATAATATTTGGGGAACATCGCATATTGAAAGGCTGCTGGTCTGATGTTAAAACATTGTTGCAAGAGATATTTCAGGGATACGCCAGAAAGATTCCTGTTATGATACTAGAGAAACTTCCTGATTCAGTTTAGTTGAGTAAGGGTATGAGAATCTGAGCCTCTGTTTGCAAAAACAAATACCCACTGTAGAAATGTGGTTGCCAAGAATAAAAGAATTAAGAGAAATTGAATACTCAGCTGCCTAGAGTGGATTAACACCTGGCCTATTTGGGGAAAGATTGGCCAAAGGGACAGAGGGATTGGTTAAAATCAAATCAGTGATATTACTTTTATACTATATGTGTGTTTACTGTAAACCGTAACCTGCCAATGATGTAAAATAAACAAATATTGAAATGGCCTTTTATTAAAAATAAAAATAAAAGACTACTCGTGGAGTAAGGTACTACTCAGTGTGAGTACGGGTTGCAGAATCTGACCCTAAATCCGTTGAAATGAATTAGATGGTGTGAATCTAGTCACAAGAAGATAATAGTCCTCATAATGAAGCCACCATAGAAGTCAATGCAAGGTGCATTCACAGTTCAGAAGAGGTCGGAGACTGAAATGGCAGGAGGTGTTGCTTGGGACAGGCCAAGATATGCTGACAACTGTGTAAGGAGGCTTGAGAGTGCTTGACTCTGGTTCCAGCCCAGCAGAGCACTTAAACACATGCTCAACTTTAAACATGCACTTAAGTTTCATTGATATCAGTGCTTTAAATTAAGTGTGGAGATGATAGAGACCCAGTACACCATAGTCAAGGTGAATGCAAGACTTCTTTATTTCCTGTTTTCACGGTCTTATCTCTGTAGTGTATGCCCCCTAGTGGCCACGCTGAACAGTGGTTCTAAACCAGGGGTCGGCAACGTTTGGTACGCGGCTCGCCAGGGTAAGCACCGGGCCAGTTTATTTACCTGCTGACGCGGCAGGTTCGGCCGATTGCGACCCCCACTCGCCGCAGTTCGCTGTCCCGGGCCAATGGGGGCGGCGGGAAGTGACCCCTGTTCTAAACATTCACAACTAACACCACATTAAGCACTTGCTTGAATGCTTTGCTGAATAGCGATGGGCTGAAGCACATGCTTAAAGTTAAGCCACGTTCTCATGAGAATTTAAATCTTCCTTTTCCTCCCCTTTTCCTTTACCTTGATGACTGTGGATAAAACCCTAAAAATGCAAATGGCAATGTTAAACGAAATAAACTCGAGAGGTGTCAGTTCAAGTGTTGATAATTTGAGGGCTGATCCTGGACCACTGAAGTCACTGGGAATTTTGCAATTAACTTCAGTGGGTGCAGAATTGAACCCTTGCCTTGACAAAAGTGCACAAAAGTTTACAATGAAAATGTACATGATCGCTACATACAGGTGGTACTGAATACATAATAGCATGTGAGAATGTGAGTCTCTTATGCTTTGTCCTTTTGTCTTCCAATCAAAAGGGACTTTCCTTCTAACTTGAAAAGAGAAACAAATGAAACGCGGGGTGCAAAGCATTTATCAAATGAATTTATCAAGGGTTGCAAGATAGCAATTGCTCCTTACTCAGGAGCTGTTTACAAAGCCCTGAAACTTTGCAGCAACCTTGTCACAGATACTTGAGAAGGAAGGTTTTTGTTTCTTTTTAAACCAAAGCCTCAAAACTAACCTCAAACAGTGCTTGAAGCAAGACTTCACAGTCATTGCTGATTTAAGTAAAAAAGAGCAATGAGAGATTTAGCTCTGATCGTTTTATGATCTTGTGATGCATTGCCAATTGAGCCTCCTTGCCTGACATTTGTCATCTCATGATGTTTGTTGTTGTTTCAGCCCTGAACGAGCCCACCATCGACTACGGTTTCCAAAGGTTACAGAAGGTTATCCCCCGGCACCCTGGTGACCCCGAACGCTTGCCAAAGGTCAGCACCACGTTTTTCTTTTTTCTTTTTGTAAATATGGCAAAGGTGGGATTGCCTGGTCTTTGTTTGAGAATAAGCACTTTGATCTTTGCCAGACTGGTGGGTTCCTTTGGTAGTCATGTAATGTCCTGGGTTGGCATCAGTGGCAGCTCACGGAGATACTCTGCCCAGAAGGTTCAACTAACAAACCTTCGCTGCAGCCTTCTGGGACATTGCACATGGACTGCAACACAACTGGAGCTAGCCTGTCCACTGCCTGGTGTGTGCTGTGTCTGCAGGTCTTAAAGGCACAGTCCACTGCAGCTAGTAATGTGCAGGAATGCTCTACACCATCATGGGGTATAGTGGGTATTTGGTAATACAAGCCTTCTGTACATTTCAGCAAAGTTAGCCCTGGATAACTGGATGGCGTTTGTCTTAGCAGTGGCTGGTATTGCAGTCATATCTTGCGAAATTACACTGAGAACTCTACCATTGTATAAATCAGAGGAGCACAAGCCACTGTGAGTGTGTGTCATTTTCTGTTCAGCCATATGTCTCCATTTAATATGATAATAGCACACGCCATTGTTTCAGTAACGCTGAAATAATCAGGCCATGTCTACACTACAAAATGACATCAAACGGTTATGTCGGCATCCAGCCGCCGCAGTTATTACAGAGCTTGTGCACGGGCACACTTGGCTCCTTGTGTCGGCATTGGGCGTGCTGGCATCGATGCCGAGTGCAGTGCAGTGTGGGTAGGCACCCCACTGTGCAACTTGCCACCGGCCAGTACAAGGTGTTTGGGAAAGTTTTTGCAATGCCTGATGAGAGAGGTAGTCAAGTGGCTTAGCGATCAGTTCTGCACCCTTCAAAGTCATTGGAAAAAACCTGCCATTGACTTCAGTCCTGCAACAGTAAGTGGTTGGGCAGAGGAGAATTGGGAAGTTCCAAGTTTTATCCTGACACTGACTCCCTCTGTACCCCTGTGTAAAATCCCTTGACTTTTCTGCATTAGTGTCCTGAATGGTGGTAATGGGATATCTCATAGCTCCGTTGTGAGCATTGATCGTGCTTGTGAAGTGCTTTGAAATGGAAAAAAGTTAATAAGCATCATCACGTTATTATGTACTATCTGTTGACACAGAAATGAAATTAGATGAGTTATTTTAAATGTCTTGTTAGCTCTCCATTCTCTTTGATTGGGAAGACTTCAGGCATTGGTGCGTGGGTTTTTTGTTTTGTTTTTTTGCTCTTCCTTCCTGCCTCCTGAGAAATTAGAAGAAAACATGCTGTTCTGGAGCATGGTTTTTCATTGGCTTCATTTGCCCTCAAAAAACTTTTCTCCTACCGCCCTCTCCCCCCATCCGCATACTCTTTAGACAGGTTTGCAGCATGCTTTTCTACCTAGGACTGCTTCCTCAGAGGTGCAATCCTCCCTCGGGATAAACAGCATCCTACTTCTGCATGAGCCTTTTGTGAGTGCAGCCAAGGATGCCCATGGAGAGAAGCTGTTTGCCAGAGAATATCAACATGGTTATGATGCACTCTGGATTTGCAAGCCTAAAGGGTGCAGAAGTCATACGATTGCTCTGGACTCAACTTTCCAACTAAATAGCAGAGCCTTGTTTTCTGTTTTTAAACAACAGATTGAACGTAAAATAGGGCCAAACATTTTCAGCTTGGGTTAGCAGATTTGATATGGCAACGGGCTTTCAATCTCCTCTCCGGCCATGCATGTTTACGGATGGGCTACTGCGGGATGTGCCCTCCTGGGCCAGTGGTGTGATATGGCTGTGCAGTTTGAGTTCGGGTTCATTGCAGCTTTGACCATACCAGAATCTGAGCCCTAGCGGTTTGCATGCTCCTAGTATAAAGCAATGGCTTTTACGGCATAGGAAGACCTCTTTGTAGGGCAAAATCTAATTTTGCTTATTCATCTACCGCTTCTGACACTCATCTCAGTTACATTATGGCCTTTCTCATTGTGACAGCAAGGACTCACACTAGAGTAACTGGCAGCAGAAGTTTTTTGAGGTTCAGGTGTGAGAAATACTACAGAGAATGTCTGAATTTCTACCTTGTTAAAAGCAGCCCAAGCATAGGAGCTGAGTTCACTAACCGCAAACTGCTTGAATTAGAGCTTTCCTGCCACATGCTAGCCCAGCAGGCAAGAGGGCAGATTGAAAGGGGGAGCTTTTCCTTCTCAACCCACAGGTTTGGCCCTCATTGCCGTTCTTGGCCATGCAGTCATCGTGGTGGTGTTTTTGCAGAGGTTCAGAATGAAATCTGGACTCGTCAGGTTTGTCCCACTTCTCGTGAGCTGCTAACTGTTTGCACCTGGGTGCAAATTCATTGGCCGTGCCGCCTGCATTATTTTTTTAACGCAGTCTTTCATCCGTCACCTTCGAAGATGTCATAGTTTGCATTTCCTTTTCTGGGTAGTGAGAAGGGGTTGGTTTGTGGTTACTGCCTGGGGCAAAGGCTCAAGATTCCGGAGTTCTTTTCCCAGCTCCACCCCCGGCACTCTGAGCAAGCCACTTCTCTGCACCGCTGTTCCCTAGTGTTCCAGTCGGTATAAGAAGGATGTTAATATTTCACAAAGGGTGCCTTGAGGTTTAATTAATGCTCGCTGGGTGCTTTTAGATCCTTGAGTGAAAGGTTCCGGGGATTACCGAAATGTGGTCCAGGTAACCCGGCATTTTTCTGCTGTCCTATGTGTGTTTCCTCCTACTTGACTGGTCTTCCATGAAGTCGCTAGATCAAGGGAAATCATCTTTTCTATATTCCGGGTGTGATCTCAGCTTGTGTAAATCAGACAGTGAAGAAGTTACCAATTTCCTATTTCAAGGAATAATTGAACCCCTGGATGGAACCAGCGTTCCTGTAAGACCCTAGTGGGAGGCCAGGAGAGGATACACGTCTTTGGCAGCTGTGTTAGAGAGCTTGAAGGTTGGGCCTCAAGTTCGGGACTCATTAACATGCCGTGCACAGAGGCTGAATGCAGCAGGGGCTGGCACGCGTCGGCTTCTGCATTTGAGCACTGATGGTTCATTCCCAACACCATTTGCTGGCTCCAGAATCCTAATCAAGGACGCGGTGAGTTTGTGTGCAGGCTGAATGCTGTGCGATGCTCTTCCGTCGTCATTAAAACGAGGCCAGGCTTTGGCAGGATTCCATGGCAGGCAATTGTCAGTGACTGCTTAAATGAGAGTCGGGGGCCATCTGGCTTCGGATCTTAAGATGGACAGAAGCACCAAGAGTGAAGAAGGAAAATGGGAGGGGGGCAGAGAAGGGAATGGAGACTAGTGCTCCGAGCTTTAGATACCGCTTTTCCTATTTTTTAACCACTGCCATCCCAATGTATCAGCGCTTCCTGTATGTTAAGAATCTTGTATGCTGTGCTTTTCCATCAACGCCCCTCCCCCCCACTCACACATGTTTCCATAACTGCCATTAGAGATTGAAGGCCATTGTTCCATTAAAGCATTATTGACGAAATAGACATCTTTTAAGAAATGGAAGCAGCTGTCGTCCTGGTGAGAGCGTGATGCTGACTCTTAGTGCATGCTCTCTGCTCTGCAGGGCACCACAGGAGGAATGTAGCAGCAACATCTGTGGCCCCAGGGATTGTGATATCCTACAGTAGAGCTTTGGTCTACTCTTGCTTTAAAACCGCTGGGCCAGTTTTTCAAAAGGGCTCGGCGCCCACCCAGCAACTCCCATGGAGAACGACGGAGAATTCGGACTCCCTTTTCCCACCGTTGGTTACAGGAGGAGCTGCTGGGTGCTGAGATCCATGGAAAATCTGGCCTGAATTTTTTTTTTTAAATGTACAGTTTCTGGAGAAGCAGGAATGGAAGCTGGTGCGGGGGGATGGAGAGATGGAGCAGCTGGCTGTGGGGAGGAGGCGTCTCCCCTCATGCACAGGGGCAGATCAGGGGAAAGAAGCCAGCTGACAAGCGGGGTCACTAACAGATGTGCCCGGACACACATTCCAAGAGCAGAGCCAATACAGTGGAGTGGGGGGACACCCTCTATCCCTGGAGTCAGCTCAGCCACCTGGGGTGAGTTGGGTAGAAATCTTTCCTGGCCAACACACCGGGGAGGCAGATTGCGGGGGAGCAAGAGCTCTCCACAGAGAAGTAAAGAGAACTAGTGGGATGCTAGAGCTGAGGGATTGTATCACAACCCCTAAGGTGGAGACTGGAGAAGGCCTGCTCCATGGGGTTGGGAAATAAGTGTGTGTGTGATCACTCTCTCTCTCACACTCACATCTTGGTTCTTGCACACACGTGTGCGGTGGAAGTCTGTAAAGAGGTTTAAATCACATGCACATTTATTTATTAAGGCTTCTTGATGCTTGGTACCACAAATCTTTAAGATAAACCTCGGGCAGGCACCGGAAGATTCAGGAGCTATGCTGGCAACTTCACAGATAGTTGTAAAGCAGGTTCCATTATGAGGCAGATTTTAAACACCCCCTTCCTCACCAGCTTTTACACAGAAAGTTCCTTGCCAGACACGATTTCCCATGCATAGTCTCCTGCCCGGGGCAGGGAGCTGCGGGTGATGGGGTTCAGGTGAATTGGCCCCTAGTTACTTTTGACTTACAAGACTTTAGGAACAAAGAGTTTAGGCCATATTACAGGGTGTGGGCAGGGCTGGCGCTTCCACTAGGCGACCCTAGGTGGTCGCCGAGGGCGGCAGGATTTGGGGGGCGGCATTTTGCTGTCCTTGGCGGAAATTTGGCGGTGGGGGATCATTTGGCAGCGGGTCCTTCACTCGCTCCGGGACCCGCCACCGAAGTGCCCCGAAGACGCGGAGCGGAAGGACCCCCGCCACCGAATGCTCAGCGGAGGAGCGCTGCCGCCTAGGGCGGCAAAAACCCTGGCGCCGCTCCTGGGTATGGGACTCTATTCTGGGAAGCAGTGACTCCGAAAAAGATTTGGAGGTTGCGATAGATAATCAGCTGAACATGAGATCTCCCAGTGTGGTGATGTGACTAAAAGAGCTAAGGGATGCATAAACAGGGGACTCTCAAGTAGCAGGAGAGAAGTTATTTTACCTCTGTATTTGGCACTGCTGGGACCATTTCTGGAATACTGTGTCCAGTTCTGGTGCCCCCTATTCAAGAAGGATGTTGATAAATTGGATGGGGTTCAGAGAAGAACCACGAGAATGGTTAAAGGATTAGAAAGCCTACTGTGTACTGTTAGATTCAAAGAGCTTGATCTATTTAGCCTAAAAAAGAAAGGGCTGAGGGGTGATTTGAGTACAATACCTACATGGGGAACAATATAATGGGCTCTTCAGCCTAACAGAGAAAGATATAACGACGGCTGGACCTTGAAACTAGACAAATTCAGATTGGAAATAAGGCACACGTTTTTAACAAAGAATAAATAACCATTGGAATAATTTACCAAGATGTGTAGTGGATTCTCCATCACTGACCATGTTTAAATCAAGACTGGATGTTTTTCTAAAAGCTCAGCTCTAGGAATTATTTGGGGGAAGTTCTCTGGTCTGTGTTCTACAGGTCAGATGAGATGATTCTGGCCTAGGAATCTATGCATGAAAAAAAGGATTGTCTGTAAAAATGTGATGCTTATTTTCTACATTACTCCTCTGTGCAAACTAACGCCAAGTATGTTTTTTTGTCATTGCTGGCGACTGCTGGCTACCACTGTATTTAAGATTGTGATTGCTCACTAGGTATGTGAAAACCAACTTGCTGTATCTACCTTGCTTACCCTCCCAATAGGGGCCAGCAAGCCTACCCTGCTGATACAAGCCAGCAGTCCATCTTTAGCCTGCTTGTCCTCCGCTGCACACTGTATCCTCTGAACAGGGGCCTTATTTCTGCTTATGTCCCTGTGGAGGAGAGAGTGGAGCTCACAGCAGTCTCTTTGCGTGTGAGGTGGTACACCACTGCCAGGTTCCACCTTCCCTCATGGACCCTCTCCCATGCCAGTCCCCGAGCCATAAAACATAACCTAAGGGGCATTTCTTCTTCCACTGCCAATTCAGCCTGTGTCCTGTACAGGGCACCATTAGCAATCAGTTGGGCACCACCTACGGGGAGCTCTTCCCGGCAGGAAACTCCACAGTACACGGATTTACCCTTAATCCATCCTGACATAGATCCAGATCAGAGAAACCTTTGCACTGAACAGAGGATGGAAGGGAGGATGTGGATCACGGCACCACAAGCTACTGTTGGACTCCCTACGCTGACCGTGAAGACGTGAGACGCGATGACCGTCTCTAACCACTAGGCTCGGATAGGGAGGCGGGAGCAGAGCGAAGGCTGGTCCTGGCACCTTTGCAGTGATTTTCTGGAGTTCTACACCGCTATTCATACCAGCACTAGGTGGGCTGGGCACTGTATATACTCTACATGCCACCATAAGGCGTGTGCAGGGTAGACTTACCCTTAGAGTGAGATGTTCAAAACCACCAAGATTTGAGTTGTCAAATGCTTGAGGCAGCAGCTTTGAAAACTTTCACCCTTTAAGGGCAATCTCCTGATCAAAGTGTTGTGGTGGGGTGTGGGGTTTTCTTTTTCTGGGACTCTGTAGGGTCTGGAACACGGGAGAGCTCAGAAACAATGACAGGCATATAGCTGAAGGGCAGAGTCATATACACATTTCTGGCAAGGAGCCCTTACTTTTCCGAAGGTCAGCAGCCTGCGTATACATTTCAGTGAGTTTTCTTTATAATTGGGTCAGCATTTACTCAGCAAATGATTAGAGCAGATGGTGTCATTTAGAATCTGTGACAAAACTTTAATACGTGCGGGCTAGCAGCATGACAGGGATCTATGCATCATTTCCTCACTCTGCCAGCCGGAGGGCAGGTTTCTAGATTGGGTCTGGACCCTCTAGATTAAATCAGCCCATTCCACATGAGTGACTTGAGCCACTTGTTTGAACAACCAAGAAGGATGATCCCTGTGATCTTAGATTCCCCTATTTTTTTTTTAACTACAACAATGAAATGATGGAGGCAGGAGGACACTAACCAGGTAAACATGTTTCCTTCAAGCAGTAGCACTTTTAAAGAAAATAAACGCCAGTTTGAGGAAAGTAACAAAGGCTGCATTTGTGTATTTTGCTCCATGGAGCTGAAAATATCTTGTAAATTGATCCTGTGGGAGTAATAAATACACATTACTTTATCTTGTACTTCATGTCCTATACCCCTGAGCCTTGATAGAACAACACCACTTAATAGACTTAAAAAAAGAGTAATTACAGTCATTGGTTGTGTGATTTTTCAGCCCTTCCAGCCCTGCCTGACCTTCTAATTTAGCTCACCGTGTCTAACTAATGCATTTATATTCATCTTTTATGAGGCATGTGTAGTACAAAATTGACTTTGCAGCCTTTAGCAAGCTGTCTTACCAGGTTTAGGATCTGGTTAGTGCTGTGAATAGTGTGTGTGCGCTTGCACATGTGTGTAAATCTTGCCACACATGAGCTTCCAATTAATTATTTTTGATCCTTTTGGAAATATAATAAAACGTATTTATTCCATTCTTCCCTCTCTCCCCTTTAAAGCTTTGATACATTCCAGCATTGTTTACAGCTAAACATGCAGGCAAAAAAGATGCAACTGTTTTTTAAAATGATTACCGCTAATGTTTCTGCTTGTCAGAAGTGCTTAAATTTCCCTGCGCTTTGTTTAAAAACTTAGCACTGTTACCTTTTAAGAATTACAAATTTATAAGATCTTACCAAGCTGATTTACAAACACAGCTGACAGTTTATGAAGAATGATGTTGCAAAATGTGCAGTTTGTTTCTTTGTCATTTCTAGAGGGGTCTCTGTTAGGGAGTGGGTTAAGAAAAGAGAGAGCCCCCTCTGAAAGACCCCTTGAGCAACAGAGCACACAAATATCTCTCCCATGTTTCCTCATAACTTCCTACCCAGTGCACTCATCCAGCAGAACACAATTGTTCACTGTGCATTTTCTTCCACCATATGGTATCCTCATTACCATACACTAAGGGTCCATATGGAGAACTTGTGAAGTGAACTGTATTCATTTTAACTGCCAGATGAGCAGCCTTTCGCTTTGCAAGCTTAGCTTAAGTCATCTGCTGTCTTTATGTTGTTATGGCAACACAGTACCAATAAAAAATTCTAATCTACTGTAAGTGTCTTGGATCACAGTATTTTAAGTGCTTGCTGTAACTGTCCTCTAAGTGAGGATGCTTGTTCTTTTAGTATGACAAAGGGTTATTGTCAACTCCAGCAGGTGGCAGTAAAGAAATTGTTTCTTTTTTTTTTTCCTGGAAAAGTCATATAATTACAAAACAGTATATCACAAACATATTTGTAGGCTGATCCTCCAAATTTCATTGTAAGGTTAGGATCACAGCTAACGCTTCTTCCATGCTGCAAATCACACACTGAACTGTGAAATGATGGTGGCAGCAAATGCGTTCCTAAGGTTTTGCTGAGAGAGAGAGAGAATTAGGCTGAAGCACCACTTCATTGGCATTCTGAAGCCTCCATAACCATGAAGCTGTTTTTGCTACACCCCTGAATTACTCATTCAAACACCATGCTAATTAAGAGTACCTTAAAGTAATGGAAGTAGGCAGCAACATCCTTAAATATAAATCATTTTCACCTCTGCAGGCCACATGATATGTTGCATCTCTCTCTCTCTGTCTGTATTGAAAGTGAATGTTTGCTGTCTCAGTTCATCAGTTCACATTAGCCTCATGCTGAATATTTAAACACAGAACAATTTGAACGCACCATGAAGGGAGACAGTGACTGCGCTTTCACTGGGAACAGCAAGGGCTCATCTAATAATAATTTAGTAAATCAGCCATTTAGTGGCTCAGTTGTACACTGCATTGTGCCAAATAATATTCACTTCAACTGTACGCTGGTAAAATTGAAATTCAGACCCAAGTCACGCAGCCGTCTTTTGCTCAATGGAGAGATGAAACAGAAAATCGCCCTCCCAATAGAGTAATTGTGTTTAGTGATTTATCATAAATATAGTGGCATAGCAATAGAAACAGGAATTGGTTGTATATGGTACAATGTAGTCTAATTATGCTTTTATTGTTTTAGTTTCTTATGCATGGGCTATTCAGCAATTCAGAGCTTGCCGTCACATCTTCAACTCAATACGTATGTGGATGAGGAACAGTGACATACCAGCAATGTGCGGGGACCAATCAGACCTTTAGGGGGCAGTGTAGATCTGTACTGACCTGGTGGAAGCCCATGGAGCCATTGTCTCATAGACCAGCATGATGTCCTGGAGGGGCTCTGGGATTGCAGCTGCAATGGTCCCTTTCTCAGGTGCACTTTGCCCCACTCCACAGAAGCACTGCAAGACCCGTTGAGTTCCTCCGCTCCCTGAATGCAGGGGTACAGTTGTATTCTTACCGCCCATTTTTTCCCCATGCGCACCAGGGCCAAATCCTTACTCTAACAAATAATCCCTATTTACTGGAGTAAAACAGCAGGATTTGTTCCCAATTGTATTATTTTCAAACACTTGTGCAGAGAAGTCAGTACACAATTAGGCTGACAGAATTATATAGGAAATGGAACAAGCAGAGGTATACTCTCCTAGCGCACATTAATGTGACGCTCAAAATATGTGTGCAGATTTGCAGTAACTGACTATGCAATTCATGCACTAAAAACTGTCTCTTCATGTTAGCTGTACCTGTAGGGACCATGTTATAACCTTAGATATGTTACTTTTGAGTAAGAAGCAGGATGGTTTGGGGGATTAATAATTTAGTTCTATACCTAGCTGTGCCACAGACTTTTTGTTTGACCTTGGACAAGCCTTGCCTTAGTTTCTCCATCTGTAAAATGGGGCTAATATTTTATGTAATATTTGTTTGTTTCAGTTACTTGAGCTCCTACACAGGCTCTGGGCCCTATACATATTTTATAAAAGCACCTTTCCTCATAAGCCACAAAAGTTTCCCCAAATAAGGTCCTTACCTCTCCACCTACTAAGTGAGCCTGGCCTGTCAGAAACAGCCTAGGAAAACAGCTATGCTATGCTGAGTGCAGAGATCAAGGCTCTCTGTGATGCAGGGCGTTGGGGAAATAATACCTACCTTCTTGGGGTGTTGTGAAATTTCATCCTTTCTTGTAATAAGGAACTTTGAGATCCTCAGATGGAAGGCATTCTAGAAGTGTGAAGCATTATCAATGAGCCAGCCTACGGTTACCATTTCTAAACTTAGTTGCAGGTGATATACAGTGGTTCACTCTCTGATATAAAATATGATCACTGCATATTTCTCAATTCTCACAACACACTCCAGTTGAGCAGCAGAGAGCATCCTTCTTACCATCGTGATGCCGTTTAGCAGCGTGTGCTAGAAGCATACGGTGCCATTGTCATCATTCTTCTAAGAAATACAGGGCTTCACAATCTATACTTAACTGCTGACACTTGAAAACTCAGACATTTTGGTAAAATGAATCAGGCCTTAATGTTTCTTTTATGAGATCTCTTCTCATAGGAAGGAGGTTTGGCACCATTTGGAGATCAAGCGTAGTGATCCATCATAGTAAAGTCAGCTGTCCCAGCTAGCTTCTCAGAGGTCACTTGATCGAACTAACAGCTCTTACAACTATATTATTGCTTATGGAACAGTAATTGAGGCACTATGGATAAAAATTACCTGGTCTAATAGGCAGTGAACAATTTGCTCTCAATACAATTATAAGCCAAATCATTCATTTCATAACACTCGGACTAATTTATTTGTTGACCTTTTAATATCCATAGCTCTTCAGCTGTATTAACTGCAACTCAGAAAAATCTCTTGTTCATTTTACTTTCATTGATTTTTTTTCCATTGAGGCAATAACAGTTGTTTGAGTACAGCCTTTTCTTTCTGTTGTAAAAGTCAATCATGTAACTTATGGTGATATAACTCCTCTGGACTGAAACATCTTCAAAGTACAATAGTGTACAGTCTCATGTTCTCTCTGTAAACAAGGGCATGCATTTTGGCTTTGTTTTCATGATAGATCTGTGTTCACATTAATATATTGGACAGTGGAAGATGGAGAAGGTGCACAGGAATGTTATATAAAGCTATGCCACCCTATGTAATGTAATTTTGTTTCATATACACAGTACTGAAGATACAGGAATTTCAGAAGTTGTCTTTATTTTAATCCCCACAATAGGATGAACTATAGGTCTGCTCATTAATGAAGATATCCTCATCATTTTATCTTGATATAATATCTTAAGAACATAAGAACGGCCATACTGGGTCAGACCAATGGTCCATCTAGCCCTGTATCCTGTCTCCCGACAGTGGCCAATGCCAGGTGCCCCAGAGGGAATCATCAAGTGATCCATCTCCTGTCTCCCATTCCCAGCTTCTGGCAAACAGAGGCTAGGGACACCATCCCTGTCCATCCTGGCTAACAGCCATTGATGGACATAGCCTCCATGAACTTATCTAATTCTTTTTTGAACCCTGTTATAGTCTTGGTCTTCACAACATCCTCTGCCAAAGAGTTTGACAGGTTGACTGTGCATTGTATGAAGAAATACTTCCTTTTGTTTGTTTTAAACCTACTGCCTATTAATTTCATTTGGCGACCCCTAGTTCTTGTGTTATGAGAAGGAGTAAATAACACTTCCTTATTTACTTTCTCCACACCAGTTCTGATTTTATAGACCTCTATCACATCCCCCCTTAGTCGTCTCTTTTCCAAGCTGAAAAGTCCCAGTCTTATTTCTCTCTCCTCATTTGGAAGCTGTTCCATACCCCTCATCATTTTTGTTGCCCTTTTCTGATCCTTTTCCAATTCCAATATATCTTTTTTGAGATGGGGTGACCACATCTGCATGCAGTATTCAAGATGTGGGCGTACCATGGATTTATATAGTGGCAATATGATTTTTTTTGTCTTATTATCTCTCTCTTTCATAATGATTCCCAACATTCTGTTCGCTTTTTTGACTTGTAGCCCAAAGGACCGCCAAGCACTTTGCAGACTGGAACTGGTCAAACTTTTCTAAATTTCAAGTTTTTGACACTTCAATTGGAAAAAAATCTTGACTCTATTTGATAATTTTCATTACGTTTTGGGGCTTTCATCTTGCCTGATAGCGGTCTGAAATATTTCGACGTTTGAAAAAAAAAATACTGAAATTTTGAAAAAGCAGTAAAAATTTTGAAACATTCCTGTGAAATTTGTTGTTGGTATTTTTCCAATCAACTCTGAGAGCGACTATAAAACAGTGATTGTTTCATTCGCCACTGAAAATGGAGTCTTTTCTGGTATGAAATGTGATATCTAGTTTCATATCACAGAGCCGTCAAGGGAACTATACTTTATCCAACTGAAATCAGCTGGCAGGAAGAATTTAATCAGAAAAATGTGAATGGTAATTGTGAATCATTTAAGAACACCTTACTAGATGCCCCAAAAGCCACAATTGAGGAAGAAGGCCATGCTTGTTAAAAAACAACAACCTGGTTTAGAGAGTAAGTGAACGCAGCTATAAAAAAACAAGTGTGTGTATATATGTGTGTGTGCATATATATCACAAACGGAGGAAAAAAAGGAAGTTGATAGTAATGAATATAAATCAGAAGTTAGGAATTGTAAAAAAAAAAAAAATTGATAAGGGAAGCCAAGGGACACAAGGAGAAAGTTAAGGGCAATAAGAAGGAGTTTTTAAAGTATATTGAAACAAAAATAATCTGGACAATGGTATTGGTCCATGACTAGATGGAAATGGCAGAACTATCAATAATGCAGAAGAGGTAGAAGTCTTCAATAAATATTTCTATTCTGTATTTGGGCAAAAACAGATGATACAGTCTCACTGAATGGTGATGATAACACTCATTCCATTCTACAAGTATCTGGAGGATATTAAACAGACGCTACTAAAGTTGGACAGTTTTAAAGCGGCAGGTCCAGATAATTTGCATCCAAAAGGTTTTAAAAAGCTGGCTGAGGAGTTCACTGGACTCTTAATGTTAATTTTCAATAAGTCTTGGAGCACGGGGGAGTTGCAGAAGTCTGGACGAAAGCTACTGTTGTGCCAATATTTTAAAAGGGTAAATGGTATGACCTGGGTAATTATAAGACTGTCAGGCTAACGTCAATCCCGGACAAGATAATGGAGCAGCTGATACGGGACTTGACTGATAAAGAATTAAAGGAGGGTGTTGTAATTAATGCAAATCAACAAGGCTTTATGGAAAATAGATCCTGTCAAACTAACTATGAGATTACAAGTTTGGTTGATAAAGGTAATAGAGTTGATGTAATAGACGCAGACTTCTATAAAGCATTTGACTTGGTACTGCACGGCATGTTTAAGGACGTATATTGGGCTGGGGGGAGGAAGTCTTTTGTTGCTGGTAAGCAAGAAAGTTGAAAAAGTCTTTTAACAACATAAGCTAGGAAGCACTTCACTGAAGTAGTTCTGCTTGAGCTAAAGCCTCTTTATGCCATAAAGTACTATTAAGTCCTTTGAACACATAGTTGTAAAATATAATTGTTACACATTTGGCATTTTATGCTTCCCTAGAAATTACCACTTGGTATCTACACCTAATCTACGGTCTTTCTTTTCATTTCAATTGGGTCTGAAGTGGTCCTTCATTGTAATGAGAATGCCCCTTTCAAGAGACTTTTTTCAATTATACTGATGATAAAATGTAAGTGAACGTACTCATTTGTAGAGGTTACGACTGAGCCGTGTTTTAACTGTAATGCTAAAACCGATCAACATTATTCCAGTCTCTATTTCAACATTTTTATGCACTCGCTCTGGGCAGAACATAGTGGAATATCATTGTAGGTCAAAATCTCACTGCTGCTTATTTATCAGTTTTCATTTCACCACTAAAAGCTAACGTACTCCAGCGCCTAACTAGAAACTATTCTTATGGTAGATTTACAACCCAAAAACTCTTCACCATTGGACCAAAAAAGTGACAGTTCCTCTCATCTTAGTGCTTCACTCTTATGTTATTTTTTTTTTCATTAAAACGGTTTTATGGGGATTTTAAATGAATGGCACATATATGAGTTTATATCTTGTTTCTGGAAAATATCTAGTCAATCATACAGGTTTTTTATATCTACAGTAAATATTCATAAAGATAAATACACCAATAAAAACAAAATTCAGAAAATGAAATAATTAAGTAAAAGCCAATTAATATATAATTAACACTTTGAATGCCAGATAGCTATACTGATAGATGCTAGCTGCAGATCTGGCCTTGTAATACTAATTATAATTAGATTCTTTTACAGACTTAAATCCAGTGAAGTGGACCATGTCACCCACTTCTGATTTGACCTGGGGGGCCAGTATTTTAAAGGGGATTTGAACCTGGCCTCTTGGTGCAAACAATTATGCATGCAAGTGATAGAATAGAGATTTCAACCTACTTGATTTGCAAGTGCAAAGATGTTTCACACACACAAAGAAGTTAATCATCTCTCTATATTCTACTATGTACACCTGCAAAATTACAAGCCTTTTTTGAAACTTTGGCCCCAAGTATTTTTCATAATTCTTTCTAATAGGATATAAAAATTGCTTCCAAGTAAGGATTCTGAAAGAGCTAGCCCTGTATTTTCAATCAAATGTCTCACAACACAATGTCTAGAGACACTCACGATGCCATTCCTATCAAATTCTTTTTATGTTTGGGTAAGTCCATGCCCTCCAAATAATTCAAAACATTCTTATTCTTCCATAAAGGAACTTTGACAACTTTCCAAAAATACACAGGGTATAGAACGATCAAAATAAGAGCAAGAGTAACAACACTTTCCCTTTTTTGCCACTCTCATCTGCAGCTGTTTTCAAGGAATAGGAAAGTTATTACCATTGAGAGTAGCTGATTTAAGAGCTATCAGGAAATCTTACAGATGCAATAAGGAAAAGCAAACCTTAAAGCCTCAGTAAACTCAGTGACCAACATCCGCTTCAAAATATACTAGATGCCAATACAAATAATTGGGGTAAATTTTCAAAGCAAGGAGGTTCAGAGCTGATTTTCCATTGTTTTGAAAATGTACATCTGCACGCATCACCCAATGAATGCAAGTGCAATGCATTGTGTGAAATGAAGTTAAAATATATCTATTCAAATCCTTTGAATTTCAGGTAGAAAAAAAATTCTAAACTTTAGAAATGCTTGATCCAATTATGCTTTCAGCTACACCTATGTAAATGAGGACTAACCCCACTGCAGGCAATATAAGTGAGACTACAATCAGGTCCACCGTATTCTGATGGGAGCTGGGCATTCCCTTCCCGGAAGATGGCTGTGTTCTGTGAGCCATTGAGTGGAACACTCATGGACTTACCCATTTTTGATTTGGACACCATTTATTAATCATGGCATGGAAGATTGGATTGCATAATTAAGGAGATGGAGTTGTTGATAGAGTCCCTACCATCTAGAGATCAGTGCTAGCGCTTTCTCTATAACATGAAAAATTGTTCTGTTTCCTAATCTTACCAGTGTTTCAGACTGACATTCTACAGAGGGTATCTTTCTTTACTTCCTCGCAGTACGTTCTTTTCCTGATAATCAGGAAAGAGAGACTGTAAAAGATGCCAGAGAATCACTCAGCTTCTGATGATGGCAGTTCCTTCAACCAACAGTTAACAAGTTCCAAATAGGATGGACATCTTCCAGCTCAAGTAATATAAGATCTGGATGGATGGAAATATAATAGATGGCAGCTACCAGCTAGAGGATCTAGATGGATGAGAGGCTGACCTCATGGATTAAAATTTGACATCACTAAAGAGCTCTGGCTTTAGCTCACAGAGCTAGATGTTTCTCATACTGTGCAGTAATCTTTGTCTGCAATAGAGAATAAGGTAGAAGGAGATGGGGGAGAGAGAGGGTGTGAAGCTGCTCCAGTGGATATCTTGCCATTGACTTTAATAGGAGCAGAGGTAAAACCATGAACTGAGAATAAGGCTTTGGGGCAAGGTGCAATATTCATGTGTTTGAGCAGGAGAGGCAAAGCTCTGCAGAAGGGGAATATCTTGTGGCGAAAGATGAGGGTTCCAAATGTCATCTTGGCAAAGACCGCCAAAGAGAGGAATTCGTACTAGCAGAGTGATATTTAGTACTCAGTTTTCCGCTCTAGCCACCTTCTTCTTTTTGACTTAGAGACCTACCAGCAATGAAGACTTCCTCTGCTCTTAATGATGGAGCTCTCCTAATTACTTGCCAGATACTTCAGTTGATAATAATTTACTGAGAGCAGCCACGCTCTCAAACATAAATATATTCCAAGGGTCCCACATTACTATCTACCCAGAATATGTACTCCGAAGTTCAACCTCTTTGCTAGCAGCTGGGTGTATCGCCCATTGTTATAGTCCTGCCAAGTCCCACCTGGAATGTAGACACGTGTTTTAGATTAATAAGGCAGGCCAATACTCTTCTGGTATCTCGAGGTGCTGAATTAACAGGAGACAAAGATAAGAAGGTAAACTCACAAGGATGGGCTTACGGACTGTCATCATTATTTTGTTTCCTCTTTTTGACTGTAGTAGTTGCAGCTGAGAACTGTTTGAATGGGGTGATTTTTTTCTATTACTATGAATTTGTCACTCTTGTGGTTAAGAGGTGTCTTCATCATTGAGTCTCATCTTTTATGGCAAGATGTCTGCATGCTTTTGGACTTCTGTGTTCGTTCTTTTTGGAGCCTCATATAGGCTTTCTATTTTTTATTTATAGGCTTGATTCATTGTAGAGCAGGTGGGTAAGGTCATGCATCAGTGTTTTTAGTGCCCTAGAGTTAGGCTACGATCCTCTGTTTGGGTGGAAGCCGTTGAGACGGTTAAAGCTTGGAAAAGCCAGAGTTCTAGCCCCAGGGTGGGCCTTATGTGCGGGAACATGCCACTGGAATTTAGCGGTAAAAACATGGCAAAATTCCATCCTCTAGTTGATATTAAGCTGTACCTTTTTGTCTCAGACATATTTCTACCAGTTGACTTTCTTCCTCATTTGCCCTCTGGTCCTTATAGCAGCTATTCTGTGTTCATGTCTTCAGCGGGAAGATTCAGTTATGGAACATGGATGTATATCTCTGATTTCGTCTGTTCTTCAGTCAAGTTTTAGTTTCTGTGTGGCTGTAACATCTACTCGAGGATATGTCCTGCCATTTTACACTGTTGTGTTTTTGATAGTTACAGTCCCATTAAATTGGCACATTCCCCTCATTTTTAAGTGGATTAAATCTCTTTGCATTTTGAATTGCTTGTACAAATGATTTTTCTTTTCACATGCAAATGTTGAAAACAATAAGATAAAGAAATTTGCATTGTATAGATCTGGAGAGATGCACTGCGTTCATGGACATCCACCATAGAGATGGCAGCTGTAGTATGGCTTTGAGTCTCCTGTATGTTTAACTAAAGGACTGGCAGTTCAGAATTGTGATGTCCTAACTGGCAGTCCTATTGGCTGTCTACCCAAACATCATTTTTCTTTGGTGCGCCTTACACAGAAAGGAGTTCTCATGCTTTATAACTACGTCTCTGTCTCTCTCTCTCTCTCTCACACACACACACACACACACACACACACACACACACTCTGAACCAGAATGCATATATGCATCCGAAGAAGTGGGCTGTAGTCCACGAAAGCTTATGCTCTAATAAATGTGTTAGTCTCTAAGGTGCCACAAGGACTCCTGTTCTTCTTTTTGCGGATACAGACTAACACGGCTGCTACTCTGAAACCTGTATGTAAGTTGTGAGGAAATAATACATCTATATACATTTTTTTTTAAATCTACAAACTGGTCTTATTGTAAGAGTATCCGTAGTAAGCAGCATCTGCCACTTCATCCATCACAAAATAGTAATAAATAATTAAGTATTTAATATTTATCATTTTAATCTGAAATTTCAGAATGTGACTTTTCAAGGGAAGAAGGTAATTGGCATCTTATACTCAGCATGTTAGCTCAGCATGTGGGTTTGTGCTGTCAGTCCCCGTGAAATAAGGAAGTTAGGAGACAGAGCCAGTAGGTCAGAGATGAGTTGAGGAAGTATGAATGACATCATTATCCATGAGTAACCTCTCCGAAGATGAATGAGCTCTCTCTTGTATTACAGTGCTAATAGAGCATTAGAAGGCGATATGATATCTAGACAACACATAAGATAAATGCCTCATGATTTGCTAGAACAGCTTTTTTTTTTTTTTGCAAGTACATAAATCCATTGGTAGACTAAATAATACGATATGTGGCTGATGAGCATCATGTACAGTGGACAGCTCCCGCCGGACAAAATTCATGTGGCTTTAACAAGTCCCTCAAACATTCTGTAATTGATTTATTTAGATTAAATATTTTTTTAAATGCTAAAAATACTCCAGAGTGCCCTGACATCAGTTAAACCCACAATCCACATTGGGATGGATACGTAATTCTTTTGACTAATTGCAACATTGTAAGCAGAGGTCATCAAGAATGGTAACACATCTTCCTTAACAGTGGCACATACTGGTCATTATGATGAAATTTGACCCCAGTGAACCATATATGGAAAATATTATTCATTCTGAAGACAAGTGGCATAGCAGACAAAGCACTAGACTTTTTAATATGAGATTATAATTCAGTTTAAAGTAAGTGTCATGGTCTTGATGAATTCCTATTGGAGAGTTACTCACATCACAAGCTGAACAAATAAAGTTGGACAAGTGCTGTAGTATTCACTTTAGGTAAGTTCAGCCAGAAGTGGATTTAGTTTGAATTTAACATTCTGTGTTACAAAAGTGCAGTCCTTCTGCTGTGATAATAAAATCCTTCCCGCACTAATGTTGGACCATGTAGCTACAGGGCTTCCAGGCCTGAGACTCTTCTGCTGTTCACATCTGTAAACATGCCATCCCCCCATATTTTCAAGAAGAAAGAGAGCTGAGAATGCCTTTGGTTCTGTGTAAAAACAAAAACACAACCACCCCATTGCATTGTTGTTTCACAAATTAAAAAAATAATTCAGCTGTGTTTACTTTTCCCTAAAATAGAAACCAGATTGCAATTTGGGGGTCCAAAGGGGAAGTTGGGTCTAGTTTAGATTGCATAGCCACCTGCAAGGCTGGAATACAATGAGCTTCAGCTCTGATGTCATTTTTTCCCAATTCGGTCATTTATTATTTTTCTAACAACAAAATTATGCTTATTTCAAAGAAAAGGCAAGAAAATCCTTATCCTGGAACAGGCTACTTTCTGTATACTCATTTACTCTAAACCAAAAGCAGGGAGACTTTTAGAATAATGAGAAGAATGACTCTTTCCTTACAAACGCCTCCATAAATTAGATATTAGCTTTAGTCATATTCTGCCCCTCAAGAAATATTTTCACTTGCATATTCAAATAGAAGGCCCTTTAGACGATGCCCACTTACAGCATGAAAATCTAGGCTCCCAAAATGAGAGCAAAGAAGAATTTTCGTGAACAAAAGAGTATCTGGGACATCAACTCTTGACCCTATCATGAGATTTTGTTTTGTAGCGTGCCAGTCTCACTCATTTTTCAATAAAAAAAAAAGTCTGTCTGTCTGTCATCACCACTGCAATGGTAACATACAGTATCAAGTTGATTTTTAAAGACATAGATCTTTTATATTAGCTGTCCTTTTTATAATACTTTTTACAAATTTAATCAATACATTTTAATATTCTATATACTTTAAGTGCAACATACAATAAATATTGAAGTTTCATCTTAAACATGGTTTAGCCTTTAAATTGTTAAAACTGCAGTGCCCTTTCAATCTACTTACATAATGTCATAAAATATACATTTCAAGGTAAATGAAGTCAGCTACTTCAATTTAGTCCCTCAAACTGGTAGTAAATGAGAGGTTAACACTATGGTGCCAAACCCATTATTGAGTAAATTTAGCACCTTGGACAGCTCTGTAAAATCTTTATTGCTTTCCTGACCTGCTCGTCATGTTCTGTCTATGTGTTCGGTGGCTCTCAGCTCTGATTGAAAGGCAATATATTAGATCCTGAACACAAACATGCTCGGGGGCTGGTTCACTGTGAGCGTAATGACATGGAGGTGAGAACAATTTTCTGGTCACCGCAATCCAAGCACCTTGCAAGGTCTGTTATTCTAACTTATGGAGGATTTTTGGGGCTCCTCTGTATTTGAAATAATCACTTTAGCACCATTGGTAACTTAAGCAGGTCTGAAAAAGGTTTTCAATGACATAAAACAAAAACAAGTTAATATCTTAAAAAATATATAGGAGCATTTTCCTGTGCATGTTTTTAAGACGAGTTTGTCTGCATAGGAGCTATGGTCAGCACTGGAGTAGAAGATACCACTGCCTGACAAAGGAGCTTTTGTGTAACAGCCGCCTTGTGTAATCTGAAAATGTCAGATACAAGGAAAGGCTTTTATTGTGTGAAAATGTTGTTAAAAAAAGCATGAAGCTCACATTTACAGACTCTGGAAATGCTATAAAAATAACCTGGGACGAGCTGGAAATGTTCAGTGCCACTTGTCAAATGTATTTCAATAAGGCATGATGAAAATTAATTTTATTTACATGCAATATGATATGGCATCAAATAACTTCCAATTCCTTAATAGTGGGAACACGTTTGACATGACATGATGCAGCAGTAAGATCTCATGGTTTGAGCTTTGCACTGGCCTTCCCTCTTCCCCCCGCAATCTCTGCTCAGACTCGGTCCAAAGGATTTTTAGCTCAGCATTACCTAGATGACCAAGATGGGTTGGGGGGAGATTGACTAATTTTTAATAATTTGGCATAGTGATGCATTAGGCTACAAACATTACCCAAACAGTTTTCAGACTCTATATTGCTTCCTGGTTTTGAATTAGGGCTGGAAAAGACAAAATTTGACAAGAAAGATCTTTAGTTTGAATCTTTAATGCAAGGCAGATGAGGGTGGTCAATTTTTTAGTGGCTCTGTTAAAACTCGCTCTGTATACTATTAAATTATTAATTCCCATGGCCAAACAACACAAACAGGACAAAGGCTATAGCTGCCTATCAATTAGAAAACTGTTTCAAATGTCTTGATTCAAAATCCTTCAATTATATAATGCACTTCGCTTCATGTATGAAAAATAATTGAAATGTGTGCTTTGGAAAGGGGATGTATAGCAACTTAAGGCAAGCCTAAATGTTTACCAGGAGTTCAAAAAACCTCCATCTCATTTTTGAATTTAGGACATTATATATGTCATAAGTAGTTACTGCAGTATGACAACTGTTTTATCTTATCTTATAGAGAATTTAAAATTGAAAAAAATGCTAATATGCATCTAAAAGCTTGTCATTTGAAGAGTTGTTCGAGGATTTCTGAAGAGGTTATGGTGACAGCAAAATGAATGCAATTATATCTCTATTTTCTGATCAGAGTGTACAATATATGCTACATTACTGCTCCTTTTTGGTATAAAATATAGCTATTGTGTAAAATATTTTAAGTTAAACTTTTTTAACTTTACACAGAAGTATTAAAAAAGCCCTAAGAATTGGTGCTCCATCTATATTTGTAAACCTCCTGCAGAAATATATATTTGGATGCAGCTTCATGTTTCTATATTCGATAAACACTCAGCTATGGGGAAAAGAAGAAACATCATTTTTATTTAAGAGTGTGAATACGGGTAGGTTTTTTTCAGACCAATAGAGATCTGCTGGATATTCTGACATCATATAGAGGAAGATTTCCTTTGGTCTAAATTTTGCAGACGCAGTTAAAATTTTTCTTTTGGGATTGTTAGCCTGACTTCTTTGCATGCTTAAAAATATAAACAAAGGAGACATGGTGTTACCCAGATGTCGGTAGAAAATACTAAAGGAAGCAACAGAGTTTGAGAGAGAAGGAAAGAAGAGTTCTTCCTAAAACATATGATCATAGAGAACCACAACAACGATAAACAAAGGAGCAGATGGAGAAAGTGACAAACAAGGAAATTAAAGGTAGAGTTATACCCAAAATTCAGAACCAGCTCCTGGATTGTTTTAAATTACGCTTCTATGTAGGGAATTCTGCCAGCAGTCCCTTCTCAGTCCTGCTCTATCTCTCCATAATATTATTGTGCAACCTTTGCACATACATGATCATGACTGTGGCCCATAACATCAAAACCAAGTTGAATGTTACATTATCAGTAGCACAGGGCTGATTGGATCTCCTTTGACTGTGGCCTGTCTGATAAGGTCACAATTCCTGTGATACGCAATTAAGAACTAAATAAACACATCTAAGGGATGCATAACATGCTCTGAATGACATTGATTGCAGTAATCTAGTAAATGACCTCAGGATTGTATTCTGCAATAAATCTATGAGTGGTTTATAGTGCAGATGGCAGAGACAATTGAGTGATGTATTTTATTTTGCAGCATCAATGACTCTCACCCTTTTGACTTGATTAAGCTTGTGTGTGAATAGGATGAACTAGAGATTTAACACTATTCGATGTTTGCTGAGAGTTGTTGCTTGTAAAAACTACCTGGTTGGAAAAAATAACGCAACCAATACAACAATATAAAAAGATTCTAACTAGCTGCTTTTCCTACATCGTGTTTATTGAATTCAAAGGAGCATATCTGTTTTTATATTGACAGGAAGTGATACTGAAGAGGGCTGCTGATTTAGTGGAAGCGCTCTATGGTATGCCACATAATAACCAGGTAAGTGTATTCTACTGGAGCAACTCTAAAACCTGAATGAGCTTTAGTCCCGGAGTGATGGGTAAGGATATAAGCCTGTTATTACAGCGTGAAAGGAGGACGAATGTATGAGAAAACATAACATTTTGGCTGGTTGGGTGTTTTGGGCTGGGGAGTTAAGTATGTGAATTTACTGCTCATGTAAGCAGCTGGCTTCCCAGCCATGAAGAGTTTTGTCCTGGGTTGCCAGAAAACGTATAATTTGGGCAGCAACCTTGTAGGATTCTTGTCCTACCACTGTGATCTGCGGTGCCTTACCCCTGAGAAATGAGTGAGTAGTTTAGGCTCCATCCCCATTCAGTCTTTGGCCTCTAACAATCAGGGTGCCATTGTTTTTGTGAAGTATCAGAGGGGTAGCCGTGTTAGTCTGGGTCTGTAAAAAGCAATAAAGAGTCCTGTGGCACCTTAAAGACTAACAGATTGTTTTTGTGCTGTGCCAATTGTTTTTGCCCCCTGGGAAGTGGACCTGGACTGAGACTTCCAACTCCTTTCCCAGAGAGGTCAGTATTTCTCATCAGATGTTAACAATGTACTGTCATTAACTATCTGGGTGGAGTCAGTCCACTGATTTAGATACAAACCACCCAATCTGAGCCTTTGAGCCATCCATTATCTAGTACATTTAACATAACACATCTCCTTGCATTTGTTGGAAGATCATTTGATAATCCTTTTTATTTGTTCCTTTCCTCTCTCCAGGAAATCATTCTGAAAAGAGCAGCGGATATTGCAGAAGCACTGTACAGTGTTCCCCGCAATCACAACCAGCTCCCAGCACTTGCTAACACGTCAGTCCATGCAGGAATGATGGGAGTGAATTCCTTTAGTGGTCAGCTAGCAGTCAACGTCTCGGAAGCCTCACAGGCCACCAATCAGGGTCAGAGAAAGAAATAGCTTCTTCTTTTTATGCATCCTATGCTGACAAATGTAAGACGATCAGGCACTAAGGATGTAGGTCAATCAAGAACTGTTTATTCGAAGTTTAATAACATGCAAGGAGCATGCCATATCCTCTTGCATATTCCATGCATGATTTTGTCAAGGGATAATAGATTGCTTAATGACTTTGCCCCCAGTTCCGGAAAGCACTTAAGCAATGCTTTCCTGACAAGGGATGATTTCTTGAATTGGGGCCTAAAAAGTGTTTCCTTACAATGAAAGAGTATCCCTTCAGTATTTGCATTATGTAAGACCCACTTTGGGGACTATTTTTAAAATTTTGATCAAATTTTGAAACTTTGAAAATCTTGCCTGATTTTTTTTAAAGACATTTCCCTCTCCCCCTCCCCTTCTTTCAATTGGCTATAGAGTGTAGATAATAGTTTTTGAAGTTAAAAACATTCTCACATTTTGTCAAATTTAAAAAAGTATTTGTGCAAATACTTTCACAGTTCCCACTCCCGCTTTTTGACCAGCTCTCCCAATATGAAGTTTGGAATATATTTGGTGGTAAAGCCAGTAAAAAGGGGTGTTCTCCTGGAAGGCTGAAAGACCAGTTTACATTACATGAATATATATGTATAACTTTAGAACATAACCTACATTGTACCAAGGTACCATGGGACAAGCAGCAACATTTGGGTTTTATCTCCCAGAAGTGGAAATGTATTTTGTATGTTCTAGTATAGTTGGGTCTGAAAACTAATCCTACATCCAGACATGATTTCCACAACCCTGTTGCCCACAATTCTGTGGAAATTCGGAGCTGGATCTGGATTTAAACTTTGCAGCTAGTTTCCATCTCTACCATGAATTCAGATATCTTAGAACTTTGGAGAATTCATTTATCTAGGTCTTATGCCCTACATTTAAAAGTGGCTAGAGACACTTTAAATGGACACTTTAAAGGGGTTTGAGTTTTTGGAGGGCAGCACCCAGAACATTCAGAAAATGAATCATTTTAACTTGTGTCAAATTGGGCACGCAAAATTGCTGCTCACTTTTGAAAGTTGTGGCCAAATGTATACACCAACTCCATAGAATCATAGACTTTAAGGTCAGAAGGGACCATTATGATCGTCTAGTCTGACCTCCTGCACAACACAGGCGACAGAATCTCACCCACCCACACCTGTATCAAACCCTTAACCTCTGTCTGAGCTATTGACGTCCTCAAATTGTGATTTAAAGACTTCAAGGTGCAGAGAATCCTCCAGCGAGTGACCTGTGCTCCATGCTGCAGAGGAAGGTGAAAAACCCCCAGGGCCTCTGCCAATCTGCCCTGGAGGAAAATTACTTCCCGACCCCAAATATGGCCATCAGCTGAACCCTGAGCATGTGGGCAGGACTCACCAGCCAGCACCCAGGAAAGAATTCTCTGTAGTAACTCAGATCCCACCTCATCGAACATCCCATCACAGGCCATTGGGCATATTTACTGTTAATAGTCAAAGATCAATTAATTGCCAAAATCAGGCTATCCCATCATACCATCCCCTCCATAAACTTATCAAACTTAGTCTTGAAGCCAGATATGTCTTTTGCCCCCACTGCTCCCCTTGGAAGGCTGTTCCAGAACTTCCCTCCTCCGATGGTTAGAAACCTTCGTCTAATTTCAAGTCTAAACTTCCTGATGGCTGGTTTATATCCATTTGTTCTTGTGTCCATCTCTGATCTCCTACCAACAACCCCTGAAGAATAAGCCTGATGTATTTTTCTGTAGTTTGCATCATTTGTCTTAGTTTAGCAGATTTTGGGAACGGGGGTGGGGGCGATGTTTAGAAATACTTCTCTTTAACCTTTTCCCCTCTCCAAAAAAGGTTTTACTCGCAACTCAAGCAGTGTGTCACCTCATGGGTATGTGCCAAGCACCACCCCTCAGCAGACAAACTACAACTCCGTCACAACAAGCATGAACGGCTATGGGAATGCTGGAATGTCAAATTTAGGTGGTTCTCCAACCTTCCTCAATGGCTCTGCTGCCAATTCTCCCTATGCCAGTGAGTATTATACGACACTTCTGCATTTTGCACTTTTTCATTAGAATGAAATGGGGACTCCTCTGCGCTATGCAATAGTTAGTTGCTATTCTGTTTTCCCTAAGTCACTCGCCTTTTGAAGCACTTTTTAGTGTTGCCATGAGTGAACTGCTCTACTTTATTATTATTATTTGGGAGAACGTGCAGGTTTGAAAAAGAATAACATCTCTCACGACTGAGAGTTTCAAAACTTTCTTTGCATCCTGTAAATAACAACACACCCCCTTAAACGCTGCTAATTCTAGAAAATGGAGATCATGTAAATGACTTCATGTCTGCTGGATTTTGTCAAAACTTGTAGCCTCAATACTGAGCTTGTTATTTGGGGGGAAGGGAGTTTGATACTTTACTGTTGGAACAAATTAGGATTCATTTAGCAAATAGCCTCAAAGTTAGAAAAGATAGGTCCTGTAACTTTGGGAAGGGTTGGTATTTATCTGTGTACATAGTATGCGAACACCCCTCTTAGCAATTATTAATTGTCATTGAGGCCGCAATTCACTGTTTTTGTTGTTGCTCAGTATTATATTGACTTCACTTGGGATTAAGTAAAACTTGAGCAAGAGTCTCAGAATTCGGCTTATGTTTATTAAGCGTTTCTAGAGTGCCACAGAGATACAAAACATGGAAAAGCGCATGTTCCATGCTCTAACGAGCTTACCGTCTGAGGTTCCAACCCTGCAAACACTTATGCACAGGACTGACTTTATGCCTATTAACTTTAAAAGAGCTACTCAAGTGTGTAAGGTTCAGCATGTTGGCAAGTATACGCAATTTCGTAAATGTAACTACTCATGTGCTTAAGAGTTGACGGGATCGGGGCCTACAAGCCTGATCCTGCAAACCGTATGCACATGAATAGTAGAAACTAATGGGAGCTGCCCAGTTCACCCACCCTTACACAAATTGTGTAGTAGCTTATTCTGTGAGTAGTTCTGCTGGCATCAGTGCAAACTCAGTGAAAGAACAGGTTTGTAAGGACTAGTAGTGCAAGTGAGATTTTGTAGGGTCAGACCCTAACATGTTCTGTAGATGTGGGAGGCTAACTGTATCAACATGTGTAATTCTAAAGTTATCTGATATTCAGAATGACAGTTAATTATATTGAAATACATGCAGTGAGTCCAGATTTGAAAGGGAACTAATAACAATTCAATTTGAAAATAACGACCACAGCTTCTTAGCTTCCCAATATTTAGAAAAAAAATGTGCACCTACAAACCTAGCACTTTGTAACCAGGGAATCCCCAATCAGTATTACTTTTGTACTCTGATAACAATGGAATCTTTAATGTTATCAATTTTCTTACTTTGTTAACCTGGATTTCCTATAATAGAACCTGTACGCTCTGAATTCATAATGCAACATGATTAAAAAGGCGTCTTTTTTTGGAAACAGATGCCTGTAACCCATTAAAAATACTCCTGCAATTTATTATTTCATATTTATGAATGAAGCCATCTTTGGAGTAACACTTCACTTCTCAGTCCTGATTGTTTGCTTTATTCTGTTTTTATTTTCGGAGGTTTTTGTGGTAGATCTGTCATTCTGTTAATATCTAATCCGTTCAATCAGAAAATGTTTCAATCATGACCTGAAAATTAAAAGGTGGCATTCTTAATTAAATCAATAAACTAATTGCTGGATAGTAGCAATTCAATTTAGGTGCTTTGATTGTTCTTCCTTAACAAGTGCTTGCAGACACCAAGTGACTTCAGACTAGATTGTATCTGTCAGACTGTAAAACTTTGAACATTTAATTTCCATTAATTGATTTCCTCAGTGTTTCAAAAATATGATATCCGATTCTCATATAGGGACTCAGATAGGATGATTTTTATCTGCATAAATGCAAATAAAATAATAATCCAACGCTCAGCTGATTTGAATTTTCTTCCTATAATATTTAATTATTCATAAACCACTCATGTTCATAAATAGTTTCTAAACCAGATGAACAATAAGAATAAGGGATCCCACTGGTAACAGGTCCCTTTCTGTTTTGGTTCAAGGCTGGAGTCCAATAATACTGTATTAACTGGAATTGTTTGGATGTATTTTTATGAAAACAAACTCCCTACATGATAAATCCATGACCCAAAGACATTAATTGCAATATACAGTAAACCAACAGGATTCCAAGTACTCAGCCATTTAAAAATCAAACCTCCTTTGTGTCAACTTTGCAATGTAAACAGGGGGGTGTTTAAAAATCAGACACAAATGAAAAAGTTGCCTTCATTTAAAAATATTCTAAACCTATTTATAAAACCTGAAGACGTCTGTTTACTCCCATAAGTGGGGCAAGATGTTGAGCTGATATAAATCCGAGTAGCTCACTTGAAGACAATCAAGCTACACTGATTTACACCAGCTGAACATCTGGCCCATGGCTCTGAATGAAAATGTAGCATTCTCGATATCCAGACTGTGGTCACAGATCCGCCAGGAGGTTTTCTTGACTTGGCTGTCATAAAAATAAGTCCCTGTTTTCAGTATCCTAAATATCACCCAACATATGATTTGCTAATCCAATGTTTCCCCTTATACCATCCCGTCCTCCCACCGTGCCACCCTAACCCACCCACCCATTGGCCAGATGAGAAATATGAATAATGTTTGTGATGCTGTGTACTCTGATGATGGCCCTCAGAGGAGTCCAGTGGGGTCCGGAGAAGAAGAAGGCTTTGAAGCTAGAGAACAGCCTGATTTCGGCGTTTATAAATGAGAATGCATCATCACAGTACCCATATGTCATCTTGAGATAGGCTAGGTGGTATTCACTTATTGGGAGAGCAAAGAAGGGGAGGAGGGATAGCTCAGAGGTTTGAGCATTGGCCTGCTCAGCCCGGGGTTGTGAGTTCAATCCTTAAGGGGGCCACTTAGGGACCTGGGGCAAAATCAGTACTTGGTCCTGCTAGTGAAGGCAAGGAGCTGGACTCAATGACCTTTCAAGGTCCCTTCCAGATCTAGGAGATGGGATATCTCCATTAATTTTATTTTTTTAATTTTACACTTGGGAAGCAGGATTTACAGGGGTGATGCCCACAATGAGAAAATTGCATTATGCAATTACTACCACATCTTACATGGGATAGAGTGGGACTGGGAAAGGTTCAGAGAAGGACAACAAAAATGATCAAGGGTATGGAACTGCTTCCCTACAAGAGACTTAAAAGATTAGGGTCGATCAGCTCAGGAAAGAGCTGGATTTACCTAGTTTCTTTTTGAATTCTGTTATAGTCTTGGCCTTCACAACATCCTCTGGCAAAGAGTTCCACAGGTTGACTGTGCATTGTGTGAAGAAATACTTCCTGTTCTTTGTTTTAAACCTACTGCCTATTGAGATTCATGATCACGTACTAGGCAGTAAGGCCTGTGAGATTTTCAGTGGTGATGGCCACACACTATGTGCCAGATTTTAGTTCTAGGAGATAGGATATCTCCATAAAATTTACTTATGTGGGACTCTGAAGTCAAGGGGAGATGTGGATGGTCTCAGGGCCTTTTGAAATCAGGACCTGTGCATCCTGGAATCAGGAATCTTTTCTTCCCAGTGCCTGCTTGTGAATTCACAGTGTAAGAAATGCTTGGTTTTGGGTTTTTCTCCTCTAGTCGTGCCATCAAGTCCAACAATGGCCTCCTCCACTAGCCTCCCATCAAACTGTAGCAGTTCCTCTGGGATTTTCTCCTTCTCACCAGCCAACATGGTCTCAGCAGTGAAACAGAAGAGTGCGTTTGCCCCTGTCGTGAGACCGCAAACTTCCCCACCTCCCGCCTGCACCAGCACCAATGGCAATAGCCTGCAAGGTAGGTGAGATCAGCATGGGGAGGAAGATCGCTCCTCTTGAAACCGCAAGGTTGCGGCGCTCCATTACGCACAGCATTTAATTAGGCGTTTAATTAGGCGTTGGCAGAGGGGATGGAGCTTGATGGGGCTGTCGTGGTCTCTGGCCTATAGTTTACTCCTGGAAAGAGTAACTGGAATCTATCCCCGTCCCCCTGTGCCTAGCAGGTGACTGGGAACACACCCTTTCTTTAACTCTACTAATCCTACTGAATTTAGATGCTGTGGCTTTAAAAGCCCCGATCTAGTGTTTTGATAAAAACGAGAACTATTTCCACTTACTAATACCGTCCTTTTTCTTTCTTTCCTCTCTTATTCCCTGTTGTCGTCCATTATCAGACCAGTCTTTTGTGGACTCTAGCAAGTACTCCACTGCAGGGTCTCTCCAGGGGCTGGCCTTCTCCTGAAGTACGTCACTCAATCTTCCCTTCCTTTTTTTTCCTTTGTCATCGTACTCTTATGCAGAAATCCTTCCGACGCCGCAAGAGCTGTAGGGCTTCGCGGCACATACACAGCTGCAAAGCTTGGTGCATATGTTTGCCTTTAATAAATACAAGGCGCATTCCTAACTAAAAGCAGCATTTCCCAGTTTACTGCATAACGGGACAAACAGCTCCTTGTGATTAATGGACTGCATGTAAGCCAATTAATCTCCTGAATGATGCAGTGTCCCTTTGAAAGCCTCTTCGGCCATTGGTAATACAGGAGCGTCTTCTTTTCTATGTCCCTAGTTCTCTAATTCAAAAATATACGAATATGGTTACATAAGTACATAATCATGTGTTCATGTACACTGAGGGAACAGGAGAGTAAACTACAGTCAGCACTGGGGATGCTGCAGGAAACAGAACTGCCCATTTCATTGTTTGCTGCGGCGTGCTGTACAATGTGGTGCCTAACCCTCCCTTATAATTACTATACGCCACGTTAGCATGCTGAGACATGTACGTTTTCATGCTCACTTAGACCGAGGGGTTTTCATAAGCAGATGCAGCCAACTGTCTCAGACTATGCCAGAGGTGGAAAGGTTTTGTGATGCATGCTGTACTTTAGACCTCAGGTTTGGGCATTTTCCTTTCCACGTGCCTGTGCAACTCCGATAAAGAGTACTGAGCGGAGAATAAACCCTTTAATCACTAAACCCATTTCACATAGGGCTTGTTTCGGAATGATCTGTTCAGAATATGTGTAATGTCCTAAAGTATCTGCGTGCCATGCCACGGCTTCTGTCAGTCCAGAGGGGAGAGAAGCTTGTCTCGCAATCAGAGCTGAGATGGCATCATTCACAAATAAAATCTATATGCATGTAGAGTGGAAAGAATTCATTCATAAAAACCGGCATCTATCACGACTAAAGATAAGCATTGCATTCAGTGTACTTCAGACTGGTAAATTGGGGGTATAAATCCTTATGCTGAAATAAGTAGTTATAAGGCTAGAACATATGAATCAGTAGCTTTTTTGAGGTGTCAGTCAAACCCCTCATTTAACACATTAGAAACAAAACCACCAGGTTTTTAATCGACAGCTAAACCTTGGCTCACAGAAAATGTGCTGTTTTTAAAAATCCGTCACTGCCAGCGACCTGCAGATTTGAACAGCATTTATTTGCAACGGCATCAACTAGAACTATTTAGCCTTGTGAATAAAAATTGGAAACCGATAGTTGGCTCACATGGGCTTTTGAGAGTGTTTGTGTTTCTTCTGTCCCTCCTCCCCGCTTGCTTGAAGTGGGGAAAGAGTGCGAGCAGCAGGAGGTTTTTTTAAATCATTGTTTTTCACTTCATCACACACAGAATTCCAGATTTCACCTATTGTATTATGAAAAGCAATTATGGAATGAGCTTAGAGCACTGGTCGCAGTTGGGGATTGCTGATTGCCGCCTCGTTATGTCACGTCTTGAAAACACACCGATCTAAGTATTTCCCCTAATTTGTATTTAGCAATTCAGTTTCATAATAGGAATAAGACCAAGAGAAACAGTTCATTTCTTGGGCACCACTGAACTTCTTGGTGAGTTAAAGACACACGGCCTTTAGCCCCGTGCCTTATGACACCACCCGAGGCATGCAATAATCACTCAGAAATGCACTGCCTGTTGTGTCTTATTGCTTAAATAAACAACCATGTATAAGGAGGCTGTCTTATCTCTCTTGGGCTTCTGGTTACACCAGAAAGCAATCAAGCTTTGCTTATGTAGCAGAAGTCACTAGAACTGCAGCCATGCTGATCTGCTGTTCTCTTTGCCGAGCAATTTTGTAAAACTCAAAAGACATTATTTCTGTAATTTGCTAACAGCAGATACAAATGAGCATGGGATGGGCAGAAATAATGCCCATGTGTAGGGGCTGTTCCTCTCTCTCCCTTTGGAGGAGGTCTGATCTCATACCTACAGCATTTCCCTCGGAGCTCTCCTTTTTTCAGAAGAGATGGCATGCTGCAGTTGAGAGAATTTACATGGCCCCGTAGACGTAGCACTTAAGGAACAAAAGTAGCATGATCTAAATGAGGACCTGGCAGAATGGAAATGCCAAGGCTTTTAGGCAGAAAAGATGTCGTTTTCTCTATTTGACTTGTAATTTAATTCAGAATATCAGAGCTCCTCAATAAGAATAATAATAGTGATGCCTTGAAAACCTACTTACATGATGTACTTTTGTATCATTTCACTTCCACTGGCACCAGGTGCAGCTCTTGCATTAATCTATGGGGAAATGTAACAGTCCTAGAGTGAGGAATTGGCTCAGTTGTGGAGTTCCCACAAGTCCCCACTATGGGGCTGCACATCGTGGTACTGCCCCAGGAGAAGACCAGACTCAGAGAGATGTAATTTTGTCTCTGGGTTCCTCCCTTGCTCCTGGGGACGCAGTAACCTGCATTAGACCGTCACCTGGCACAGATTACTTACCCTTCAGCCGCAGCTCAGCTGTGCTGGCTAGAGTGGGAGGGGGGGACAGAGTCAAGACACCACCCACTCCCTCCTCTTCCCCTCAACTCCCCCCCCCCCACATAGGAAGAGGAGTAGTGGCTTCCACTGATGCTGCTCTCACCCCTGTACTTAGCTGAGCCAAGAAGGCCTTACAGCTCCCACCTCCTCCTCCCAATTCCCACCAACATGCTCTTGTTTCAGGACTTTCATCCATAGATCCCGAAGTGCTTCACAAAGGTAGTAAATATCATTGTCCCCATTTATACAGATGGGGAAATTGACTTGCCCAAAGTCACTAACCCGTAGAACACAGGTCTTCTAAGTCCCAGTCCAGTGGCCCACACTAATCCCCCGCATGTGCACATAGGGTGAATCACAATCTCGCCCTTAACTGGGGCCCTGTTATCACCTACCTGGATGGGAGGGGACTGGAATTCCTTAGAGCAGGGGTAGGCAACCTATGGCACGCATGCTGAAGGCAGCACACAAGCTGATTTTCAGTGGCAGCTCCTGGCCCAGGTCCTGGCCACCGGTCCGGAGGGCTCTGCATTTTAATGTAATTTTAAATGAAGCTTCTTAAACATTTTTAAAACCTTATTTACTTTACATACAACAATAGTTTAATATCAGAGGGGTAGCCGTGTTAGTCTGAATCTGTAAAAAGCAACAGAGGGTCCTGTGGCACCTTTAAGACGCGAAAGCTTATGCTCCCAATACTTCTGTTAGTCTTAAAGGTGCCACAGAACAATAGTTTAGTTATATATTATAGACTTATAGAAAGAGACCTTCTAAAAACGTTAAAATGTATTACTGGCACGCAAAACCTTACATTAGAGTGAATAAATGAAGACTCGGCACACCACTTCTGAAAGGTTGCTGACCCCTGTTCTAGAGTTTCCATTTCCTCAGACCCAACAACAAATGTCAGAGAATCCACAAGAGGCTTCCTGGTGGAGACGGCTGCTGGATAGATCCTTCATCTCCCTCTCCTGCCCGGTGGTAGCATGGTCTTGCCATGGGTCCCTGTGCCAGAAGGAGGGGAAGATGGGACCTTGTCTGATGAGGCCTAAGAATACTTTATAGCATCTTTTCCATCCGGCTTTATAGCATCTTTACGATCCATGAGTTTTAGGCCCAACTCATTCCCATATAGAGGGCTGGAAGCTCCATGAAGTTCCCCATACCAAGTTGTGAACATGTTGTTCCAGGGGCGGGGCAGGTTTTCCCCAGCCCCACAGAAGAAATGATGTTGGGTAGTTCAGCCCCCAAGCCCACAGATCCACATAGATACTGTCTATCTCAGCTCCACCAATTTTAACTTTACTATGATTGCTCCCCACAGGGCTGGTGGGAGGAGAATGCAGGTCTTCCTGGCCTAAGCATGCCCCTCCCTCCCCCCAAGTACGGAGCTTCAGTTCTATGGAGGGGCTTCTTGGGGGACAGATGTTAGTCACATTGCTTAATGAACAACTGGAAGGTGCTCAGAGACTACTGTGCTGAGCATGGTATAAGAACCTGCATAGAATAGAAAGGGGCCCTTCTTCCTCACTGGGGCCTTTGGACATGACCAGAACAGAGAACAATCCTGGCCTTAGTCTCTGACTCTATTCCCCGACTTCGCCTTTCTCTGGGGGTCAAACTACAAAGCAAACTTGTTGTTATTTCTTTAGCATTGTCCCTGGTTTTATGAACTTTGGGTGAAACTACAGCAGCTTGTTTGGGGAGCCCTAAAGATGAAGTTCTTTAAAACTGCCCCAGATATAACCAGGCTCCTTACCAGAATGCCTGGTGCAATCGTCCTTTGCAAAAACCTTGCTGGGTGAGACGCTCCAAGAACAGAAATGCAGCTGGACAATTGGAACATGTCACCTCTTCGGATGTCATACAGCAACCATGGATGTGTTTTGAATTCTTCCCTTCTCTCATTTTCTTTAATTTAATCAGTGCAGTTTACTTGAGCTGTTTTCCCCGCACTGATTAGACTTGTAATTCTTGCACATGTGGTGTTTGTGGAGAAAACGGTTCCCTCCCCACCCCCCTCACCCCCAAATCTGCAAGTCTTTCACTTTGGCTTGGTTCTTATCAAGTAATTGCAGCTGTAATTAAAGCACAATGAATTAGAACCTGTCACAGGACTGAGTTCTTCCCTAAGAAATCATTTGCCCAGATGTCCGAGATGGCAACTCTGTTTAAATCATGCACCCATGAAGTGCAACCAGCCTGAAGTCTAGTATGCATTTTATATTCTCTTGCAAATAACCATACAACTACTATTTCAAAGATGCAATCCTGTTATAACATTCACAAAGAACCTATGCGACTACCCTTGTAATTGTTTACTTTTAGTTAGCTCAAAAGCTGGTCTCTCTCACCAACAGAAGTTGGTCTAATAAAAGATATTACCTCACCCACCTTGACTCTCCAATATCCTGGGACCAACACGGCTACACTGCACGCTTGCAGTATACCATTCAGCCACTAGATGTGCCCTTGTTCTGTACAGGTTGTAGTGGAGTGTGGTCCCTGGTAAACAAAGAGAGACAAAGGTGGAGGTGAAATGGTGAGGAAGTCTATTTTTTTCTGTAGCTGTTTTCTGTAAAACAGTTTAAAAGAGACTGTGATTCTATATCTCATGATGCACCATTCCAATTGAAGGGAGTTTGCAATGGGAGCCCTGATAGGGAAAAAAGAAGGAAATTATATTGGAAAGAATAGTGCAGTAAAATCATCAATCCACCTTAAACAAACAAAAGAGACGAAAATCTAAATTAAAACTAAAATTCTACTCTGAATTCATCCCAGTCATGAAAAGGCACCTAAAGATTTGGTGAGCCCATAAGATGCCATGATGCTGAGCCCCCACAAAAAACAACAACAACACTGGGTTAAGGATTGATGGCAGCTTTAACTTGGAACTTTCTTCTGTAGGGGGTTTAAGTTGCTCTCAGGACCACTGGCTACACGTGCACAACTCCCAGTAATGTCAATATCCAACAAGTTTTTAAATAGGTAAAATGTTAAATGAATCAGTGTGTGCTACAGTCTGAGAGAATCAGGGAGAGGAGTATAGATGAGCACCGTGTCCACCTGGGTCAGCCAGTGGTTGCCAACCCATCAGTTCTGCAGAGCTGCGACAACCAAATAAAATAGCCTATTGGAGGAAATCCATCTTCTCAGCTGGCTCCCGTCAGTTAAGTGATAGGGTCTAAAGCTTTGATTTCCCATAGGCTTAACTGCTGTTCTAATTTGCAAGGATCCCAGTCAGCCTTTGGATCAGATGTTTCAATCCTGTATCATCATTCTCAGCATTACTTGGGTCTGTATCGGCTCATACTGGCCTACTCCGAAACTCTCCCACAAAACAGCAACATGTATCCTCAACCTCGCCCAGAAACACTGAGTGATAGGTTTGACCATCCACTCTTCAGGGGTTTGAATACCGAAATGAGCTTGTCTGGGAAAGCTGGCTAAGAAAAGGAGCCAGTGTTCGTGTACACAAGGCAACAAATGTCTGTTCTTCTTAAGAAATTAACAGAATTTATGAAAATTCTCACAGTTTAGGCCTCCTCAGCTTTGCCAGCAACAACCAAATTCTGCATCTAAGAGCTGAAAAGGGGTTGTGTCTGAGCTCAGATACTGTGCTAAATTTACGCTCGAAAAATGTCGTTGTTGCCAGCACTTAGACCTGATTTATACCAGTGTCAGTGAGATCAGAATCAGACCTTTTGTATTTAATGCATATATTGTTATTTCTATTGTTTGCTACTTGTGTATGAATTCAGCTCCCAGTATAGATAGTACCTGCTGGTAAATGTAGTGAGGGTTTTGGAATTGAAGGTGTGATGCAAAGGAGTCACTTTTCTTTTTCTTTTTTCCCTTCCTCTCCCCTCCTTTGAACAGCTATATCTGGCATGATTGTTCCTCCCATGTGAAAGGATTGCCTTGAAGAATTTTATTGAAGAGGTTGAATTCTGCTTCAGAGAGAAATCTGATACAAGTCCCAGAGTGGAACTTTTTACTCAGGCCTTTTTAAAAAAATAAAATACAATAAAATAAAGAGGAATCTTACAATAACTGCGGATTTTTAAACAAAACAAAAATCACCATCCTTGCAAATACCGAAATTAACAAAAAATCTGCAATTGCAAGGTGTTGATTTGAGTTGTCCATCCCAAGTACTTGGGAGATATATTTATTCTGTGTTGATAAAGAAAATCCACTTTTTTCTTGGTTTTTGTTTTTTGTTTGTTTTAATTTTTAAAGCTTGATTTAACTCAACAGCCATTTGTCTTTTATAAATCATACAGTTCTGCAAGGGACACTAGAGATGAAACTTCATATTTTTAATTTATGACCCTTTTCTAAAGCTGTGTAAAGGGAAATGAAGTGGTAACATTTACAAACAAGTCGGTAAGGGACAGAATAGAAGTGCCAGTTAGTTTTTTTTAGAAGAATAATGGCCATTTAATTAAGAGTCGGCTCATATGTGTTGTTTATCCAGGGATGGTTTGCTTATCCGATACATTTTTGATTCTCTAATTAAATAGATATCACTCACTAAGCATTTGTTCTTTTAAAACAGGGAGAGAATTTGTAACCTCTGTTTTTAATATCAGACTAAATAATTGTGTAAATAATGCGATGAGAAAAGTTGGTGAAAGTGTAGCTAAGGACATGAATAACGTAAGCTGACGTCTTTAACTCTGAAACCCAGTGCCTCTGGATATAATGCTAAAACTGCATAATTAGACTAGCATGGCTCTCTGTTTAGCTTATATCAGAATCTTTCCAAATGAGTGGCCTCCCTTGAGTTTAGCATAACCTGAGCTGTGCATACAAATCTCCTTTGGATTGTGTGTCGCTGTCTAAAGACACGGACTCAAGCCATTATTACATGTTGGGTGTAATCATAAATTTTCCTCCTCACTTTAATCTATTTGTTTCTATGGGGCAGAACCAGAATTGACTCGTCTGCAGTTCTGCATTCTCAATGATCTAGAAGCACACACGTTGTTTGTCAGCCTCCCGCTAGGATTGTTGCTGTATCAGCCGACCCTCTCAGTTTGTAGCATAATATATTAAGCAACAGGTAACTGTTTTTGAATAGTAAGTGGAAACATGAATTTGAATTTGCAGGTGGATGGGAGGGGGAAGGGTCGTGAGGAAGGTTTCAAATCAAAACCATAGGTTCTGTTTTACAGGAATTTTGCTATCATTATCTGGGAAGTGTTCTTAAAACTATTAGTCAAAGAGGCAGCAAAGCTCTGAAGATGCATTATCTGATATTTTTTCTTTGCTGTTGTGTTTTGTATGTAGTTATAAATACTGTAGATTTTTTGTGATTTTTTGCCAAAGTTGTTGTTCTATTTATACATTTTAATGTCTTAAGACAGATTTTCAATGTCACAAAAAATTACTGCATATTTTGCAAAAAGAGCTCACTACCTTTAGCTTGCACATACTTGCAAAATTAATTAAAGGGAAAAAAAAGCTTTTTTGTTTTGTTTGGGGGGGTTATTTGTTTGTTTTAAAGGGGATTTTGTAAAATATCCATATAAATAATGTATTTATCTTTGGAATTTGTACATTGCTTTTCCCCTCCATCCCCAGTTTATTTTATTGTGTATGTTTGCTATGTGAAAAGTGCTGATTTGTTTGGTCACTCACCGTTGTATTAGCTGTTTAAATGTGATTTTAAAACATTTCATTTATAGGGTTTTTTTAAGATTGTTTTAAACCATGCTTCCATTTTTTTATTTCCACCTAAAAGCCATTGTCTATTTTTGTATTATTTGTAAGTTAAGAAGTTTTTTCCAATATATGGCAAAAAGTAGCATATTATTCTTGTAGCATTTAGTTATGTAGATTTTAAAAAATATCCTTTGCTTTTGAGGCTTAACAAAAAATAATGCTGTTTTACTCTATTAATATGCATGGGATCTCTCCTCTTTGGAGTGACGCATTTTTGTGCATTAAATATGGGGAGAAACTTCATAGAACTCAATGAATATACTTTCTTTCTTAAGTCTGCTTGTATATTTCTCTGTCTTTCACATAAATATAAACCAGCAGATTGGATGCCTTAACAATGCAAATCATATTCATTTCACTTGTACATTATACTGTGCACCAGAACTGTCAATCATCACTAACATTCTAAGAAAAAAAAGGAATTGAAAAGCACAAAAGAACTGTTTTTGTTACCTTAAGACAATGTAACTTTTTTCTAGTAGAGCAAGAAATCATGTCCAACGATGCTGCAACTGTGCATGCTTCCTGTATGAATTTTGCAATGGTTTTCACTAGAAAGTCACAGTCTGATCTTTTTGGGGGGGAAAGGCAAATAAAAGAAAAAAAAACTGGAAAATGTGAGAGACATCAATGTATTGCTTCTCTGTACTCAAAACGATTATTCCAATTCACATAGTAAGCAACAGCATGGCAATGTAATCAAATTTAAAGCCATATTTTGTTTAGTGACACCCTTGATTGGTCTTGTAGAACGCCATTCTAAGTCGTAGCCATTTAGACAGCCACGTTAACCATGTACATTCGTAGCCCTTTACTTCAAAGTCCAAAGATCCATGAACAACGTGTTTTGTTGCAGCTATTTATAGTGATCGGATGAAAGGAAATGTATCAAAATCTCCCTGCAAAAGACCCCTGTCTCTTACTAAGTAAAAGATGCCACTCCTTACAGAATATGGCTTTAAGTGGAAACGTTCCGATTTCAGTTTCAAAAGGTGAAGCTACACAATAACTGGATTGCATAAAGTATGCCTATTTCCTCACAGTTGTACTAGGATGCAGCTAAAATGAAGTCATCTCTGAAACTACTAACCTTTCACCTTCTTATCTAAATCTTTTTGAATAGACACACACACTGTACAGTTCTATTGTTAGAGAAACTAACTACTGTAGAGATTGTTATAATTTTTTTGCAGAAATTCAAGCTGTAAAAACTTTTCAACTTTCACAATATTTAATTAAAGTTACTTCCTGTCTGTGACTAGAGCCCCTGGTTGTGACTTTATTTATCTGCTTCTACGGCTCAACAGACCAGGATAACTATAAGGTGGAAGCCGGAAGCTCCTGAACTGCCCTTCTCAAAACACAGAGCAGCAAAAAGTAGCAGAATAGCACATGGAAATCTACTCCTCTCGTGCTGCATTAAAACTCCTCTTATACTGATTTCAGTGAACTTTTGCTTATCTTATAATGAAGCATTTATTGTTCTCATTTACATCACAGTATTACAATAAGGCTTCAAGGACAGATCATTGTGCAATAACATAGCTAGAATCAGTCCTTGCTCTGAAGAGCTTGCTGGCTCAATACATAAGGCTGATGGAGGGTGGGAGAAAGGAAGTATCATCCCCATATTATGGCCAAGGGTCTGAGAGATTAAAGGCTTGATCCTGTGATCACTGAAGTCCACGGCATAACTCCCATGGACTTTGGTGGTGCAGAATCAGACCATAAGTAACTTGCCCAACATCCCACTGGAAATCTGTGTCACAGGCAAAAACTGAACCCAAGTGTCCTGAGTGGCTGTCCATTGCCTTACCCACAAGAGCACCCTTCCTTTCCAGAGTGAAGCTTCTGTAAGGAGATTCCACTTTGCCAGTCTTCATATTAAGCCTCTGTCACCTACCAGATAGGCGTGATGTGCTTCATGCCAAAGAGTGTCGCCTCCCCTTCCTCCTCTGCTCTACCAACGCAGAGGAAAGAGAAGAAGTGGTTAGTAGCCCAGGGGTTGAAGATGTTGCTGCAATGGCACCCAAAACTCTTCTTTTAGACACAACAAATCCTGCATCTTGGCAGGGGGTTACACTAAATGACCCTTGCGGTCCCTTCTGAGCCTGTGGTTCTCTGATTCAAATGGGAGTGAACAATTATAGCCGTTTGAGGGCTCTGTTTACAGACACAAAGCTGCTGATGCCCACCCTGACACCCTCCTCGGAGCGAAGGGGATATTTTCCCAGGGATGTCACCTCTTTTTTTATTTTTGTGCACAAACAAAACAGCACCATCGCTCTCCCTGGGCTGGAATCCAACCTTCCCTAGCACCTGTTACTGTACTGCCCTCGAGTGGCTGCAGTACAAAAAGGATAAAGGTCATACTGTATAACTGGATACAAAACCAACCCCCCTCTGCTAAAAGAATATTAAAGATGCAAAGCCAAGCACTCTAGTTAGGAGAGGCCAGAATGAAAAGCTCTCGTGCAACCTTAATTTGTCATCCTGTGTAGATCCGTGGTGATAGACTCTTGCTCACCATAACCTAGGAAGTCTGCGGCAGAGCCAGGGACAGAATCCCTCGGTTCCAGCCCCAGCAGCTGAAGTTTGGCAAAGTTGTAAACAACTGAAAGCAGAAGCGTATAGAAGAGTTGACCTTTACAGAGAAAGTTGTTCTTAAGTTTAACTCTAGTCTAGCAGAACCGATGCTCTGCTATAATAGTAGAAAGTGTCTGCAACTCTCACTATAGTCACTACTAGCTCTAACTAGACGACCTGCTAGACGTTTACCATTAGCTCATAGCCTATGTACTGTTTTGCTGGCCAAGATGGTGTTGCTTGCCAGCTTTTTAAAGGCACTAAGCCCAGGCAGCTCTCACTGCTGTTTGATTGCTCAGCACCTCTGAAAAGCAAGCCCCCGATGTATGTGGCCAATGATTTGTTAGAGCGCGTACATTCCACCAGCAGTGTTACACAGCCAGTCTGCAGGCAGAAAAGCCAGGACCCAATGTGTTCAAAGGACAGTTATTTTTAGCCAGTTCTGAAGACAGGTAGCCCACATAAACTGCAGGGACTCAAATTCTAATTAAGCCTGGCTAAGAATCTGCGCTCTCCAGACAAACTCAGAGATGCACCCTGAACTCTGACCTTAGCGAGGAGATGATACGTTGTCTAGACATCCACCTGTAATGGTCACATCTAAAAAGTGGTGTTTGTACTAAATAAAAAAACGTGTGAGGGCTGAGTTTGGCCTGTGCATTTGGACGTGGGTGGGGGTGTGTGCGTGTGCCCTGTGGTTGAGTATATGTTGGCCTGGAAAGGGAGTTTATGGAGTGAGGACAGTTGGGTATTTTGGTGTTCGGGAGGTCACGTGTGTGAAAGGAGGGGGGATAGTAATGCTGTGTAAATGGGTCATTTCCTTGCTTTTCAGAGGTTGCACTTTAATTTCACAAAGCTTTTCGTATGGGAATTTCCCCTGGCTTTTTACAAGCTCAGTAAAATGAGGGGTCGCCATCCTGCACAACAGGCTTCTCACATAGTCTTGTGATCCCCGTCCCTATTTCTGTGCTTCTGCTCATCCACTGTAGCCCACTTCTCCATCCCCAGAGTCCTGGTACATCCTCACTCCTATGCCCCCTCTCCTCACTCTGCTTAGCATCCCATTCCATGAAATCTCCTTACACCTCGTCGTTGGCCCTCAAGTCAGCTGGGCCTGCTGCAGCGTTGCCCCTTTACACACCTTGGCCCTTGTTCGCTATTCGTCTTGTAAGCGTTTCTCTATGTGATGTGCAATGGGGTAGGGGATTTGGGGTAGGGAGAGAGGACAGCCAGCATGGCCCATTGGTCTGGGGATGCAGGCTGCAGAATGGGATTCCGTAGCCCCATTGAGCTAGGCAGTGGGGTTGGGGATGGGTTTGCTACAGAGAGACTAGGAACTAACCTCTGCCACCTCTCTGCCTGTTCTAAAATGCTCCCTTTGAAAGTGCCCTGGGGTAACTTGCTTGGCAACGAACCTGAGTTTGCTCCCACCTGTGTCAATACTAATCTAGCCAGGACGCAAATGATTGTGGTTTATCCTAGGCCTCTAGCCCAAGTGCAGGGACGGCAATTCTACCTGGCTCTTCGGGGTTTGCCTCGACGAGCAAAGGTGGGTGGGGTCAGCGACACTAACTTCAACCTTTTCCCTTGTGGAGACACAGGCTAAGACCTTTTTACTTTGATTTAGCTGGTCAGGGTGCAAGCTGGGGCTGTGTTAGCTAACTTTAACCACTCGTGCTAGTCTAGACCAACCCTGGATGGGGTATGCAAGCAGTGGAGGGATTCCTGGCACCCTCTCCCACCACAGACACAAGGCATACCTGCATAAGGGCCAGGCAGCCTCTGGCCTTATCCGACGGCCTGATTCTGCCACCCTACATAATACCTTACTCATGCGAGTGTTTCCATGGGGCTTGTAATGACAAACACTGGCGCCAGGTGACGCTGTCCCCTGCCCTGTGACAGGTATCATCTGAGCTGATGTTGCCCTTACTCATCTGAGTGAGGACAGGAAATAAAGACTCGGAGCATCACTCGTCTGACCAGTAGGGAGGTAGTGTGATCTCTGTGCGTGGCACTGGTCAGGCTGCTACTGGAATACTGTGTCCAGCTGTGGCGTCAGCACTCTAAAAAAGGATATTGACAATGTACTGGAAAGGATTCAGCTAAGAGCCACAAGAATGCCTTGGGGGGGCTGGACAATCCGCGTTACAGCGAGAGACCTAAGCTCAATCTATTTAGAACAAGTTAAGAAGCAATTTGATAAGGGTCTATATGGGCTGTCATGGAGCGTTGTTTGAGACATTTTAAGCCAGCAGACAGTGGCAAAACAAGAGCCAATAGCTCGAAGTCGAAGTTAGAAAAATTCCTGTTGGAAATAAGATGGCATTTTTTAACAGGGAGGGTAATTAACCGTTGGGATTGCCTTCTCCAGGGAAGTAGTTGTCATCCCAACTTGGAGTCCGAGTAGTGTGATGGGCTCTCGTTTTGAAACAGATGCTCTAATTCAACCACAAGCCCCTGGGCTCAGTAGCGTTCCCTTACACAATAGGGTAGCACAGTGCCCCCCACTCCTGGGGTCACTGCATGAACGTCTATGACGCGGTCAGTGCAGCAAGGCCAAGAAGATGATCCTAGCAGTTGCTTCTGGCCTTATAAATCTATGGACTGTTGGAATTAACGGCTCCCTTCATCGCAATAGCCTGTTGACACTGAAGCCTAATGATGGACTTGTCACCATTGTTGACTTTTTCCCAGCTGCTGTGCTTTTTTTTAAAAAATGGAGATATCCCATGGCCTAGAACGGACCTTGAAAGGTCATTGAGTCCAGCCCCTACCTTCACTAGCAGGACCAAGTACTGATTTTTCCCCAGATCCCCAAGTGGCCCCCTCAAGGATTAAACTCTTAAACCCTGGCTTTAGCAGGCCAATGCTCAAACCACTGAGCTATCCCTCCCTCAGCTTCTCCGCTGGTGGCAGTGAGGGGCAATGGGGAAGTTCAGACTGCTGTAAGGGCCAGAGTTCTGTGGTGCCCTCTGTGCCAGCCAGAGGAGCTCTATGCCCTACCCTACCTGGGAAGGAACTGGAGTGTGGGGGAGGAAACACCCGATGTGGAGGGGAGGGATACATGAGCCACTTCTGGGCTTCCCCATATGCTTCCCTGGACAAGGAGGGGAGCAAAAGACTTTGTCACCCGCCATTTTCACTTTCTGGCTACTAATGACTGTTCACGTAGCCAGAATCTGCCACGTGTCTTCCTCTCCCGGCTCGCGGCTTCCCTGCGTCGTGCAACACAAGCAGGCGGCCAGGAGGGGGCAATACGGAGAGAAGCAGAGACAGTTCTGGGCTAGGCACGGGAAAACCACATAGTGAGTTACTGTCCCTAAGAGCTTGCACTCTAACTAGAGAAGGCAAAGAGGTATTGGTATCCCTATTTTAGAGGCAGGGAAGTCAGGCACAAAAAGTGGGAGCACATGCCCCACTTGACGGCCATCAAAAAAGCGAACAGAATGTTGGGAATCATCAAGAAAGGGAGAGATAATAAGATAGAAAATATCATATTGCCTCTATATAAATCCATGGTACGCCCACACCTTGAATACTGCGTGCAGATGTGCTCGCCCCCATCTCAAAAAAGATATATTGGAATTGAAAAAGGTTCAGAAAAGGGCAACAAAAATGATTAGGGGTCTGGAACGGCTTCCGTATGAGGAGAGATTAATAACACTGGGACTTTTCAGCTTGGACAAGAGGCAACTAAGGGGGGATATGATAGAGGTCTATAAAATCGTGAGTGGTATAGAGAAAGTAAATAAGGAAGTGTTATTTACTCCTTCTCCTAATACAAGAACAAGGGGCCACCAAATGAAATTAATAGGTAGCAAGTTTAAAACAAACACAAGAAAGTATTTTTTCACGCAACGCACTGTCAACCTCTGGAACTCCTTGCCAGAGGGTGTTGTGAAGGCCAGTACAATAACAGGGTTCAAAAGGGAGCGAGATAGATTCATGGAAGATAGGTCCATCAATTGGTATTAGCCAGGATGGGCAGGAATGGTGTCCCTAGCCTCTGTTTGCCAGAAGCTGGGAATGGGCGACGGGATGGATACCTTGATGATAACATGTCTGTTCATTCCCTTTGGGGCACCTGCCATTGGCCACCATCAGAGGACAGGATACTGGGCTTGATGGACCTTTGGTCTGACCCAGTCTGGCCGTTCTTATGTTCTTATGCCCAACATCACACAGGGGACCGGGGCAGAAGGGGGAATTAAACCCACAGAGTCCCAGTCCAGTGTTTTAACAACACGCTCAACCTTCCTCTTTTCTGCTACGCCCCTGCAGCCTAACGCTCTGGCCCCTTTGCAGGTCTCCTGGAAGATGGTGTTAGGGAAGATGCATTTGCATGGGCTATACTGGTGCAGGGAAGACACTGCCTACTAGCTGAGTTGCACGAATGGGCCACAGAGAGGTTTCGGGATGCCAGTACGGGAGCATGGGTATCAACTCGTAGAAATCCCCTGACCCCAACTTGCCACTCTGGGACTTTGGCTGACCCCAGCCTTCCCCTCTGCCCCCTCCTGAGCATGTTGGCTTGGTGGGCTGCCCTCAGGCGGGAGGGGAAGCCATACTTCACACTCCCCCACCCCGTCCGTATTTCACAGCGACTTGCTCCCTGTGTCAGCCAGGCTCACGTGGTGCCCTCCCCGCCCGTTAACGCTGCACTGCTCCCGTTGCCTTTGCTTTCCCTTCAACCTCTGCTGCATCATCAGCTTCTCCAGGGGGTTCCATATTTATATTAGGGGGAAAATGCAGTTGCCAGGATTGGAAATATTTTGTTACCTTTTTTTACTTAAGTACAAGGCATTTTTATCTGTGCTCTCTGGAGACGCATGCTACAGTGGGACTGATTTTATCCACTTACTCAATGCACTTTAGTTCAATAATGATTACAGAACTTCTACATAATATATTAGGCAGAGCTGATTTCCCAAGGTTTGTAGTCCTCAATCTCCCCAAGCATTTAAAACGAGTCTTTTTTGATAGGTGTGCTATGACTGAGACGCTCTTCCGCAGTCAGGATTTAACAATCATAGCAGCAATGGGCCAGGCCTGAAAGACGTGGCAGGCTACCCCAATGGGTGCCGCTGAGCTGACATCACACAAAGGCCTGGTTCGGGTTTGTGCCAGGGGTTTGTTCACCACTAGCGCCACAAGATGGGGGCGGTAATAGCTTGCGTTGGTCCAACCGCTGTTGGGGAAGGAGCCAAGCGTTGGAGCTTACACAGCGTTCTCCTTTCAGCGCTGGTCGGTCTCCTCAGCCCCGGCACTGGCCCGTGACACCACACCTGGGACCGAATTGCCAGGAGCCCGGTGCACTGCACAAGCTGGGCTAGGGTTTTGAGAGCCCAGCATCCAGGAGCACCTATTGTGGCAAAATTGTTTCGGCACCTATGGCTGCACCCCTTCCCCTCCCCCAAAGGGTCCCAGAGCCCAGGTTGCAGCCTGAGACTGAATGTTTACACCACAATTAAACCGCGGCACTGGCCTAGGCGCTGACTCCAGGGGTGCACGAGGCCTAGTCAGAGGCGGCTTGTGAGGCTTGTGTTTGGGGAGGCTGAGCGGGAGCATCGGAAGCTCCCTAGAAGTGTGGGGGGAGCACCAGTGCCTGGACCGTGGCCCTGTCCCCCCCGCTCCGCCCCACAGCCCCACCCCTCCTCGGCTTCCCCCCCCACCCGAGGTTGCATGTGCACCACTCTCACGCCACCTGGAAGCCCTGTTCCTGCTCCCCCTCTTACCGCCCCTGCTCTGCCTCTTCCGCTGAGTACCCCTCCCCTGAGGGACTCCCCCACCCCGTTCATCCATCCGCTGCTCGCACCTCTCTGCCCCTTCTCCCAAGGCTCATCCCTCACTCAGATACCAGTGATAGCCACATAGTCAATACCGAGACTATGAAAGAAGCGTATAAATACGCTGAACAGGGCCGCCCCGAAACTGGCAGAGACCCCCACACCCCCGCTTCAAAAGCACCTACTGGTAAAAACAAGCGTCAGTGCTCGTGGCTCTAGCCCAAGCCCTGTGAGCCCCAGGCAGTGGGCACGGGCCGGCCTTGGGGGTTGCATCACCATGTAGCCACACACTTATTTAGGTGTCTAAAAATGAGCAGCGCTCTTTGGAAAAGTCTCCCCCCCCCCCTGCCAGTGGGTATTTCATGGCCCTGAACAGTGGCGGATTAGCCACTGGGCCTATAGGCCCGTGCCCAGCGGTAGTGGTCAACTGAGGGCCCCCTGAGCCTCCCTGACGGTGTCCCCAGCAGAAGGTGGGGAGCGGGCAGGGGAAGCCCCCAGCACTCCAACCCATCCCCAGCAGAAGCGCAGGGGGTGCGGGGAGAAGCCCGAGCACTGGGACCCCCCACTGCGGCCCCAGGAGGCAGCCTCACAGCTTGGGGGGGGGGCGCTCACTCCTCACTGCGGCCTCAGGCTGTGATGGGGGGACAGGGCGTCTCCAGTCTTGGGGCCACAGGGTGTGGGGGGGGAGGACATAAAGTAGCAAACAGGTGCAGTGCGGGGTGTGGAATGGGGGGACCCTGGCTGGAACCCCAGGGAAGGAACAGAAAGGGGTGGAACTTTGGGCGGGGGCCGCAGGCAGACGGGGCAGAATGGGGGCGGGCCAGCAGGTGGAAGGGGCGGGTGGGGGCACTTGCTTTGTCCCAGGGCCCCAGGAAACCTTAATCTGCCTCTAGCCCTGAAGTGTTGCACCAAATTGCCCCAAACGTTGAGAGGATCAAGGCCAAATCGCCAGCTTGCCAGCCCCTATTAGCTTCGCTGTCCAAGTAACACCTGAGGGCTCTACAAATCTAACCACGCTGCTGAGATGCAGGACACCCCACCAGCATCAGTGACTCAGACACAAACTCACCCCCGCCCCGAAAGCCTTATGATTGGCCCAGTGGCTTTAACCCCAAAGCAGCAGGGACCCACCTCTTCAAAAGTGGCCAGTGGAGGGTGGGCGAGGGCAGTCGAGACTTGTCCCCCAGCAGCAGGAAAGCAGACGTTGAAGGCTAGGGGGACTGAGAAGAGGAAAGGGGGTGGGAGGCAGCGTGTGATAGAGCTAAGGAAGTGCTGGGAGGATGGCAGAGACAGTAGCGAATGGGCGGGAGGGGGATGGTGCGAGAACATGTGGCAGCTCTCTCCCTACACAGGCTAGGAAGTGGGAAGTGGATTCCCCCCAAAAGCAGCCAGGAGAGAGACGGTCATGTGGCTATTGCAATGTTGCCAACTCATGTGAAGTGGTGGTTTTCTTAAAGTCCCAGCTCCTGGAGTCTTGTGAATCAAGAGAATCTCAGCTTCCATGTAAATAAATAAGTTTCTAGCCATCAGGGTTCTAAAGAAAAGCTTGAAAATAGCTCAAAACAACCTCCAGAAGGCACAAGCGCCCAACAAGTATTCATTTAAAAAAGACATCACATGATTTGTGGGAGGGAGGGAGGGACAGGACCTGACTGTTGAACACTGGGCTTGGCAAAACTGGCATTTGAGATTGAATTTGAAGCCTGAAATGATCAAAGAGACATTGTGGGTGACTTCCCGAAAAGGCTCACAGACTAATGCCACTTAGCCTTATTTCTTTCTTTGCTGGGGGAAGGCAGGTGGGAATTGAGGTCTCCAACTGAGTGGTTGGGAGCAGCAGTACGGCCTATGTGACTCAAGGACTTCAGGTCACGTGTGCTGCACTCCTGTAGCCCACCCGTCGCTAACCCAACCGCCAGCCACCAGTTAGACATCACCATGTGTTGCTGCTGCTGTCACATGTAACCCACTGGTCAGTCAATGTGTGTTACGTACTGCCCCCGCTGTGCCCAAATTACACAAGGTGTGAGTCCATTCCCGTTCACAGCCACAGAGCCTGGAGCCTTAGCTCAAGCTGTAGAGAGTCATGGATTACCTTGGTCCTGGCCACAGTGGTACCTTGTGGCAATGAGTTCCACAGGCTAATTGGGTTTATTTGTTATCCATAAAGTGTTATGATTTAGGGTAAGGAATTAAGACAGCTGTTCCCTAATCTGGGCAGATTTTGAGGACACTGGAGGGGGTGTAGATAATCAGGGGATGGCACAGCCTTTTACAAAAGTCATAAGTATCTGGAAGATCTGTATGGCAAGAAGAAATGCAGCTGAGTCGTCTTGCAATAACCTGATTAAAAAGGTCCTTTGGAAAAACCTCTTATCGCCATGAAAATCTTTACACTATGGTGCTTGTTTGCCTGATTAACTTTATCATTACTTAATGCAGGGAAATCGCAGCGCAGTAACATTAGTTACGTGCAAAGGGCTGTGTTGACAATTTGAATGCAAATCGCAAGCTGTAAAAAACAAAGACTCATGAAATAACAAAAACCAATGGAACACTAGGAAAGGTATTAGAAAAATACCATGTAACGCTTCTGCCTGCTCTTCCTGGAGCGCAGTCGCTGAGGTCCCACAATTCCACCACCGGCTCCCAAAGCCTTTGGAATAATTAAGTCATCATTTATAAATATTGCCTTGATCCCCGACTTGCAGGGAAACTAAGGGTCCAGCAGGCTGGGGAATATGGTGGTGAGGAAGAGCTCCCTTGGTGCCTGGGCAAGACTGCAATGATTTTTATATCAAACTGCTCAGGCGGGTGGGTGTCAGTATGTAGCGCCGGGTTCCGCTTTACAATCACTGTTATGCCCGCTACGTTTTAAACACTACAGATCAGCTATAACAACACTGGATATTTATTTTATTTCAACTATCACTCTTATTTGTCAGGTGTATTTTTATGCACAGCAGGTGTACCCTAATGGTGTTAAGGACTAAACAGAAAATTGATGGGCTGAGACACCCATTAGCTAATGGATTACTAAGCAAAAGGGACTCCGTTTAACCCCAGTGCACTTAGCCCACAGTTGGGAGGAATGTTAAAGACTATAAGCTAACACTCCATCTTCACTTCATGGACCCAGGGGAAGAGAGCTCAAACTTGAATGCAGCTCTTTTGATAGACAGGTGAGTGAACATGGCTATCATTATGTAATCACACAGCTTTGGGACTATTTATCATCTACACAACATGCCCCAGGAACACCTAAACGTGCTTGACCTGCTTTGTTGTGAGGCTGTCATTGCAACTTGATAGGTGTATGGAAGGGGTTAAGCGGAATAAGATGATAGCAAAGAGAGCAAATGCCCACATTCCACCTACATAGCGAGTATAGTGAGTCTACAGCCATGAGGATTGATCCGTGAGCGTCTATTATCCAGAATACTGTACACCTTTGTACATTAACAACATGCCACGTTTTACTAAGATCTTGTTCCAACACAGTCTTTAATCAGTTGTTCAGATAGATGTGGCTCATTAGCACTGGAGCAATACAATCACTTTTTCCCTCTAAATCCCATGATTTTATTGGCCTATTAACAGTTTGATTTGTTGTCAGTGGGAACAGGGAAGGATTCCAAATCAGCTATCATATTATCCTACAGGTAGCCAGCAGAATGAATAACTGAGACAATAAAAGCCAAGCAAGATGCACAAAGGTTATGTGTTCTAAATTCTTTAGCCTTTTCCATCATATTTTATGTTTCCTTTCAAATAGGAGTACACAGCTCTGTACAGTCTGAGCCAGAGTTTGAAACGAGAGTGTCATAAAAGAAACAGAATATAAAAGGTCATCTTTGCAATTCAGGATTTGCCTTCCTACATGGAACCAAGTCACATTGGCTCTCACTGCCCCCCTACACAATAAGGAACAACCTTGCCACATTGGCTTTTGAGAATGCACCAATTCAAAAGGCGTCTTCTATGGATATCAGTTAAGGGCCTAAGGCTGAAAACATGCATATGCTTAATTTTAACCATGGGAGGAGTTCCACAGCTTTCTAAGGGATGGCTGGGGCTTGAAGTTAAGCATGCGCAGGTGTGTTTTCAGGATGGAGGCCAATGGGAGGAATCCGAAGACCACTAAAATCTGGAGAGGGTAAAATTTGGCACTGTGGCTCTATGGATAGGTCTACACTACACCCTAAGCCCAGGTCAATGGGACCCCGGCTTGTGGATCTGGTGTGTCCAAGCCTTGAGCATCCACACTGCATTGTAAACCTGGGTTTACAAACGCTGGACCAGGGTCTCCCAGCTGTGTTACCGTGTGTCCGTACTGCACTACGCAGCTTTTCTGACTTGGGTCGATGGCTTGACGTGCGTCCACACTGCAAAATGCCCAGGCTTGGACCTGAATCTCAGCGGGATTTAGGCCCTGTCCAACCCCCCCCCACCACCACCCCACCGAGCAGGGTCCTGAGTGCTTGCTGGCTCAAGTCACACTGATCTGTGTGTGAACAGAAATGGGAGTATGGCTCCGAGCCCTGCTTACTCTGTAGTGTAGCCATACTCTAAGGATACATCTACAATGCATTAAAAAACAGCCCACGGGCAGAGCGTCTCAGAGCCTGAGTCCCCTGACCCAGATGTGTGCTATAGGGCTAAAGAGAGTGCTTGGGCTGGAGTCTGGGCTCGGAGAGCCTTCAAGGACCAGCTCTCACAACTGGGATGGGGTTTAGGTGCCTAACTCCCTTAGGCACTTTTGAAAATCCCAACCAAACTCTAGGGGTGAAATCTTGGCTCTATGCCAATCAATGGCAAAACGCCCACTGACGTCAGTGGAGCCAGGATTGTAACCTAGGTCACCTAAGCAGCGTATGGAGCAACACGAAGAACACGCTGATAGTCAATGGAAAGAGAATCGTCCTGCTGGTAATGAAGCCAAACTAAAGTTACAGAACCACAATTGAATCCAAGGAACACACCGGATATAACTTCAGCTACATCCTTTGGGCGTGAGAGAGTTTAAAGCTTATCTAAGCATATGTCCAACATAGCAACTGGTTTGTTTGCTCCTGGACAATCATTTTACTGAGCTTCGAGATCACCAGGGTAGTTATTTAATTCAGATTCTTTATTGTTCTTTCGCCATATTGCTGGAGTTAATTTACAGCAGATGCCAATGGTAACAGGAGTTGCCTCCCCAGTAGCGGTTCCCATTTGACAAGCTCACTACGTGGAAAGCAGCATGAGAGAGCAGAAGGGGGGTTTCTCTCTCTAATATCACCTTTCCCTGCAATAGACGATCTTGTCCACTACATCAGCACACACTTGGCTGAGCCGTGCAGAGGAGCCGACAGCTGCTTTGAAAAAAAAAGTCTCTCTGTTTTCACCATCACAACTCCTCCAGCGTGGTCTCTTCCGGTCTAGGCAGGCATGCTTCACTTACGGTGATCTTCAAGTTCCTGCCCATTTCTATCCCCATATTAAGCGGAAACAAGGCGCTGCATGCATCAGACTTCTGCAGCGCAGCCAAGCTACATTAGCTAAAAGTTTCATGGTGTGATGAACTTAAAGTTTTGGGATTTTTTTTTTTTTTTGGTACCGTGATCTGTTGGTGAACCCTTGAAATTCACCATACTCTCTCTCTCTCTTTACCTCTCAAGAGCTGTCGCCAACAGATCTACTTTCATACTGGAAAAAAAAATCAGTAATGTATGCAAATTAGAAAACTGATTAGCATAAAGCTTCTACTCGTAATAGTGGGGTTACTGAAGTGGGTTGATAGGTAAAATGATCTCCTTAGTGATAATTAACTTTGATCTCTTAAATAACAGTTAACTTTAATAAAAGAGAGAACAAATGACATTTGCATCATGGCAACCGTAAAAAGGCAGAACATCAACTTTAGTTGCAGACTACTTGATAAGCCCTGTTCTCAAAGTGAATATACTAATTTAAAAGCAAAAATGACAAGATTTGTAAAGGACTGTTGGGTTTGTTTTTACAGCATGTGCAAATTCCCACACACTGAGATGAGAAATTGCATATATTGATAGGAATAAATTCATACATACATGATACCGATATGTATTTATCTACAACAAAATATAGAAAAGTCAATTACAGTATTTTTTATTAAGACCTAACCACATGTAGGTAAATATTATCCCTGTATGAATGTAACTGGGAAACAGACACAGACTAGTTAAGAGACTTATCCAAGGTTACATGATAACTAGTGTCAGAGCCAGAATGTCTGGCTCCTAGTCCCGTGGGCTAAACATGGGAAGCTGTTCCTTCTCATTACTGAAGGTAACCAGAGCATCCAAGCTAAATACAAGGTGGGACAGATTGTTACGCATAAGGGGGTCATACATGTAGGAGACAACTTAAAAAGAAGTGGGAAATGAACATGAAGTGGGCAATTATCATTTCTGCAGGCATAGGACAATGGAGGGAAAGTAGGCAGCCGGGTGTGTGACAAATTGTGGTAATGGGCCATAAAATCAGTGTCTCTGCTAAGGCCATGGTTCAGCAGAGTGATGAATTTGAGTTCCTTGTCTTTTCAAGGTATTGTGCAGGTTTTCTTGGAGGCTGAATAGTGAGAGGTCAGCTATGGTATGATCGCTCTGTGAAAAGTGTTTGCCCACAGCTAATAGGGTGTTTTATCTTTTATCCTTTAGGGACAGCTTGGTGGTTTATTAAAGGTGGGGCTATTAGCCTATTAGTCAGGCGACCTGACACATCCCCATTATAAGACCCTGTTTTCAGTTGCTGAGCACTCAGGTTTCGATCCAAAAAGGACATTTTGACACCATTCTCTTTTCAGTAAAACATTCAAAAATGTTTAATTTTTCTTTCATCGTGGAAAGAAAACAAATTCTGAAACCTCAAAAGTTGCAATGAAATGGAATCGACATTCTACCAACAGCTCTAACATGAGGGGAGAATTGGGACTGGCTGGACAAAGAGCTGGGGGTGGGAGTGCAAGGAGATTGGCCAGGAAGCCCAGGGAGGGAGACTGGGAGCCGGTGGGGAAGGGAGTAGGAAAGGAGACAGACCAAATGAGAAGCCAGGAGGGGAGAAACTGGGACTGGCTGGGAGAAGAGACTGGCACTTGGGGAGACAGGTTGGGATCTGGAAATAGGGGGTCTAGTTTGGGGAGGAAACAGGCAGAAGAGCTTTTTGCTCATTAGTGCACACTCCCCTCTGGAGCCTGGAATAGACCCCAAATATTTGTGTGAAACCTGCTGCCAAAGTGTCTCATCCCTCTCTAGTGCTGGTCCACATAGAGGATGACAACCTACTACTGCTAGTAGTTACTGTCTTAGCTCAAGTGGGAGAGGACTGTGTGGTGGATTTAAAGGTTCTGACTTTGCTGAAGACCCATGTGGGTGTCAATATGATGCCACATGATAGACTTTCTTTTTTTTCAGTTTGTTTTTTAAAAACCTAGGAAATTACACACACAAAATTACTGTAGCCCCTCCCCCGAGGCATGGTTCAAACCTCTTCCCTGGTGCTTGCTAATCGCAATGGCTTCTCCACCGCTCTTCCAGTGGTTGGAGCCTGGGTTCTTTATTTCAGCGCCTGGTGCCTCCACCGGAGGTGACTCCTCTCTGTGCCTGGGATTCTGTCCCTTGGGAAAATAACTAACTCTCCAATTCTGTTCACAAGGAACATACCCCTGTACACATACAATACAACACATTAATATAAGCCCCAACCCATGAAATGCCACACTCAAAAAGGACAATATAACTTGGGACAGAAAACAAAGGCTCACATGAAGGAAAGGATTGAGATTAACTAAAATACTAAAACACCAACAATATAACAAATTCTCCACCTCCCCACATTCCCCATTGCCTACAGTCCTCAGCTCCCTCCTTAGCATGTTTCTGGGCAAATGGGACACTGAGGATAAGTCCTGCAACAAGTGCTGCAGTACTGGGAACTGGCTGGCTGGCACAAAAAGAAAGGGGTTCCCTTACCGTGTCTTCACCGCTGAGTAGGGTAGGGTCCTTCCCTGGCTTGGAGGTCCTGGCTGGCTCTGGATACGTGGTGCTGGGTTGGTTCTCTGCCTCCCTGACCACTGGTCTCTGCTGGGCTGGTGCTCCCCAGTCATGTACCAAATCCCACAATAGCTCCTGTATTGTGGGGAGCGGGAGTTGAGTAGAAACTCGAGAAGCCATGTTACTCCTCTCTCACCTCCAAATTCAAACAGCAGAAAAAATGAAACTAACCCGAGTCTCTTTGTCTCTGCATCAGGCTGTCCCCTCCCGTTGAAAGACTGAGCTGTCATGGCTCTTCAGTGGCCCAACAAACTGTTTACATAAATCACTCCATGTGAAATCCCCACTGGCTTTTATAGGAGTTTCCTATTTATTCTGTCCCTCCACCCTGCTCAGACTCTAAGCAGGGTGGGAAATGGTAACCCGAGGCTCCAGCGCCATTGTTGTAGTCCAGAGGGTAGGACCCCTTTGAGGCTCAGTTCAGTGTTGCAGGCTCCATTAATGCGCCAAAGTCCAGTACCCAAACGTTAGAAAATGGCAGAATGAAGGTCGCTTGTGCACCCTTAATTCGGCCTCTTAGTGCGTGTGCATTCTGATAGCGTCTAACTTCATGATCACATACGGTACTATTTTTAACACAGGACCCCTGCCTCATTCAGTGCACTGGATGGACAGTGCTCATTTATTTAGCAGCGCTTCAATATTTTTTTTTTCTCCTCATTCAATGGGTGGCCCTAGAATTCATCATTTACTGCACTATTTAAACCTTGCTCTGGAGACGGAATTATGAATTTCCTCATGGGCTTTTCTATGGAGCACCTCACTATAGTAGCCAAGTGCTTCCCAAACATTACTTGATTGTTTTTCCACAACAGCCATGTGAGGGTTTTATCTTCATTTTTCAGACAGGGAACTAAGACACAGATTAAGGTCAAAAGTATCCATTAATTCTGGGTGCCCAACGTGAAAAACCCAGGACCTGACCTTTCTGAGTACTTAGCATTATATAGTGATTTGTATGTTCAACGCACAGCTCCCATTGACTTCAGTTGAGCTGTGTGCTCAGCACTTCTGGAAATCAGACCCCAGGTCACAAGTAGAAAATGGGGAACACACAATTGGTGACCACTTGTGAAAAGTTTAGTTTAAGTGACTTAACATCATCTAGGAATGCTGGCAGAGGCAGGAGTAGAATCCAGGTCTTCAGGGCAGCATTCAACTGCCTTGACCAAATTTACTCCGAATTTACAACAGTGGTCACTGAAGGAGAATTTGGTCCAATAGCAACACATGAAGATATACACAGGATGAAAATTAACCCAGAGGCAAGAAGGAGGCAAAACAATAAAACAAAGGTAGTTTTCTATAGCTGGGAACATGAGAAGGGGTTTAAAGGTGTACATTTTTAATGGTGAGAGTAATTAACTATTGGAACAATTTACTAAGGGTCATGGAGGATTCTCCATCGCTGACAATGTTTAAATGAAGACTGGATGTGTGTCTAAAAGCTCTGCTCTAGGAATTATTGTGGGGCCGTTCTCTGGCCTATGTTATACAGGAGGTCAGACAAGACAATCACAATGGGCCCGTCTGGCTTTGGAATTTATGAATATATGGAAATGGGGCCCAGATGGATATATAGAGACCATTTCTACTCCTGAGATTCAGCATGGACTTGGGAAGATTTTGGGGAGGAGAAAGATAGATTAGAGATGTCAAGATAAAAAGATGAATTTGCTGGAAGTTTTTAATCTCAAATCTTGCTGGAAGAGAATTTCAGGGGTTCTTTTTTATCTACTTGCCCCCAATATTTGCACTCTATATATGCAGTCCAGAAACATTTTAATGCTACAAATTAAAATGACCACTTTCCTTCTCTTCCTCCTTGTGGTTACAAGAGTTTGGGCTTCCTTATTCCTTTCTCGTGGCCTGAACGACTGACTCCCCCAGGCGTTGGATGAAGCCAATGAGAATATGTCGACACAGCAATAAAACAGCCGTAGCAGGCACGTGCCAACTGACTTGGGCTTGGGCTCAGACTGCAGGGATATAAAATTGCACTGTGGATGTTTGAGCACAGGCTGGGCTCTGAGACCTTCAGGGATCCCACTGACTTCAATAGTTGCTGGATCCAGTTCCAAGAGGCCATGCTTCCTGGATGGCCCAGTCTTGCCTAGAGAGGAATTTTGGATTGTTTGTAGCCTGTGTTAACTGACTGCGAATTAACATTGGTTGTGTTAACTCAACTGTAAGATATTTGCAGACATTTGTTTACTGTCAGCTGAACCACGACCAGAAACAAATGCGTGTGAAATGTTTAACTAGGACTGGCTGAAAAATGAAAAAAACAAAAAACATAAAAACTTCAAAGCCATTCTCCCCCCCACACCCACTGGGTTCTAAATGGGCCCATTTCCCCCCCCCATTTGTGACATTTTTAGCAAGATATTTTATTGACTTTTTTGGGGGGGGGGTTGGTAAATGAACAATTTCTATTAGGTTTCAGAGTAGCAGCCATGTTAGTCTGTATCCGCAAAAAGAACAGGAGTACTTGTGGCACCTTAGAGATTAACAAATTTATTTGAGCATAAGCTTTCGTGGGCTACAGCCCACTTCTTCGGATGCATAGAATTGAACATATATTGAGGAGATCTATATACACATACAGAGAGCATGAACAGGTGGGAGTTGTCTTACCAACTCTGAGGCCAATTGAGTAAGAGAAAAAAACTTTTGAAGTGATAATCAAGATAGCCCAGTACAGACAGTTTGATAAGAAGTGTGAGAGTACTTACAAGGGGAGATAGATTCAATGTTTGTAATTGAATGGCTCATCCATTCCCAGTCTCTATTCAAGTCTAAGTTGATTGTATCTAGTTTCTATTAGGATTTCAATTAAAAATTGATTTAGGAAAAATCACAAAAAATCATTAAAAATGAAATAATTTTGATAATGTCCACAGTTTTGCAAAAAAAAAAATTCATTTTAGAAACAAGGGTGTTGTTTTGATGAAAAAGCTTTTCGATCAGCACGAGTGTCTACCTAATACAAAGACACACACAAGGGTCTACTACCGTCTACGTTTGCAGAGTGTCCCCCAAACTGATGATACACAATGCAGCAGTGACAGCATCCCTTCTATATGCATGTGGAACATGGACAGTTTACTGCAGATGCTTGAAGCAACCTGAAAAATGTCACATGCACTGTCTCCGCTCTCTCTGAGGCTCCACTGCTGATACAAAGTCTCCAACTTTAACATCCTTGAAAGAGCACAGACAACCAGCACTGAAGCAACAATCAGTGATGCTCAGCTTAGATGGACAGGGAATGTTATCAGAATGGGCAAAGCTAGACTCCCGAAAACAGTTTTCTAGAGTGAGCTGAAACTCAGAAAGCACAGGAAGGGTTGTCAACAAAAACACTTCACAGGCACCCTTAAGCAGAAGCTCACCTCATACAGCATAAATATTGATAACTTTGAAGACAGCCACAGACAGAGCTGAACAGAGAGCAACTATCAATAAAAGTTGAGTAAGACAGACACAAAAACCTGATTGCAAAAAGGGCCAAGTGCCATGCCAAGTCTTTGGTGAGAGCCTGCACATACTGTGTGATATCTGTTCGTGAGCTTCTCCTTACCAATCAGCCTATACAGCCACGTGAGAACACGTGTGAAGCCGACACATCATCACTGGGCATGACAGACAGCCATACATTTGCAATTACAATGGTGTTAGTTAACACATATTAATTTGAAATTAATAAAGCACATTTTACACCTGGACTAAAAATTCTAAACGATGCCCGTATGACTAGCAAGGAGTTTCTGGCCAGATGGGATATTTTCCTTGCTCATCACTAGGGACAACAGAATCAGTTCAGATAAAATATAATGCAGATAAATGGAATCTTTATCCCAAATTCAAACTGAAACTTCATGAGGGTTTAATACGTTTCATTTACTACTTTTTGCACTATATCTCTTCACTTCAGGGTTCTGACCCAACTGAGAGTAGGCAAAGTGGACTAAAGAGTTGTGTTTGGCCTGCTCACGCCCTACTGTAATCGGAACGAAAAAAAATTCAATGCTGCCTTAAAATAGCAGGCCTGATTTAAATGGAAAGCTCTAAAAGTCTTATCCTCACCTTTCCCAGACCTAAAACAAGCAGCAAAAGTCTGTAAGCCGAGTGTAATATGCCATACCATGTTGGCAATATTTAAACCCATCAAGTAGTGTTTCAACCTTCAGTCCAAATTTCCTGGCTTTTGTGGGTTTTATTCAGACCTCTTTTGTTCTAATGTCATTTTAATGAAGATTTTATACTGTACGGTTCCAGCATATTCACTACAATTAGAGCTGTCAAATTCTTTCATCATAAACTCTGAAGAAACTTATCTGGCTTCAGGCTTTGTTTACAAAGCTAAAGTTTGACTCAGGTTGACTGATGTTTGCAAAGCTTTCAGGGACCTGGGGTTAAGTTCCAGGCACATTTACATCTCATTCTGCTTTGATCAGAGATGAACAGAGAAGCTGATGTTGGGACCTAGATTAGGCTGTGGGGTTTGGTTTAGTGGCCATGCCAAGGCTAAGGGCTGGATTCATATTCAATGGCACACAACTCTTGTGGGCTGTTTTGCTGATATTTTGTCCCAAATTGGAAGAAATCTCATGGGATCTGCTGATTTCATGAGATTTCCACCCTCCTGGAACACATCTGAATGAATTCCAGGAACAATTCCCCCCAAATTTGGAATCAACACTGTAGAGACCTGTTCTTAGCCGAGGTTTCAAACCAAAACTGCACTAAAATTTGGGAAGAGGGAAATATTTAGATGTACCATTTCCATTGGGGACCATCCCTAGTGGAAAGAAAGCACAGGGTGAGGTTTCTAGTTTAGACCAGCTAAAACTGGGTGGTTTTGCTGGGTTTGTTTGCTCACAGAGAAACTCATTGGGATACTCAAGGGGTGGAAACCCACTTGAAAAAAAAACAACAAACAAGATTTCATGAAGCCCAATAAACCAAAATCTAGTTGTTCATCTTAGTGCTAGTAACCATCCCTGTTCTATCCAAAGTGGATCTGGTTGGTATGCAGATCAGTGGTGAAGACAGAAGACAACAGGAAAAGAGAGGCTGTATATAACTACAGTATACGCACACACACACAAATGTGTACACACAACTGAGAGAGAAGATTAGATTATTTTAAGTAGTTAATTTAAAACAGTATCTTAATCAAATCTATAGGTGAAGCTGTGTTGCTTCAGCACATTTCAGTCCCTGGATACCATCTTAGAACCTTTTGCTGTAGATTTAAAGCTCCAGGTACAGTGAGTCTCTGCAAAGAAGCCATTGCAATATCTCAATGTATTTCCTCTCTAGCTACTGCAGATACAGACCAGGCTGACCACCCTCTGCATCATCGTATCCTGTCAGCTCTCTTCCTTTGACACACATGAAGTTAAAGAGAAATGGCTGTCTTCCTAATTTCTATTTCCATCTAATATCAGGGGAAAGGGGAAGGCAATTTTTTTTTAAAAAAATATTTTTTATGCAACTTTTAAAAAGAAGAGTTTTTTTTTTTTACGGTACTTAATAGACCTTCCTTGCAATTTAAAACTGATTTCCAGGAGCTCAGCTATTCAAATCTCCAAAGCCTATTTGAAGGCACATCTGAAGGCGCACCCTGCAACCTGTGTGTAGCAAACTCTTTTGAATCTTGTCCTTGAAACAAAAATTAGTGCCCCATGGGAACTCGGCAGTGCAGACAACCAGTAACTGCCGAAAGACTGAAAGCAGAGCCAAGAGTCCTTGCAGCCGGGAGGGAGGAAGGGGATGAGAGACAGAGAGTGTGAAGATGAGAAAAGCCTTCAGGAGCCATTTGGGAGACAGTCACTGGGAAGAAGAAAGAAAGACATGCACTAAAACCAACAGAAACACAGGTGGAAATGGCCTACTGGGAAATCAGGCTGTCAACAAACAAAAGCCGAAGGCCAGAAATCAGTTTCAGTAGCAGCCCCTGCTAACAGGGCTTCAGCGTTCAGTAAATAAATTAGCAGCAGCTTTGACTGTTTGGAAATTAGTAGCGACACCGTGAAAGAAGCAAATGACTTGCTTTTATCTGGAGTGGAAGCATTACACTTCCAAAGAAACCCTTGCCTGTGTAAAGAGAAACAGAGCCGGTTACATCAGTCCAGGTTCAAATAATACTAATAATAAAAGTTTCATTTCATTTACCAGTGGCTCAGAACTTCATTTAGCGCTAACCAGACCCATCTACCTCTGGGCCATTTCTGACAGCAACTCCCCCTGGAATAGTTTGTCAGTTAGGATACGTGATATAAAAACACGATAAGTATATATATATCTATATATATATGTATTTGAAAGTAAAATAGGGTTTGGACACGACGCAATTAATAGGAGACTTTGATTCCGATTCTCAGCTGGTGCAAATCAGCAAATCTCCGTTGACGGCAGGGAAGCTGTGCAGAATGACCTAGCCTGAGGATCTGGCCCTTCGTCTGTAATTAAACAGGAGATGAGTGAGGGGCTGGGCAGGACATTCACTCCTTGAGGCCCTGATTCAGGAAAGCACTTAAGCAGATGCTGACTGGTAAGCACATCCTTAAGTCCCTTTACTGGGATTTAAGCACATGCTTAAATTAAGCACATGCTCACGTGCCCTTTCTGCCTAGGGATGCTTACTGAATCTGGGCCGGTGGTTAGAGGTGTATATTTGTTGCAATAAATAAGTATAAAAGAAGCATCAATGCCAGAGCCTTTGACACCAGATAGAAAAACAGTCTGATGCGAAATAAACCTGCAGCTTCCAAATGGGAGGAAGCTTTTCTATCTGTATTTCGTTTATGTGATGTCTGCCGTGCTCGGTGTGTCGGTAGCGGAAGGCAGGTCAAAGAAGCCCGACTTGTACTCGGAATGGAGGGAGGGGCTGTGTGAGGCGGTTCTTAGATCCTATGGGAATTCGTCCCACAGTCATGGCCCAACCCCAGCGCCAGCTCCATCTCCTGCACAGATGAGCTCTCCCCCTGCCAGGGACGGCTCCATTGCGCTTGAGAAGCAGAGTTGTCGGCCAGGGGCCTCATCCCTGTGTGTCAGTCCTTTCTTATAGGTATCCTGGCTTCGGGCCACTGAGCACCTGGCAGATAAGAACAGAGATCTTGAATTTGACTTGATGTGAGCTCTCGTTCGTACCCCAATCTCAGGCAGACAGGCTTTGCTCCCATTGTGCCTGGCTCACACCTTTAGTCCTCACTTCCATGAGAAATAAATTTACTCCCTAGTTTCCAAAGGAGAAAGGAAATCTGAGACAAACTGCTAAGATTAGGTGGTACGTGGTAGCAGCCGGCATGGATCTGTGAAACACGCCCAGTTATAAGGAGAATTTAGTTCCATTAAGGCACATATCACGTATCTCGGTGTTAAGTAAACTCAATGTTGTGCAGGAAGGTCAATAGACAAACCTGAGTTCTATTGCCTGGATAATAATAGAATAAGGTAGATAAAAAAATCTATTCAATGGATAGGAACCAATGAGTTATCATCAACGAGTTTATGTCCGAAGAGAAGGAGGTATCAATTGGTCTCCCAAAGGAATTGATACTGGGGCTGGTATTAATCAATATACCCATTAGCAGCCTAGAGGAGAATGTACATTCAATGATCATCAGTTCTGTGGAAGATGCAAAGGAAGGGAGAAGAGATGGCAGAGGGAGAATATTACCTATCAACAATAGAGTTGAAACTGGTAAACTTAGTGATTTTGCCAGACCAGTAGGAGATAAGAATGGAATACTATGTACAACTAGAGATGAATACCACAGTATAAATATAAGTGAGGGGATGGTGTCTGAAATGAAACCTGGGAGACCACAACAGTCAAACTTAGTAGGACTTCAATGGTAGGACTTAGTGGTGCAATGCCATTGTAGAAGGCCTAAAGCATGGAAACATGTGCAAGAGAAATGGTTAAACTATCATTTTGCAATATGCTTGGAGTAAATGCTTGGGATGATTTAGTTGGGGATTGGTCCCGCTTTGAGCAGGGGGATGGACTAGATGACCTCCTCAGGTCCAGTCCCACCCTGATATTCTATGATTCTATGATTCTCAACTGAGCTATACTTATAGCCAAGTGTCAGGAAGGACTTCTGAAAAAAGAATGAGTTAAGAGAGGATTGCTAAAATGACGCAAAGAGCCAAATTCAAGCCAAGCAGAAGCAGGAGCAGAAGCAAAAGCAGCTCCCATTGATTTAGATTAAAGAAGGAAATGGAAGGCTAGTATACTTAAGCACAAAGCAGAAGAAAAATTGCATTAGTAACGGAAGTGGGGAATTGCTTTGCTTTGGGGTTAAAATATTGTTGTATGTATCACTGCACAGTTGATGCTGGCTTTTCCCATGATTCCAAATGTATTTTTGCAATCTTAATCCTAGAGGGTTGATCTTTTGTTAAATATTTGTGTGTTCATGTGTCTTATAAAAATACACCAGTGACTTGAGGGGGAAAAAATGCTGGTGAACCTGGGCCCCAGTTTTCTTAATCTACCTTTGCGCAAAGACCATGCTAGGGGCAAGGAAGGGGATGGATGAGATGATCCATGGAATCTGAGACCAGGAGGGACCATTCTGAGCATCTAGTCTGATCCCCATGCATTACACAGGCCGTAGTATTTCAGCCAGTGATTCCTGCATCAAGCCCATAACTACCAGTTCAACTAGACCATCTCTTTTAGAAATCCATCTAAATCTTGACTTAAAGACTTCACATGATGGAGAATCTACCACTTTCCTTCACAAGTTTTTCCAATGATGAGTTGCCCTCACAGTTAAAAATTTGTGTCTTATTCCCAGCATGAATTTGCCTCGCTTCATCATCCAGCTATTGGATCACGTCATTGCGTTATCTACCAAATTAAAGAGCCTTCTACTTTCAAAAATCTCTCCATCTAGTTTCCTAGTGGCACCATCTAGCTACATAGTTGATTAGCAGTAATCATCATTATATATATTTTTATGATCACTTGGGGATTTCTCCCTCTCTCATTGGATTCTTGTGGGGTTCAATATGAGTAGAACCTGGTCTTTGTTCAGCAAAAGCTAGAGCTTTGTGATGGAAAATAAGAAATCTTTAAACTACGGTTCTTGGAGGCATGTTTTGTGATGTTACTGTTCAATGCAGCAGGGTCTCATATCCCCATTAGTTGTGAGAAAAGGATAAAATTACTCCTCTACATTAGAAACAAATCACAGCTAAACCTTTGCTAGTTCTATAAATTTTAAATCCCCATTTTCTCTCACTAGTACAAATAAAAAAAAACCCCATAGATGGCTGGACAAACCTATCAAGAGTTCAAAGCAATCAAGTGTGAATTTCCCCTGTCAAACTGTTAACAAAACGGAAAACCTTTGACTGAGAGGTAACTTAAGAGATAAGTAGTTAGATGGATTCTACAGACAACAAGACACAAACAAATTAAACGTATTCCACTGAAACACTGATATAATTTCCCTCCAGAGAATATCTAAGACTGACAAAATAAACAAAGAAATAACATGTTTCTTAACTTGTGAAATGTGACAGTCAATGGCATATGGCAAAACAAGCGTAAGCAATGCTGGAAGTTCTCAGTGCAAATATGCTGCCTAGAAAATATAGCCTCATAGTTTTCCTTACTTCAAACTCCTATTAACTTTGCTTTTTCAAGCATCCCCTCTTTTCGGCTTCCAACACTCCCTATCATTCAGGGCGGTTGTGAGATCGGAGAACAGCACAATCTGGGACACACGCAGGTAACCGGTTTGAACTCCAATGACATCTTCTACAGGCCCTGATCCAGCACTCCATCTCTGCGCAACAAAGCACTTAGCCATATGCTTAACTTTGGCTTCGGTGGAATTTAAGTGCGCCCTTAAGTACTTGACTGAATATAAATGGACTTCAGCATGACTTCCTTGAATGCTTTGTTGGGTTGGAGTGGGCAAACCTGATAAGCTGTGCATTCTCCTGGTGCCCATTTCAAGTCAACCAAAGAGTCCGAGAGAGTCCGCGGCTACCACCGTGATGGTCATGATATATGTAAAAGCATTGACATGCCAAACTACTGTGCAGCTTACATTTTCTTGTTACTCCCAGCAATCATTTCCCCATGAACAATCCATATGTCACTTACAAATATTCCAATTAGCCTTCACAGTTGATACACACATACTAATCCTTTCATTGTATTTTATTTCAGAGCTTGCCTTTAAAATGTCAGGGGTTTTCCCCCCTAAGTTACAACTTCTTGCACTTTAAAAGTTTATCATGGAAAACAGGCCGGGTTTTTGTGACTCAGAGCTGCAGAGAAGGTGGGGAAAGGATATGGATCTTTTCTAAAAGTCACTGTTGTTTGATGGTCATTTAGAGATGTGCAGAAATGCCTAGTTCCTCATCTACCAACTGACATTAACCTTGTTACCCTTGCTCTAAAGTATTTGTAGGGCCCCCATCACAGTCCTTAATGTATTTATCCTCACACAACACCCCTGTGAGGTAGGAAAGCAATACAACCCTGTCACAGATGGGAAAGTGAGGCAGAGAGAGACTAAATGACTTGCCTAAGGTGACAGGGGAAGGCTGTGTCAGAGCAAGGAATTGAAGTTGGGTCTGGTGAGTCATAGACTGGCAGTGTATTCATTGGACCATCTTTCCTCTCTCCTTGGCAGTTCCAGTAGAGAAGCCAATTGCTGCATGGCCCTAAATACTGAGCTATCCTATCATTCCTAGTTGGGTTCTTTCTGGAATAGAAGTAGCACACAATGGAGGGTGGAAGCAGGGGAGGAAAACTAGCACTCTCACTGCCCATGCTGTAGCTGTTTTGATTACGTAGAACTTCCCTTCCCATGACTGTCAGGTGGGCATCTCCCGCCAGCTGCACACTCACAAAAATAATAATGAAAGACACACAATGCAAAACAGAACCACCACCTAATGGCCCAATCTGGGGATGGATTTTCAGAGATAACGAGCCCTGGCATTTCCCATTGACTTCCCTGTAAAAGTCTGGGTGCTCATTACATCTGAAAAATCTGGCCCCTAATACATATTTTTGTTACTTCTTCTTCTGCCACCAAAGAGCATTCGCTATACATTTGAGCTAGATTTTTTCAAGTATGTGAGGGAGCCTGTCGATTTCCATCCCAAATAAAAAGTGTCAACTACATAAAGCCGCATTCCCTTCCACCTCTTGTCTGATAACAATAATGAGCTCCGTAATTTACAGCCCTGTATATTTATGTTGGCACTATCAGAAGCACTAATGCAAATTGAAGCTCTTCTGCGCTGTCAAACACTAACACACCATTCATTTCCTACTGATTAGTCTCAACCTAACAAGCATTTTGTTGAGCCCAAAAGAATATTTCATTTATTTAGATAATACTGATTGCTCACTTATGAGCTGCAACTCATTCAACAAGGAACAGATTGTTACATCTTGGTATCTTTAAAAACAAAAACCCAAACAACAACTTGGAGATGATATTTAATACTCAAGCCCGTTGCTATGAGAAGCAGATCTATTGCTGTGAATAATGGAGAGGGTTTAATCACACAATGGCACAGATACACTTAGAATAAATATTTAACAGCATGTTTTGCAAAGCTGAAGCATGTTCCAACCCGACATTCAACAATTTGTGCCTGGTGCTATCATAGAGCATAATGCGAACTGCATCGAAGTGCAGGGTCTCATCTCACTGACTAGTACAGAAGTGGATTTCAAAGGGATTTATATGAAATTTATCAACACCCTTTGCTAAGACCTGATCAGCCTCCCACTGAGGGTTTTGCATTTGACTTTAGTGGTGGCATAATGGGCTCCTACAGACTACGGACATTACCACATATGGCATCATTTCTCTGGGGCCTTAAATCTCTACTAGATTTTGGAAGGGACCAAACTCATTTTGCAAACAATGGGCTTGCAAGTTTGTCTCAAATGCAAACCTTAACGAGATACTCATGTCGGGTAGAAACAGGAAGGAGCAGAGGGGAAGAGTGAAAAATAGACAATGGTCAGAATAAGAAACAAATACAGAGAGAATGAAAAACAAGGAAAAAATATCAGAAAGAGGTGAAAAAAATCCAGCCTTTATCATTTATTGGCACTTGTTTTGCCTGTCTAACTGGGTGGGGAGATCTGCTATTGCTAATACAAGACATAGGCTTCCCGTTAGCTAGAAAAAACATGCTTTTTTTTTTTTTAAATTAATCATCCTTGGAGTGGGGTGGGAGAAACCTCCTGGGATTTAAATGGCAGAAAAAAATAGTTTGTGAAGTCAGACTAGGTTTGTGAACCTAAAAAGCAGTTTGATTGATTTGCAAAACCTCTAGCTTCACAAAGTTCTCCCATCTCTAATGAGAACTGACAGCATTTTTGTCCAGCTTCCCTGTAAAATATTGTTTTAGTGCTAAATCCATCCACAACAATGCCTGAGCATTAGCTTTCTGAATTGCCTCTGGTTTTGTCTGCCAGCAACTGCAGTTGGAGCGGACTAAGCTCTGGGTTGGACACGCATTGGCTTGCTGCATATCTCGGCTGCATTTTGCTGAATTAGAAGTGGGATCAAATAGCGGCTTTTTTGTGCATTCTGAACTCAGCGTTTTTTAGAACCACAGGTTTTTTAGCTTGCGTAAAGCACGTGTGTGTAATCTTTCCATAACTTAATTAGTGTAAACCCTCTCATATATGGGCTTGTCTACATTGCTGCTTAAGTCGAAGTAATTTACGTTGCTCAGGGGGGGTGAAAAAGCCACCCCCCGAGGGACATACGTTACATCAACTGAAAGCGCTGCCTACACCGTACTACGCTGTCAGAGACGCTCTCCTGCCGACATAGCTTCCGCCTCTCATTGAAGTGGAGTAATTCAACGCTCTCCCATCGGCATGGCACATCTTCACCAGATGTGCTACAGCAGTGCAGCTATGTCGATGTAGCGCGGTAGTGTAGACTTGCCCTTACACAAACCATGAGCCACCATTATACGCATGAGCTCCATGACCAAAGAAAGACAAACAGAAAAGAAACACTAAGGGACAAGAACAAATGAAATAATAAAGGAAGCAGGAAGAGTTGGATGATCTTGCTTGGCGCTGTCCATACACCTTATCTTATTTTTTTATTATGTACGCTCCTCTTATTTGCTCTCCCTGCTATAACCTCCACCCTTCCACCATTCAATGTGTCAGTTACAACAACTTACACTCATTTCCACCTGCTAGGGACAGAAAAACCTTAGCTATCCATCCATCCAACCACCCATCCATCCACTTGCCTAAATATCTACAGGGCGTTCATCAGTGAGGTATTTGAGCACCAGAGGCATGGCTGGAACAAGAGAGGGCCCTAAATATGATATATATCCTGTATCCATTATAGAATCATAGAACTGCCAGGCTGGAAGGGACCTCAAGAGGTCATCAAGTCCAGCCCCTTGTGCCGAGGTGGGACCAAGTACACGCAGACCATCCCTGACAGGGGTTTGTCCAATCTGTTCTTAAAAACCTCCAGTAATGGGAATTCCTTGGAAGCTTATTTCAGGGCTTAACTCCCCTTAGGGTTAGAATGTTTTTTCTAATATCATTTATACTGTACCTGTCTTGTCACTAGATTTCTCCCCTCTCTTTTTTTCTGTTTCTTTTATCGCTCTGTCTCTCAAGTGGAACACAGAGCCAGTCACGTTAAAGTGCCAGCTTAGCTTCCTGATGACCATTTAGGTTCCAAATGAGTTTGTCTCTCCCTACTTTCCAGCCTGAGCCGGAAGTGCAAGAAGTATGGATGTTCTCCTAAGAAAACAAGTTTTCCATGGAATTTCCTGCCCCAAGAGGTTAAGATGGTTTTGATCAAGCTCAGAGAAGCAACCAAAAGACCTAGAGGCTGATCAAAATTATCTGAACTTTTGGGACCTCATGAGGTCTGTGCATTATAGTCAAACAGACCTCTACCAATTTCTCTTTTCACTGTGGGCTAAATAACGGGCACTTCCTCTTTGCCCTGCACTGCCACTCCATTTTCTGCCCACAATATGTAACAGTTTGCCAGTGCGTCAGGAGCGACTGAAATTGGCAGAATGAGTTTAAACTGAGAATGAGAAACACCAATTCTAACTTCTGCCTCCAGTCAACACAAAGATTAATAATAAGCCCTCAAGATCTCATATCTAAGCCTCATTGTGTCACCTCCATCAATAACATCAAGAACCAAGAAATCTTAATAGCGATCTCCATAGAATGCAATATCTCCTTATTACAAGAAAAAGGCATATTGTGGAAAAATCTCTTTCCTGCACACTCTACAACTCCTGGTTCATAAAAAAGGGAAAAGAAATAAATTTTCAAAATCAGTTACAGATGGTCTGCTGTAATAACCTTTCTTTTTGAGATGCAATCATGTTTTGCAGTCAGTTATTAGTTGTTCTTTTCACATACATCAAGGACTTTTACACTGACAATTTAAACACAAGAGACCTAACCCCATCTTCACAGCTGTGAAATACCAGTGACCTCAATGGGCGTGTATGGGTGCAAAAGCAGAATTATGCCAAAGAGAGAAATACAACAATTTGCACTCTATCTATATCATACAAATAAAGACAGACTAAGGTTACAAGGTAGCCATGCCTAGTAGTTGCAGCGACAAACAGCATACAGTAACGATTGATTGCGAAGCCATGAGTGACTTAAGATCATCCCAAACTAGTTCTGATGAACCTTCTTACCACACCCCGGTGTCATGCATTCTGCATATGCTTCTTTTGTTATGCAAAATCAATATTAGGCATATGTGACATATACAACATACACCTAGCAGCGGTGTGGTGTAAAGTTTTTATTAGCACTCATTTGGGTGACCTGCAAAACTCACCACCCATGAGTACTGTGTTCATTGTAAACTAATGCTGGTAAAACCTAACATCATGTATTCCATATATATATATATATGGGATAGCAGCTCCGTAGTTAAGGGAATGGTACAATTTTTGCCTTTGAGAGGCCTTTTTTTTTAACCTTGTCTAGTTTACACACAATTGGGGGAAGGCAGAATATATCTATATCTATGTAGCTATAGCTATAGATGTAGATATCCATTGTTTTCTCTACCAGATCAAAATTGTAAGTACATTTCCAATGCTCATCATAGTAACATCTTTGGAAGAAAAGCAATTTGAGAGTTTGAAAGTGGGGGAAACAGCATAACTGACTCTAATAAGGATGGAAGAACCCAAGGAACAGTGGGACTAATACTAGAGAAATATATTATACATGCATCATACTGATATATCATATTCACCATGATGTATCTGTCCAAGTGAGAGATTTATGAAGCTATTGGCATTGACAGGGCATTGTCTAAAAACAAGTGCTACAATTTAATATTGCACGTCATTGACATCTAATATGCATAGATAGAATGATAGGTCTATTTCTAATTTCAGGTCCACAGGATTTTTTTAAGTAGGTGGCATAGAATGAATACCCATGATATCCACAGTGTATTTCTAAGAGTTTATACCTGTAAACTTACACCTGTGCCAACCCATTCTATATAAACTGAAAAAAGTTTATGAAGCTGAAAAAAGTAATGTATTCTACAGACAGACAACCATGCACTCACACACCTTTACCATGCCTTGAAATTCTAACTTGCTCATTCGTTGTAGGAGGAGTTGTACTTAGGTTCTGATTGTTGAATACTGAACTTCTCAAAGGAGTGCCCAAAACATAGATAAGAAGCTGAAAACTGCTCTTTAAGTCACAGTGAATTGTGCTAAAACGTACATTGATAGACAGAGTGCTGTAGATCTTCGTAGTGGCTGAAATGTATGCAGAGTGGTGAGTACCTCGCAAAAGGAATATTAGAATAAATGAATATTTAAATATTTAAATTGACTATGATGTGTTTGAAATATATTTTCAAAGCATTGGATGTGAGAAACCAGTGCTCAATTGCTTACAGATTCCTTGCTGGAAATGTGTGCTGTCCCTTCTCCCCATTTCAACTCATGAGCAATAAGTGCCGGTTTTAAGTGCAATAATGTAATTGTGACCATCCCATACAAAATTACTCTGGTTCGCACCCCCAAAATGTTTCCAAGGCTCCCCTTCAGCTGTCCTGTGGCAACCAGTAATACATGGTGAAAAGAAGACAAAGGGAAGCAGTACTGTGTTTTAGAGGGGGAAACAGGACTGGGGAATTAAACAAAGTATTACTATATCCAGAGGACCAGGCATATAGTAGGACATTTAAGGATAAAAACTCATATGAATGTATTTTCTATAGAGTTCATTTAATACCTGTATTATATATGTCTCAGTTTAACATGAGTTATATATTTAATCACAGGTACGCTTATAATGTGCTTAACTTTATGTGTGTCAATAGCCCTGTTGACTTCAATGGAACTATTCAGGTGTTGCAAAATTAAGCAAATGCCTAACGTTTGCAAAATTGAACCCTAAGTGTGGTTGCATTAAGGACACCTAGCTATGTTTAACGGTTCCTAAATTACACGATTAACTAGACAAACTGCCATAAAGTCCCCTTAGGCTGTAGTAAAGTAAATTTTCAAAAGTAAGCATCAGTAAAGAGGAAAAATCAAATTTCACACTGAATATTTTTCACTGCTTATCTTATTGAATTATTATTATTTCTCTGCGAAGTTACTTATATTTATCAGGACAATGTGTTCACTTTGGGGGAAACACCACACACACACACACACACACACACACACACTTCAAAAACTGACGAGTAAGCAAAAATAGTGCTGCTGTTTAAGCCCTTCACAGTTTGTGGCCACATTTACATAACATTAAATAAGTCAACAAAGGCATCATTAGCTCCCATTAAAATATGAGAGAAGACATTTAAACGAACAAGACAAGCTAATTGGTAAGTAATGTTGTGTATCAAAAATTATGACTATAAGATTCCACAGTTAATGAGAAGCACTACAATTGTGTTTACTACATATTTAAAAAATAAATTAAAGATGAATATAGATAGCCTGAAAAGTTTTCCAGCTGTCATTTGGGCAGGCCCAAAACCATGGAGGTTACAGATGCTGTTTAATAAAGTTTGAAATTCTCCATAATTACCATCATATCAATGGGTCGCAATCTATGGGCCAGATTCTGATCTCAGTCTACGGGCCAGATCTTGAACCCATATTGATGTTGAATAGCACCAGTCTCCAAGAGTATCCCATTGACTTCAGTGGGACTGCTCATGAAGTTAAGAGTTCAGAATCGGGCCCTTTGTGCATAAAGACATAGGAATTGTAAGACTAGAAGAGACCCCACGTACATCTAGTCCAGTACCTTGTCTGGGAAAGTAGCCAGTGCCAGATACTTCAGAAGGAGGTTCAAGAAACCCCATTGCAGTAGGGCACATGTGGGGCATCTGTGCTTTATGAAAGTCTCATCTTAAAACCTAATGTGATTACCTTGTTTTAGACAAACAACAAGAATGAAGAACAGGAGTACTTGTGGCACCTTAGAGACTAACAAATTTATTAGAGCATAAGCTTTCGTGGACTACAGCCCACTTGCATCCGAAGAAGTGGGCTGTAGTCCACGAAAGCTTATGCTCTAATAAATTTGTTAGTCTCTAAGGTGCCACAAGTACTCCTGTTCTTTTTGC